>NC_133658.1:258255158-258584631 GCF_037893015.1 Macrotis lagotis | reverse complement strand
CTGAAATCATTGAGGAGGAAAAAAAAAGCCTGGACTTAATATCCCAGGATCTAGTGATGGAAAATCACCCTGATATCATGGAACCAGAGGGCAAAGTAGTTATTGAAAGAATACATCAGCCCCTCTAGAAAGAGATCCTAAAATGAAAACAACAAGGAATATTGTGGCCAAATTCCAGAACTATGAGATAAAAAAGAAAATCCTGCAAGCAGCCAGAAAGAAACAATTTAAATATCAAGGAGTCACATTAAGGATATTCAGGACCTGGCTGCATCAACATTAAGGGATGGAAGGGCCTGGAGCAAGATATTCCAAATAGCAAGGGAGCTTGGAATGCAGCCAAGAATCCAGCATCCCACAAAGATGAGCCTTCTTTTTCAGGGGAAAAGATGGACATTTAACAAAATTGAAGAATCCAAAAAATTCCTGATGAAAAGAGCAGAGTTAAATAGAAAATTTGAACATCAAACAGGAGGTCCAAGAGATACATGAAAACGTAAAAAAGGGGGGTGGATAAAGGAAAAAACTACTATCCAATAAGTTGAAACTGGCTATATCCCAGTACAGGGGAAAGATTCTCATAACTCTTGAGAGTAGTAACTCTAACAGAGAGAATATACCTAGTAACAAGTGATGGACATTCATGACCAATACATGAGACTGCTATCTAATGGGGTGAAATTGGCTATAACCCTACTTGGGAGAAAGATTCTAATAACTCTCAAAATTATTACTCTATTAGATAGAATGTACTTAGATAGAAGTGATGGATTCTCATGATTTTCTATGACTCAGATAGAATGATTTAAAAACACTCCCTCCTTAAAAATGGGGACAGGAAGGAGATGGGAGGGAAGGAATTGAATGGGGTAAATCTCATTACATTAAGAGGTAGAAAATACCTATGGTAATAGAGGGGAAGAATGGAGGAGATAAGAAACATGTGAAACTTCTTCTCATCAGACTTGGATTAAAGTTAATTTATATACATATTCAGTTAGCTTACAAAACATCTGACCTTTCAGGTATTAAAAAGGGAAAAGGGGGGACAAAGGGAGGGGGAGAAAAAAGGGGAACTAACAGAATGAAGGGAAGGGAAAAAGGAAAAAGGAAAAGGGGGAAAGAAAGGGGAGTGTGGTGGATATAGGAGGGCAAACACACTGAAGTGGGTGCTAATCAGAAACAAAATACTGGAGAAAACCCAAAAAGGGCTGGGAAAAGGGGAAAATGCAAATAGAAGGAAGATAGCATTGAGGGCAATAAAGAGTTAGTAATTGTAACTTTGAATGTGAATGGGATTAACTATCCCTTAAAATGAAAGTGGATAACAGAGTGGACTAAAAACCAGAATCCTACAATTTGCTGCTTACAAGAAATTCATTTGAAACAGAGACATACATATAGAATAAAGGTAAAAGCTTGGAGCAAAATATACTTTGCTATAGATGAAGTGAAAAAATGTAGAGGTAGGAATTCTTATCTCAGACAATGCAGCTGCAAAACAAGATAGCATTAAAAAAGATAAGGAAACTATATCTTCATAAAAGGTACCATAGACAATAAAATGATTTCAATACTGAATATATATGCACCCAATGGGATAGCATCCAAATTCTTAGAGGAGAAGCTGAAATAACTAGAGGAAGACATAGACAGTAAAACTCTACTAGTGGGAGACCTCAACCTCCCACTCTCAGATCTAGATAAATCAAATCATAAAATAAAGAAGAAAGAAGTTAAGGAGGTAAATAGATTGTAAGAAAACCTAGATATGATAGACTTATGGAGGAAACTGAATGGAGATAGAAAGGAATATATCTTTTTCTCTGCAGTACATGGCACTTATACAAAAATTGACCATGTACTAGGGCATAAGAAAACCTAATGATCCACTGCAGAGGGGCAGAAATACTGAATACATCTTTCTCAGATCACAATGAAACAAAAGTCATATGTGATATTGGGCCAGGGAGATATAGACCCAGAACTAAATGGAAACTGAATAACCTCATTTTAAAGAATGAGTAGATCAAACAACAATTTATAGAAGAACTAATTATTTTATTTAGATAATGACAATAATGAAACAACATACCAAAACCTTTGGGATTCACTCAAAGCAGTTGTCAGGAGATATATTATATATCTGTAAATGCTTACATGAATAAATTAGAGACAGAGGAAATCAATGAATTAAATATGTAATTAAAAACTGAAGAAAGAACAAATTAAAAATCCCCAATTAAATCCTAAATTAGAAATTTCAAAAATTAAAGGAGAAATTAATAAAATTAAAAGCTAAAATCTATTTAATTAATAAATAAAACAAAAAGTTAGTTTTATGAAAAAAAATCAATAAAATTTATAAACCTCTGGTGAAATTGATTAAAAAAGAAAGAAGAAAACCAAATTGCTAGTATTATAAATGGAAAATGTGAACTCACCACCAATGAGGAGGAAATTAAAGTAATAATTCAGGAATTATTTTGTCCAATTCTATGCCAATAAATTTGACAATCTAAGTGAAATGGATGCATATTTACAAAAATATAAGTTGCCCAGGTCAAATGAAGAGGAGATTAATTACTGAAACAACCCTGTCTCAGAAAAAGAAATTCAACTAACCGTCATTGAACTCCCTAAGAAAAACTCTCAAGGGTCTGATGGATTCGCAAGTGAATTCTAACAAACATTTAAGGAACAATTGGTTCCAATTCTTTGGAAAAATAGGGAATATGGAACTCTACCTAACTCTTTCTCTGAAACCAATATGGTGCTGATACTTAAACCAGGAAGAGTTAAAACAGAGAAAGAAAATTACAGACCTATCTCCCTGATGAATATAGTTGCAAAACTCTTAAATAAAAATGTAGCAAAATGATTACAACAAGTTATCATTAGGAGAATACATTTTGTCCAAGTAAGTTTCATCCCAGGAATGCAGGGTTGGTTCAATATTAGGAAAACACTTAGCATAATCAATTATATCAACAAAAAACTTATCCGTAATTATATTATCATATCAATTGATGCTGAAAAAAAAGGCTTATTACATAATACAGCACCTATTCCTACTAAAACACTAGAGAGTGAGGGAATAAATGAAATGTTCCTTAGAATAATAAGCACTATCTGTCTGAAATCATCAGCAAGCAATGTATTCAATGAGGCTAGAGGCATTCCCAATAAGATCAGGGTTGAAACAAGGATGCCCATTATCCCCACCACTATTCAGTAGCATATTAGAAATGTTAGCTTCAGCAATTAGAGAGGAAAAATAAATTGAAGGAATTAGAATTGGGAAGGAAGAGACAAAACAATCACTCTTTGGAAATGACATGATGGTATACCTAGAGAATCCCAATAAATCATCCAAAAACCTACTGGAAATAATTAGCAATTTTAGCAGAGTTGCAGGATATAAAATAAACTCCCATAAATCCTCAACTTTTCTATACATGACTAGAAAGATACAGCAGGAAGAGCTAGAAAGAGAAATCCCTTGCTTTGGTGAATACAATTTGTATCCAGAGAAACAACTGTGGAGCTTGAACAAAGACCAGGGACTATTGCCTTAAATTTTAAAAAAAAGATATCTTATTGTTTTATATTGCTATATCTTACACTTTATGTTTCTATCTTAAGGATATGATTTCCCTCTCATCACACTCAATTTGGATCAATGCATGCCATGGAAACCATGTAAAGACTGACAAATTACCTTCTGTGGGAGGTGGGGGGATTGAAGTAAGATTAGGGGGGAAATTTTAATACTCAAAATAAATAAAATCTTTAATAAAGAAGGGAAAAAAGAAAATCTCCTTAAAAAGTAAAATAGACTAAATGGAAAATGAGAAAAATTCTCAGTGGAAAAAAATTTTGTAAAAACAAAAATTGGTCAAAGGAAAGCTAAAAAAAAAGACCTACCACTTGACCAGTCTAGTCTAATCATTTGCTTTGTAGGGACTTCTACAATTATTACATCATGAAGCAGTCTATTCATGATTGAATAGCTCTCATTTATATCTAATACTTGATATTTCAAATTGAATTTATGTGCAAACTTTTATAATCCTAACAGATAAATGATTATGAATTTAACTTTTTGTTTGTGACATGTATAAAAATCATCACTTTATGAAGATATCGAAGATTATCTTGTGATGTTCCAATATGACTGGGCTTTCAGTTTTTGAATGGATTGCTTTGTCCCTTACTATCCCAGTATACATTTTTATTTGAAAGCATGTCCTTCTATCTGGAAACAGTTCCCTGGCAAACAGTCCTCATCCACCGACATATTTTGCTTGGGCTTTACCCCACCCTGAAAAAAAAACTATCATATACCCACAATTTCCCCAGAGTTCTATACAGGTTTTAAGACTCAAACTTCAGGACTTTTCTTACCTGTTTCTCCAAAAGAAACATGCTGTGTGGAACATGTTTCTGAAATATTAATAAGACCCAGAGAATAAGAAACCTCAACGAATGCAGAATTTCATTATGGCTAAATCCCCTGAAGTTCAAGTGCTTTTAATAACATCTACCAGAAAGTTTGAAAAGAAAGAAAGGAGGATGGTGAGTCAGAAAAAGTCTTCTTTTTGCTAGAGAACAAAATTGTGTTAAAGTGTTCTGAGCTTTCACAAAAAAAAAAATTTCCAGTCAGAAAGTTGTTCTTTTTTAGTATTGTAATACTCTACAGATTAGCCCATATTCTGAAATACCTACATGTATATTTATAATTTTGGGAGAAGGGAAGCTGTTCTTTGAACAGACAAACAATGCAGTCTTTCTTCTGAAATCTGAATTTTGTGAAGCTGTACTAGCAGGCTTTCACATAATGATGATCTGCACTTAATCCATTAACTTTGTCTTGTCTCCCACATGTACTGAGAGTCAGGAGGCTTGAATAATCTGTTCTGAATTGTGCTTCCATTCTAATGCAGAAATTCATAGCAAAGTCATTGTCATGAATTTCCAAGGGTTCTCCGGAAAAAAATCCAAATTATTCTGCAGTATCTTTCATGAGTAAGTACAAGTGCCTGACTTTATCTTGCAGTGCAGTCTGGCAATAGCTTCTCTACACCTCTACTCTATCAGTGTTTTCAAAGTAAAAACCTTCATGTTTCTATTAAAGGAATAACTCCATCCTCTTCATGTCTTTCTTAGACTGAAATACATCTATATATATGGCTAGAGTCTAGAATTTAGTTCAAATGGGTCACATAGCATTATCTTTGCATAAGTTTGAGCACAAGAAAAAAATGGGGACATTGAGCTCAGCTGAGCTTGCACATAATTCTGGAAAGCACTAACATTAATAATTCAACCTAAAGAGAGATTGAATGCCTACTATGCACAGAATACAGTGAGCTCTATTTAGAATTGGAAATAACAACTAGGATTTTTGTATCAATTAAAGGTTTGCATTTCTAGGGTCAACCCTATAAGACTGGCTCATGTAGGCCACAATCCTTAAGAAAATAGTGGTATAGACAAGGATGCTTGAGTAGGTTAACTCTCTCCGGTTTCCCAAGTCACAGATAAATGAGAATGATACACAGTACAGAAAATGATTTATTTTCCTGGAAAAGATATACAATTTTTTAAATCAAAAATTATTAATTATCTATAATCCTATTTATTGAGAATGTGACACACAGAAATGAATAAGATCTAAGAAACAGACTTTGAGGTTTTTAAGTTCAATACTTAAAGAGTACCACAGGTACAAGCTTCTTCCATTTATTGTTTTCCAAGAGATCCGAATGAACTTCCTTTTCTAGAAGACTGGTCTTCTCTTTTATCCATATTTTTGGTTGCTCTAAGTCGCTGCATGTTTTCTCCATATCAAAATGGGAGAAATTTTCCAGGAATTTAGACAAAGTTCATAGAGTCATATATGAAATTTCCACATGTTGAAATTGTCTTTTGGACACACACACACACACGAACACTCACAAACACACACACAAACTCACTAACATATATATATATATATATATGTATGTATGTATATGCATAGTTAGAGTTACAGTTCTATAAACATATCTTTTCTTGTATGTATACATATATACCCAATTCAAATCAAGAAGATATTTTTCTTGCATCTATTACTTACTGAATTGAAAGATGATTTTTGAATAGAATTTTCTAAGATATCCATTTCTTCTCATTACTTACCCTAGCAAATTTGCTAAAATCTTGAAAATCTAATTTTTTATTTTTTTAAATTTCTAATATTTAAAAATACTTTAAATATAATAATTTAAAAATTAGCAATGGTGGCTTTACAGTTTTTGAAAATATGAATTTCAGTTGGAGGCTTTAAAAATTTAGAAAAATATTGCAATCATTAAGTAACTACTTAGAGGAAACAAGGGGAAATTTTAAAACAGTTGACTCATTTACAAAATATAACTGATAAGCACCAAATTAAGTAATACTTCCTAATCGTCAAATGTTAATCACACTTATTCATTACTATTGTAGAAGATTTGGTATGCATTTAATCTAGAAAAATAAGGATTTTAGTCAGTGTTGAGAAAGTAATTGATGATGAGTATTCTCTTAAATGCAAGAATTTAATGTGTAAGAATAAGAATTCTTTCATCATAGAGATTTTTTAAATTAGAAAATAAGAGTAATTTTTCTATCAATCAATATTTACTTTATTTAGTTCCATATGTAATATGCCATGTCCAAGGGGCTTTAGACACAAAGGCAAAAGTAAAACAGGATCTCATCAAAAAGCTCATTTTTACAGAAAATGCATGTGGGAGAGGCACTAGTGGCCAAAGGTATTGTTTGAGCTGAGTTCTGAAAGAATCTATGGTAACTATAAATTTGAGGAAATAGGATGTTATATCTTGGCCTTATGGAAACCTTTGCAAAGCCTTGGAAATGTGAGATTGAACATAATGTGAGTGAGGAACACCAAGAAGACCATTTTGGGTACATTGTAGAGCATATAAAGGATATATATATATATATATATATATATATATATATATAGAGAGAGAGAGAGAGAGAGAGAGAGAGAGAGAGAGAGAGAGAGAGTATATATGGCAGTTTGTGAATGATTTAAATGCCAAAAAGAGGAATTTTATTAGATCACAGAGGAAATAGGGAGACAATATAATTTAATGAACAGAGGGTTGACATGATCACAGCTGTATTTTAGTAATATTACATTAACAGCTGTGTAGAGAATCAACTGGAAAATAAAAAAGACTTGAGGAAGGGACACCAATTAGAAGGCTGTTGAAATCAATCAGTCCAGTATTTCCTGAAGGAAGAGATATATGATAGATAACAGCTGACATTATTATTCAAAATAACTCATTGATTTTACTTAGAGTAATGAGTTCACAAATAGAGTTTCTGATTTTTTGAACATTGAGACTACAGATCAATAATGTTACTCTAGATCAACAATAATGAATATATCAGCAAATTTATCTGACATTTAATAGATCCATTAATTCAATAAATAAATAGTATATTAAATTATAAACAGGGAAGTGACATCTTGAAGATGTAAAATAGATTCAAATTTTTATTTTATTTAACCCCCCCAGGTTCATTTTATCGCTATAATTCTATGACATTAATTTGCTTTTGGATCAGAAATCTGATACGTCAGTCTTCATGTTAACTTCCACCTACAAATTCCATAGGTGCCTATAACTTGGCCCTGAGCATGGGAAAGTAGGAGAAAGATTAAAAACATAGGCAGCCAGGGCTGGAGGCAAGAGAAAGTAATTTGCTTTGACCTAAGCAATAAATCTGCAGGGCAGTAATGACCATCTCTTGACATTGGTAGTGACATTGATCAACTACACTGTCCCAGTCTTTTTTTTTTCTTTTCTTCTCTCTGAATCACAGAGTCTCTCCTGATGCCCAAGTCACCAGTTATCAATGAATGCCAGAGACTAAAGATAAAAGAATGACAAAGGTACAACGGCCTCCTTAAGTTAATGTGATCTTTGATTTTGATAATTAGGAATGCTATCTTGTGAACCAAGACAAAATGCCTATCATCTTCTGTGCATGTAGGGTTTTGAGAGAGAGAGAGAGAGAGAGAGAGAGAGAGAGAGAGAGAGAGAGAGAGTTGAATTCTATATAACTTCAAGGGCCTGCTTGGAACAAATAAACAAGCCCAGACCAAGGGAATTAAGTGACTCAAACATTTGGTCACTCAATTGAGTCTGGTTCATATAGAAAATATTGATTGCTTTGGTTTGAGAGCCTTAAAGCAATGAGTCAAAATGGAAAGAGTTCATTTCCCCTCTTCTTCTATTCTGCTAGAATCAAGCCAACTCCCTCTGGTGAACTGCTAAATATACATATTTGCTAGGGATTGTTTGATTTTATCCCTGGAGACTGAGATTATCCCGAGAAAGGAGTCATTTAACCCATATAGGGGCTTTAATTCTTGTTATAATGTAGAGGCTGTACTGGGCAGTGCATTGGGATTGCTGCTGGAATACAATTAGCAATACTTACTTTATAAGTCTATAATCCTGTCAGGAATAAATCTTGAGTATTCATTAAATATTTTGAATTTTTCAGTTTATTATACGAGGTATGAATATATGTATAAGTATGCCTGTATTATCTATATAATGTATGCTCTATTGTCTCATTTTTGCATGGAGGTGACACTTGGTTTTCAAAAGTTGTGTCATTGTCAACTTTTCCCAGGGAGTGCACCTGCTATCTGAAAACCAGACTAAATATACATTAAATAATAAATATTTTGGCCATATTGATTGAGGAAATGGATTAAAATTCCAACCCATAGGACCATAGTATATCAAAGTTGGACCTTCATAGTCATCTAGCTCCTCATAATAAAAAATAAATTTGTATACCCATCAACGGACCTTGGTTATGTGTGCCATGCTGTCTTGACAATGATAGAAGAATGTGAGAACAAGGAACAAAGAACATCGAGATTAAGACTTTCTAAATTATCTATAAATAATCATTTATTCAGTCAATAGACTGTTGGATCAGGAGGACATCTTCTTGAGTTCAAATATGGCCTCAGACACCTACTAGCTGTGTGATCCTGGGCAAGTCACTTAACCATGCTTACTTTAGTTTCCTCATCTTGTAAAATGAAATGTAACATCATTCCAGTATCTTTATCAAAAAAATCCAAAGTAGGATCATGAAGAATCAGTCATCTTTGAAAAATGACTGAACAAAATTGTAAAGGCACCTAGCAAGCAGCAACTTCTCTAGGACACATGTAAACCCTATTCCACAGATTTGTTGTGAGGCTAAAATGAGATAATACCTGGAAAGTACTATGCAAATTTTAAAGTTCAAAAGAAAGACTATTTGTATACTTCTGAATGAAGGTAACTTTATATTGATTGCAATATAATTTAAGAACACTTTCAATTGTCCTTGAAGCACAAACTAAAGAACTCAGTCTACCAGTCAATAAACTAGGGAGGTTTGGATAAAGGATATTTATTTTCACAAATTATGATATGTAATCAAATGGAAAGAACACTGATTCAATATTCACAACACACATGCCTTCAAGGATCATTGCAGATGGACAATAATCTGAGCTCAGAATTAAAAAAAAGGAGACGAATGAAATGAATGGCATTTTTGAAATGAAACAATGCTTTCTATGATAATGAGTTTTTCCAATGAAAACCATACCTTTTTGACATCATTGTTTTCCTAATGATATTATAGGTCTATAAGTCATAAAACAACACAAACTACAAAGAAACAGAAATCAAGATATCCCCCAAAATGATGGAGAGGTTTATTGTGGGCACACAAAGGCTATGGTAAAATTCTAATGGTGACTATGCATAACCCATTTGTTTTCTTAAAGTCAGTGTTATGTGAAAAAGCGTTTAAGTAAACTTCATCAGTCACAAAACCATTTATCAAGCTCTACTATATGGCAAGTACCATTTTAAGCTCTGAGAATACAAAGAAAATCAAGAACAGAACTTCATTACTAGAAGCTCAAACTCAAATGTGAAAATCAACTTGCAAAGAATTGTGTATAAACACATAAGTATATATATATATATATATATATATATATATATATATATATGATAAGTTAAATTGATCATAATCACATAGGGAAGACACTAATATTAAGGAGAACAAACAAGGAATGGTTTCTGGCAGGAGATGGGATATTATTTGAGACTTTAAGGAAGCCAAGGAAGTCAGGAGGTAGAGGTGAGAAAAAAAAAAATCCTGGCATGGCAAAAAGCCAGTAAAATTGTACAGTGTCTGAAGATGGTGAATCTTGTATGGGGAAATGGAAGGAAGCCAGTCTCACTAGATAATATATTTGAAGAGTAGTGGAGAATAAGATTCCTGGAAAGGTAAGAAGATTTTGAAAGTCTTTAAAAGGCAAAGAGGAGATATATATATTTGATCCTGTAGGCAAAAGGGAGCTACTGACATTTATTGTATTGGGGGAATAGAAACTTGATTTGTTGAGTATATACTTTAGAAAGATAACTTTATGACAGTTGAAAGGATGATGGATTGGAATGGGGAGAGACTTAGGATAGAGAGACCAGGCTGCATAGACATGAACCAACAAGCTATTGTAATTATGCAAGCAGAAGGTGAAGAGGACTTGAAGCATGGTGATGACATTGTTGGAGGAGAGAAGGGAAGTATATGCAAGAGATGTTTTACAGATGGAATCAGCAAGATAGAAATAGATTACATAAGGAAAGGTGTGAGAATAGAGTGACATGTATGAAGAAAAGCAAAAGACAAGTACTAGGTGTACAATACTAGTATAATAATGGTACCCAGGACTTTTTGAAAGTCTTGGAGGAAGATCTAGAACATTAGGTAGATATTTCTGAAGGATTTGCAGAAAGACAAGAATAGTGCAGATTGGAGAAAAATAGATGTATCTTCTTATGCAAAAACTAAGGAAAAGACACACCACTAAAATCCCAAACCTATCAAAATAGTGTATCAGTTACAGATTTATATGCATATTCCTATATAAAAACATATAAGGGGAAATGAGACAACAAGTAAGCAAGTCTTCCTAAGCTATTTGTTGATAGCTTTACTCCTTAGGTTAATAAGATATTTATTGACAATAATGATTTATCCCTTAATCTTTCCTTTCTCCTTATTCCATACTACTCTCATCAGCTGTGAGTTACTCCTTAGACCAAGAAGGCTCCCAAATGAATGTCATGAGACAGAGATGTACAAAAGCATCACATTTAATAAATGTATATTTAATTTTAAATGGAGTTCATAAAAGACTGTAATGGCTCCTGGTAGACGTCATTCTATTAATGCACAATGCTCAGTTATTTTAAGATGATTATTTTTGAACAAAATTATAAAATTCCATTATAGATAATCATGCTGATGTTGCTACAGATACAGAGAGTATGTAAATGACAAGTGAATTCAATGCCCTTGTGAGGAAACTAGAATATTCAAATGCTAATATCTTTTAGTTTTGGATTTTTTTTTAAATCACACATCAAAGGGAACATTTCCTAATTTTAAGACAATTTATATAAAACTTCATTGTAGAAAATGAAGCCTCTTTGGAAGTATGAGAAACAATGACAAAAGCTGTGCTGGATGAATGGTGATTGTCATTGTGCACTTCCTTCAAAGATGTATTTAAAGAAAATACCATATTTGGATCTACATGGAAGCTTAGTGAGCATCCAAACCAACTCTTATTATAGAAATGAGGGAAACTGAGGTCTAGCAAGGAAAAGTGTCTTCCCTAAAGTCAATAAGAAAGGATCTTTAAACAGTGATAATAGAATACTTATTCTAACTCCAAAGCCTCTTCCCTAAATTTCATGAAATGTAAACTCCTGGAGATCAGGGGCATTTTCAGTTTTGCCTTTATGTCCCTAGCAGTTAAAACAATGCCTGGCTCACCTTAAAAACTTAATTGATGGTTTCAAAATGAATTGAATTAGTATTATCTGTCCCCAATTCTCCATTTCCAATTGGATACATATTAGATTTTGACCTTGAAAGGTGGACATAGTTTTGGATTTGTTCTTTAGGAGTATATTCTAATACTTAATAATACTACATCATGCAAATATGAGCCCATCCATCGTTTGTCATGGTGTTTATACAGATGGATCTTTTTAGAAATATTAGTAGAAAAGCTGATTGAGAATATACAATCTGCCTCCTTAACTATTTTGTCTTTGGAATTATATTCATTGCAGATCAATGGAACAGAGAATAGAATCAACTTCTCTTTGTAGGTATTCATACCTGAAGTACTCCTGAATGTTCTGTGTAATAAAAACATCAGTGGCAACCACTTTCATAAAACACAGAAAATAACATTCTTTTTTTCAGAAGGAATAGAACTGATGATGAACAAACACCAGGAAGAAAATCTTCCCTTAGTTTAATACACTTGACAAACAAATTCAGGATATGGTAAATGAAGTGATAAATACTGTTGAATAGTATCATTGAGCACATGGTAAACTCTGAGTTGTCTAGTATGATTCAGTAATGGACCATGTTGGTTGCAGAAAATTCCCCAATAACTATGTACTCTTGTGAATTCTATTTCTGACTTTTCTTTTTCCAAGGTCTAGAATGTAGAAAATTATATTGGTAACTAAAATTGTCCTGAAAATAACAATAACAACAATAATAATAATACCAACAATATTTCAAATAACATTTACACAAAGATTAACATTTATCAGACACCTTGCTAAGTAGTTTACAAATATTTTACCTTTTGATATTTATAGTAAACATTGGAAATAGTTCTTATTTTTATCTCCATTTTGCCACTGAAATAATTGATACCAAGGTTAATTAATTGACTTGTCCAAGATCACATAACTAGTAAGTGTTTAAGACCAGATTTGAATTCAAATTTTCCTAACTGTATGTCAAGTGGTCTATCCAATTCCCCATGTAGTAGCCTCAGTTATTATTGATTATATTTAATATATTTTCTTTGATTCTAAAGAACTGCCACAGGGCTATTTTTACAGGGACAATTATTGTACAGAATTGTAAAATCATACAGTGACAGATGACCTACTCTGCCTTCTCATGTCAGGGAGGAAATTGATTCTCAGGAAAGTCATGATTTGTCTAAGATCCAAAAACTAACACAGTGCATAGAAAAGTCCTGTCTAGAACACAAAACATCATGAAAGTGTTCTTTCAACTCCAACAAAGAATCCCAGAGAGTGAGATAAACTAATAGGTATGCAATCACGTGGTCCTCTAATATCTAGAGAATGGCAGACTGTCAGGGGAAATTGTACAGATATTGAATAGCAGCTATGGAATCAAGCTTCATTTTGTTTTATTATATTTTATTTTATAGCCACCAGAGTAATATATGTCCATTTCTGGGGCTATATAAGGTATAAGTACCAGTGTTTCTTTATTTTAGTGTAAATGGCCTGATAACACACTAAAGAGAGCAATTAGAAATGATTTTATTTTTCCTGGGTACCAAGGGATCCTTCAGTTCCCTGGAAGATATAATTTTGGGGATGATGATAAGGATTAAATTATATTCAATAACTTGGATTTATTAAGGTAAAAAAAGGGAATCATTAGATTTTATTGTTTTTCCACAAGGATTGGAATGTAGTGCCTTTTGGGAGAATGGCGGGGAACCTCATGAATTTACCTGAAAAATCATTTCATTAAACCATTCATTACCCATGCATTCTTATCCATAAAGCATTTTCTCAAGCATAAGATCTCTTTACTAAAGTTATACTCAAATAAATCATTGTGGTTTGGAGATATCTTTTTGTTCAGAAAGATTAATATTTATTCAACTATTCTATAGGTCTAAGAGCTTCCAAGAGGTCTAATATAGAATAAATGTCTGAATGTTTTAATCCCTTATTGAAATTACCTTTCACAAGTCATTCACCAACTGATAAACATTCAAGGGAAAGAAGAATTTTTAAAAGAAATATCAATAAACTATGATTTATTTATACCTTAAAAGTGTCCAAATCACTGATTAGAGAAATGCAAATTCAAATAAATTGGCAGTGTGACATCATAACATTAAGTTAATAAATATGGGAAAATTCATTTTTGGAAAAAAGATAACAAACTGATTTACTACTCAATATTTGATCTAAAGGATTATATGTTTTTTTAATATGCCATGTTTTTTTACTTTTTTCATTTAAATGCAAAATAGTTTTCAATATTCATTTTTTAGCCTTTGAGTTCTTCATTTATCTAACATCTTCTTTTCCTTCTTCCCTCCCCATAGCAGTGAGCAATCTGATATAGATGTGTTCAGCATATTTCTATATCAGTTATGTTATGAAAGGAAAGTCATAATAAAGGAAGAAAAAAAATAAAAGAAGTTTTAAAAAGTGAATATTGTATTTAAGTGTCCTAAAAACAAGTTGGAATTATGAAACAAAATTAAATCATATAATAAAATGGTAAATAAAATTATTAAATTATTTATACCCTTTCATACAGATACTCAACAACTGGTACCATATCTCAAGAACATTTTTGAGACCAAGGAAATATCCATATGGAAGAAATATTTTGTAATTTTAAAAAATTTGTGGTTTAACTGACATACTGAACCAATGGTTCAATTCACAACCCATTTGTTTCTCTATTAAAAATGAATCCTATATTTGGGTCCTCTCAGTATGCCTTTTGATGTCTTAACATTTCATGGATCCCAATGGAGTATTCATTGTTAGATAACTAGATCGAGTTTGTGATTAAACTACAGTCTATTAGTGTCAGTCAGTGAGTATAGTGAACTAAATAACCTAGCTTCCATGCAGTCAAGTGGGCTATGTTATTAAAGGAGAGCCCCAAGAAGGAAGGGATTAACTTTTCCAATGTCTGAGGTATGGATTCAGGAATATTTAGTTATGGAAATACATGTCTCAGGTGTAGTGTAGGGGGTGATTATTCAGGTTAGTTCACTGACTTCAGGCAGGTAGGAAACTGACCTGAGTGAATGATTGGAGGTCTGAGTGGGATGTGAGCCTCATCCGGGCAGTGCTGAGACTCAGTGAGTTAAGTGACATAGTTGTGACACATCCAGTCATAGATAGATGTTATTATTACTGCACTGTTTCAAGTGTGTCTGATTCTTTGTGACCTCACTTTGATCTTTTCTTGCCAACGATACTAGAATGTTTTGCCATTCTCCAGCTCATTTTACAAAGGAAATGAGACAAACAGCATTAAGTGACAGGTCACAAAGCTAGTAAGTGTATGAGACCAGATTTGAACCCAGTTCTGAGCTTTATCCACTGTGCCACCTAGCTGCCTCATGCCACCTCAGTGTCCCTGTAACATAGTTAGAAGTGGCATATTTATGATTCAGAGTTTGAATGGTACAGTGGAAATGGCACTGGAATTAAGTCATGTAATATATTTTCAAATTCAGTAGCAAATTTTAATAATATAGATTAATTAGAAGTGTTACCTATAAATGTTGTTATATTTATTTATTTTACCTGCAGAGTCAGTTGTTAAAC
Organism: Macrotis lagotis; assembly: GCF_037893015.1. NCBI lineage: Eukaryota > Metazoa > Chordata > Mammalia > Peramelemorphia > Peramelidae > Macrotis > Macrotis lagotis. The sequence goes on along the minus strand of NC_133658.1, from coordinate 258,569,092 downwards.
ATTTACCAACATCTATCTGATTGGAAAAGACATTAGAGAGCATGTAAATCAGATCCAAATGAAAGAAGAGAGTCATAGAGGTTTGGTCTTAGTTACATCATCAGTTAAACATTCAAGTCAGGAATTAAATTCCAACTCTAGCCAAGTCTTTCACTGAAAGTTTCTATGAGTTGTAGGTTTTAGAGAAAATAGCCAAATCCAGTCCTTCTGATGCTAAACATTTTCCCACAACACTTTCTCCTCCCACCTCCTCACTCTATGAGAGTTCTGTTTAGAATTCGAGGGGATGAGTTTTGACTTTTTTTTATTCTGCCTTAGGCAAAAGCAAGGCATCATTGCTCTTTCTGTAGATCTAGATATCCAATTCATTGAATTTTCAGGTCTGTAAGAGAGTGAAAATTGAAGAATATACCCAAATGATCCCTACTTGTCCCTGATTCAAACTTTCGCTCTACAAATTAAAAGTTATAAGAAATAGAGATTGGCAAGTTTAAAAAAATGTGAAGACATTGTTTTTCTATATTTTAACAAATGCCTTCAGATATCATCACAATATTGTATTTTTTTCCTAGACCCTACCTTTGGTGAACTACGTATTATAAAATAGATTCATCTAGGTTCAGTAGACGCTTCTTTCATGTTTCCAGAAAGAAATTATCATTTATGAAATATTCCAATCTGAAGTGAAATCTTTTGTGGAGATTATCATTGGTGAACATCTTTATATTCACAGTACCTGTATAATCATCCAGAGCTTTTCACTATTCCTCAAGCTAAGAAATGTTATATAGAACAAACAAACAAAACAACCTAGTTTTCTGTTTTTCTTGGTTCAGACTCTTCAACAGATGAAGTTTTCAATGAACTGGGAAGGGTGCAGGTGGAGTCATTAAGAAAGGCTGATCTGATCTTTCTTGAACTCCTCTACATCATTATTTTCTGGCAAATGTAACACAATGGGAAAACCCCCTGGACTGGGACTTATGAAATCTAGGTTCAAGTTTTAACTTAGTTTTGACAGTAGCCCTTTGCCTATGGGCATTACCTTTTGATAACTCAGTTGCCCCATATGAAAAATAGGAAAATTAATACCATTCAACCTACTTCAGAGAGTTGTTGTAAGAATGAATCTTCATAAACTTTTAAGAGTTACCTGATAAGATTTATTGTTTGCTTTTGTTTTTTAGTAGAAAATCTGGCATTGATTTGGTATTCTACCTTTTACAGGTAGCAACTTTTTTTTAGGTTGGATAATTGTATTCATCATTTAGTGTTGTAAAGGGCCAATGTCTAAGCCAAATTTATTCAGAAATAAAGTTTCTTATTTGATGTTCACATTCTATTTCTCCCAGACTGACTTTGAGAGAGAACTAAACACAGTGAAAAGAACCCTGAAGTTGTAATCAGAAAATCTTATCTGCTTCCATATTTGTCACTTGCTCCATGCAATTTGGGGAAGTCATTTCACTCTGGGCCTGTTTTCTAATCTGTACAATGAAAGGTGCAAAAAGATAATCACTAAAGACCCTTCTAACTTATTTTTTTGTTATGCAAGAAAGAGACTACCTGAAATCAGAGGTTTTTGAGTTATGTTCATTGCCAATTTTGTACCAAAATTCAGTACCTCAAGTATTCAATTTGAGTTTAATTTGTCCCTTTCTCATGCTTCGTTACCTAGTCTGATGATACCAATCAGTTATCAAGAGATTTTTAACAGAGTAGTAATGAATTAGTATATATCTAGACATTTCCTTTGAATGTTCATGGATTGTCTGCTCTTTCTTGTTCATACTACAACTATGCTTGAATAGCTTCAGGGTAGCTTGTATTTGTCCACTGATAATTTAACTAGGAATTCAAATGAAAGTTAAGTGAAAACACAGATTTTTGTTGTTGTTTTCTTATATCATGTTATTTTTAATTTTTTTGCAATTAAGAGTTAAGGGACTTGCATATCGTCACACAGCTAGGTAATTATTAAGTTTCTGAGGTCACATTTGAACTCAGGTCCTCCTGACCCCAGGGTCAGTGCTCTATCCACTGTACCACCTAGCTGCCCGAACATATTATTTTTTAAAGAATAATTAATTTCCCATCAGAAGATCTGAGTTCAAATTTTATATATACCACTTAAAAGTTCAGTAATGTTGAACACATCACCAACCTTCTCTGAGTGTCATCCCATTCATCTATAAAATAGAAATAATAATAATTGCACTGCCTCCATTACAGAGTTATTTCAATTGACAAATAAGGAATTCTAAGTAATTTGTGCTGTACTCCTAAAGCACAATAAAGAATGTAACTAAATATTTATTTTTTTGGAATCATATAAGTAGGGAGATAGGTCATATCTCTGAGATGATTTCTGAATTAAATGGACACAATTTGTAACTAATTCCTCTTCTTATACTGTTTTTGTGATTCAGCTAATTTCCAAAACATCAAAAACCTGCAAACAATTAAACATAATTAATCAGATTAAGAATGTCATTGATGATTTATGAACCCTAGTGCTGGTCATATTACCTTGAAATGGCATGTCGCTACTTCCAGGTAAGGAGCCCTTAAACAGCAATGCAGGATTTTCTTTTAAGGAACAAAATGTTGTTTTAAAGTTTGATGCTTTGATTGTATTCCTCTCTTCCAGCCTCTAGAGGAAATGTGTGGGTTACCAAAGAATACTTTGAAAGCAAACCAAGGACAGAGCTTCTCTGAGGTGTTATAGGGCATTGGATAGATGTAGCTTAGAATTAAGTCAGTTTGCCACATATTATAAAGTATTCACCTCATTATAAGCTCTGACTCAGCCTATTTAATGACTAGCCACCCAGTCTGTACATCAACAAATAACATGTTATCTCTAAGTCTTGGTTTTTCCTCTCAATAGAGAGGGCTGCCAATGACTCAATTAATACTGTCAGTAGGTCCATCTTTATTTGCTTCAGCCTCCTCTGTTCCTGATTGGAGATAGCAGGGGTTTCTGCAAATAGTACCAGTCTAAGCTCTAGATCTAGGTTATGCTGGTTAGAGTGTTGAGTGGCCTTGGACAAGGTCTTTCACATTTTTCTCTTCTGCAAAAGTAATAACACATTCATTTCTGACCTCACAGATATAGTTCACTGCATTGCTGTGAGGATACAATGAGACAGCATATATTAAACTATTTGTAATCCCAGATTTTCTGCAAGTTTCAGCTTCAGGGTCATTTTCTACATAAAGTCTTCCCTGATCCCTCCTGTGGTTAGTGCCTGCCTCCCCTTAAAAATAACTTAATCTATTTTTGTATGACATATATGAATTCATTCAAGCACATATATGTATAGGAAAATGTGTATATAAACATATATTCATACACATGTACTAAACAAGAACATACAAATTTAGATGATGAGGATAATATGCCTTTATGTCCAAAGTCAGCTAGAATTCCATCCTTCCTTAGAGACTGGCCAGAATGATTTCAGGTGATGCTATTGTGTTCCTCATTCACTAGCTATACTTTTTTTTCAGGTTTTTGCAAGGCAAATGGGGTTAAGTGGCTTGCCCAAAGCCACACAGTTAGGTAATTATTAAGTCTTAGGCCGGATTTGAACTCAGGTTCACCTGGCTCCAGGGCCATTGTGCTATCCACTGCACCACCTAGCCACCCCAATGATTTTTGATTATCATAAGGCACTATATACTATGTGAAAGTAATCTTAATAAATGTGTATTTCTATTATAATTCAATGTTTTAATTAGCAAACCTGAATTTTTTTTAAAATGAGTCCTCCTTCAACTAAACAAATCTTCACCTCTACTCTGAAAGAAATCAACTTCTAATCCTCTCATGATCAGACTTTCCATAATTAATTTACATGAGAGGAATACTGTCCATTGATCAGTTCCTCATGTAAACATTTCCAGTTCAGTGGCTCCTGACCAGCTTTGAGAATCAAAGCCATCTGCATTCCAAGATGAAGAATCAAGGAGGGGCACTACAGTAGTGGATAGAGCACCAGCCTAGGAGTCAGGAGGACCCGAGTTCAAATCTGACCTCAGACACTTAATAATAATTGTCTAGCTGTGTGATCTTGGGCAAGTCACTTAACCCCAATGCCTCACAAAAACCAAAAAAAAAAGAAAAAGAAAAAGAATCAAGTAGAATTTCATAATTGTTGCTATGATTGCTTTTATTACTATTATCATTACCAATATTATATCATTTTGTCCTTAATGGTTATTTCATTAGTGTAAGAAATTCAGGCTGCAAAATTGTCCCACCATTGCTGATAGACCACTCACTCACTCAAGGTTTAAAAAATATGCAGAGGATTTTAAGAAGTTATGATTTGCCTAGCATCCCACAACCAGTATATGTTAAAAGACTTTTTGAATGCAAATCTTTCACCATATGATCTTACTTTATAGTGTATGCATATTATGCAGGTAGCATGTATATTATGTAGGAGCAGGGCAGATTCAGAGACTTTGGAGGAAATATGTTCCAAACCAATAAAAGAATCTTTTGAAATCAGAGGACTTAATTTTTTATACACAATTTCTAGAATATGCCCCCTTTCTATCTTGTCTCTGCAATGTCAAGCCTTACAAATCTATCATTGATCACTAGTATTTTTATATTCATGAGACAATGAAGAAGACCAGAATTTAAAACACAGAGAAAGTTATGAATTCTCTCTTGCCCTTTATGAACTGAGAAAGATATCAAGTTTCCTAGGTTCCCTGTGAGGCAGGAAACATTTAAGAAGGCATATATTCAAAGATGCATGGAGGCTAAAACTGAGAAGAAAAGAGGCAACACAGGTCAAACTTGATGACTGAGAAGAATGTTCTAGGAGACAAGTTTCTTAGCTCATGTGACCTTCTTAGTCTCTCTCCTTTCCCTATCTGAAATGACCTAGGCTGTTCTCCATCTCACTTTGCTCAGTGCAAGGAATAGAATAAAGAAGTTGTAATTCAATGAAAATATAGTCTGCAGTTGAAGAAATCTTCTTGACTTTTACTAGAAAAATGCAAATAATTCCAAGGTTTTTGGTGCCTTCTATGTTCCTCCAATACATACATCATAAAAATAAGAATACAGGCTGCTTAGAACAACAAGGACTTTAAGCAGAACCAAAAGGAGATATGTTGAGTAGAGGTTTTATGACATTAAAATCGCACTTTGCATACAACTATCACAGTTGCTTGCAAAGAAATACTATTATAGTAGAAACAGTGCCAGAGAGCAGCAAAGTTAAGATGAAACAGCTGCTATGAACATGGGCAGTATGTATATAAGACTTAAAATGACTCAAATTCTTAGCTTGATTCATGGGATATACTGGGGGAGAAAGAAATGACTGATCAGACACTGTGAGAACAAAGAGAAATAATTGAAAGATGGTTTAGAAATGAGCACCTAGTCTGAAATCATCTTGTAAAATAAAGACTAACAGCTCCTCCCTGTGTCACCTCCCTTTCTTTTAATACTAAGAGGAGAGCAAATATACTTCAAACTTAACATGTTGCAGATCATTGATCACCATCATGGACCCCACAAGCTATCTCTGACCTCCCTCTCTTCCAATCAGTTCTCAAGTCCTATTGATTCTATTCATCATATTTAACAGGATCAGAGCTAGTAACTGTGAAATACTATTTAATCCCAGAAGTCACACTTTATTGTCTTCTCCAGAACCTTTCTTAAATTTGCTATTTAATTCTTTGGAGATCATGTTTTTCCATTAAAAAATTACTTAGAGAACACTGACATTATTATCAACAACAACATAAAAATGAACTTTGGTGGAAGGAGAAAATTTGAATTCTCAAAAATACTGCAAACATCCTTAAAACAATTTAGGTTATTTTTCCCCTCATAATTCAAAGTCCAGGTCATTCATTGTTCATCCTCAGTGACTGATTATATATACATACATAGAGACATACATTTATATAAAGATACAAAGAGATGGAGATAGAAATATAAACAATATAAATGTATCTAATATGAATTATATATATATATATCTACACATGCACAAATATACATAATATAGACAAGCATACAGATAATGCTACATAAAACATAATTCATATAAAATAATAAATGACATGATATAGGTTCCATCATGTCAGCATAATAAATATATTATATAAACACAGTACATACTATAGCAGGTGAAAACAATATACTATATGCAAGCTATAATGTGTTACATGCATGTACTGTGTGAATGTTCACATTGCATATACTATTTTTTCTAGAAATAAAATGATTGTAGAGCAGTGACCAGAATAAACGTCAGTTCAAATCTTGAGTCCAATACTTCCTACTTCTGTGACCAGATTTAAACTAGTTTAAACCAGGATAGAAGAAATGTGTTGTTATTGTTATCACTGCCATCCTTCCTCATCTCTGGCTAATCACTTTCCTAGTCATTTATGGTCTCACCATCTTAAAGAAATTTTCTCCAGTACTCCTTAACTCTACTTTTTTTCTTTCTGACATTATCTCCAAATCATCATATAAATATATATATATATATATATATATATATATATATATATATATATATATATATAACTTGTTCGTACATAATTGTTTGGATTGTGACTCCCAAAAGAGAACTCCTTTAAAGCAGGTACTTTAGATTAATTTTTTAATTTTTTATAATATTTTATTTTATTTGTTACATTTATTTAATTTAAAAAATTAATAAATAAAATGTCATTTCATTTGTAAAAATTGTTTTTAAAAAGTGGGGTTGTTTTGGTATGCACAGAACCTAAGTCTATGCCCTGAATGTAGAAAGTATTTATCTGTATTTCTTGATTAGACAAGCCTTTTTTAAAGTCACACCGGTAGTTAGTGACAAGGCTAGGATTTTAACTCAAGTCCAATGACTCAAAATTCACTGATCTAAATGTAATTTTTTCAATAAACTGTTGTTCCAATTAGGAAAAAATTGGCAATAGATTTCTGCATTTCCCAAGGCTATATATGCCAGCAAAATACAATTTCTTATATGTCTCATCAAAACAGTTAATATATAAACATGATTCCCAGCTACAGATTGCTGAATATAGAGAAGACCCTTGCTCCTGGAGTCTGACACCAGATCAATCAATCCAAAAATATATATTATGCATTTATTATGTACCAGGTGCTAGAAATACAAGCATAATGAATGAGACAATCCTTAATCACAATAAGTTTATACTTTGTAATTTTTAAATCAAATATTAGGTTTCTTTTAAATGAATGAAAGTTCATTTTCTTACTTCACCTGCCTCATTAAAAAATAATAAAAATATAAAACAAAGTCTTTGCAACAAATATGAATAGCCAAGGGCAAAAAAATTCCTTCATGAAAATATACCCCCAAAATATGTCATTCTGCATCTTATATCCATGCTTCATTTTTGATCATCTGGAACCATGGTTGATCATTAGATTGATTAGAATTTCTAAAGTTTTCAAAATTTTTTTGCATAAATCATTCTCAGTTTGCGTACTTCCTTCTGCATTTACCCATATAAATTCAGGTTGTACTAAAATTTTTCCTTTTATCATATTATTTGACACAATAGCATTCTATTATATTCGTACACTATAATTTCTTCAGCCATTTCTCAACTGTTGGACATTTCCTAATTTCTGGTTCTTTGATTTTATAAAAACACACTATTTTTGTACATATTAGTCTTTTTTTATTGATTTGGATCTGTAATAAGTTTACATGCTAATAAGGGAGACAATATATAAATATGTACTGTATGTTCCGTACAGGCATTTATAACACATATGACTATAGTATGTATAGTTATATAACATGAATGTAAAGTTAATAAAAACACATGTAAATATATATATAATATATATATATTATATATATTATATATATTATATATATTATATATATATATATAATATATATATATATATATATATATATATATATATATATATATATATATTAGCTAAATTGGGAGTGGCTAGGCGGGGAAGTAGAGAGAGCACCGACCCTGGAGTCAGGAGTACCTAAGTTCAAATCTGGCCTCAGACACTTAATAATTACCTAGCTGTGTGGCCTTGGGCAAGCCGTTTAACCCCATTGCCTTGCAAAAATCTAAAAAAAATAGTTAAATTGAAGTTAGTCAAAAACAGAGGACATTGGGAGAACAAATCAGGAGAAACTTTCATTTTGATCTTAGTAACTGAAAAACACCCATTACTAAGGCAAGGAAGACCTGTGACATTAATATGGACCTTAAATATTGAATTAAGGAATAAATTAGATCCATCTCTGGGGCATCTAGGTGATATAGTGGACAGAGTATGGATTCAATAATGGATTCAGGAAGACAGGAACCACTTACCAGACACTTACCACTTAGTATTTGTGTGACCTTGGACAAGTCACTCAACCCTGATTGCCTCACCTCTAGGGCTATCTCCAGTCATCTTGATTTATATCTAGTCACTGGACTCAGATGGTTCTAGATAAGAAAGTGAGGCTGATGACTTAGCACAGCACCCACTCTCTCAAATCCAATTCATTTGTTTGTCATGACATCACCTCCTTGATGTGGAATTCTGAGAAAAAGGACAAAATATCATCATCATCATCATCATCATCATCATCAACAACAACAACAAATTCTTCCTTAAGTTATTTGTTCCTCAGTCCTTAGATGGTCTCTCACTCTTCCAGAGTGAACTTTGTGCCTTATACATTGAATTTATACACTGAAGGAAGTATTCTGAAAGGAATCTGATTGTGATAAAAGAACTTAACAAGAACATGTAGCTGAGTGTCCCTCCAAAATAAGGGGCATAGCTTGGTCATCTCTTGTATTTCCTTTAGGTCTCTACAGAGTAGCTGACAAAGTACCTTGCCCTGGGTCTGCTCTCCAAAAAAATTGCTAATTTGTAAGGGCAACATTATGTAAGAAATAATCTTGCAGGCAATATAAATTTGGATGACTAAGAATGTATTCAGTAAAACACAACTGAATCTCTGAGACTTGTTTAGGGTGATGGTGATTTCAACGTCTTCCAACCCATCTAATGTGTTATCACACCATTAGAACCCAGCATCCTGTTGTGTTCTTAGTATGGTGGGATACAAGGATTGCTACTTTGTTTTCTATAAGATCCCCATGGAGGTAGTAGGAACAAGACTTGAGCCAAAAGTCTGTACCTATCCTGGTGAAGAAGAATTTCAATAGTGCAAATGACCAGAAGATCAGAGGTAGAGGATATGATAGAGTATAAAGAAACCAGATACACCAATCTGGCTATAATAAAATGGAATTTTGCTTCTAAGGTGATAGATTTTTCAACTTCTATATGAACTCTTTTCAGAAAATAAATAATTCAGTAACAAGAATTTTTCCCCAAAATATGAAGATTAGAAATGTAGGAGAGTAAATTATTGTTCTCAAACTTGAGATTAAATTTTCATATAATTATATAATAAGTCCTAGTAATTTTTATCTATAAATATTTGAAGGGAAGGAAATAAATTGAAGGCCACACCCAAAGAAAAAAGGAATTTGCTTAGGGGTGATTTTTTGGAGATAAATACAAAATAGTTTTTTCATGCAATTTTACAAAACCAAGAACAGAAAACATGAAGCTATATGCAACAGACATAACAAATCATAAAATAAATACTGAGCTTTCATGTTCTGTCCCTTTAAAGAAAAAAGAAATAGGGAGAGTTTGTTAGCCAAAGAAAGTTTTCATCATATTCTGCTATGTTTAACATATATATATATATATATATATATATAACTCTAATGACAGCCTATATTTTTATAATTCCTTAGGGTTAGTCAATCACTTTGTCCAAAATCCTTTGAAGCAGATATTGAATTCATTATTACCACTATTCTATTTACAGATGAGGAATCCAAAACTAAGAAGCTTCAAGAAATTTCTCCAAGGTTATAATGCTAAGTAAAATAGGGGAAGATGCAGCCTTGGAAACCAGGTCCCCTGACTTCAAGTCTAGGACTTACTTGTATACTACACTAAGTAATTCAGTCATATCTGAAAGCTACATTTGGAGCCAGAATTATATACTTATTCTGAGGCCTTGATCTTTAAATCATCTACTTTTGGGGAGACAGTAATATCTGATTCTGGCACAGTAGAGAAAATATATAATTTCATTTCCTTATGAATAAATGAGTTTACTATTGTTTACTTTTTCCCCCCAGTGTTTTACCTAGCTTAAGAATGGGGTATAGTTCTGAATATGATAGTCACAACATTCTAAAAAGAGCAACACTGGTGTCTCTATGATTTTACTGTTAACAAGCATGATAATTTAATAAGTGATCAGGGTTCATATTCTGCCCTAAAAATAACTAGCTAGGGTGGCTAGGTGGTGCAGTGGATAAAGCACCAGCCTTGGAGTCAGGAGTACCAGGGTTCAAATCTGGTCTCAGACACTTAATAATTACCTAGCTGTGTGGCCTTGGGCAAGCCACTTTACCCCATTTGCCTTGCAAAAACCTAAAAAAATTAAAAAAATAACTAGCTAAATAGCCTTCAATAAGTTACTCAATCTCTCTCAGCATTAGTTTTCTCACCTGTAAAGGGAGATGGACTTTATGATGTCTATGATCCCTTCTAGGTTGAACGCTTTAAGATTCAATGATAACAATGGTGACTGATTTTACTGAGTTCTATTCTCTTGAACTTCAATAATTAAATTCAAATTTGAGGTACAGTTTGTTTGTTTTTTTTTTTTGTTTGTCTAAAGCATTTTATCAAGAGGGAAAGTGAGTGGTTTGTTTGATGGTTCTTTTGAAGATATATGGAAACAATATATTTTCTTGCTATTTATATAGGACTGAAACATAGAACTCATCATTTTGTTTTGTGATTTAATACAGTTCAGTTCAAAACCTCCTTATTAAGCACCCATAGTGCCCATAACACTGTAGCAATCACTAACGGAATAAAATTTAGCTCCTACCTTTACACAGCATATAGTCTGTAAGTGGCACAGGACACAGGTATAGATAAGTAATTAATTCATTCTATAAGCATTTATTAAATCTCATTTTACAACCACTAGATTAAAAATATTAATAAATTAAAACAGTTCCTCTCCACAATAATTTTATTTCCTATTACATTTTGAATACAGATAAGAAAATATAACCTATAAACAAGTGCAAAGCAACTTTCAGGGGGAGGGCATTATCAACAGGGATGGCTCAACTTCATATACCCTTCTTGTGGAAGGCTGGAGGTTCTATGGAGGTAGAAGTGAAGAAGGAGTATACTACAAACTTGTGGAACATCTTAAATAAAACCACAAAGAAGTAGAAGATGGAATGTTGTAAACAGAAACAGCAAGACAGCCAATTAAGCTGGACCAAAGAATGGGCAACGATTATTAATGTATGCAATGATGATCTGGAAATGATAGGTTGGAATAGTGGTGGTGAAAGGCTTTAGATAACAGATAGAGGAATTAGTATTTGATCCTGGAGAAAATAGAATCCTTTTTGAGTAAGAAAATGACTTGCCCAGATATGTGATTAAAGAAAAGTTTGGTAGTTACAGGAGGAGAGATTGGAAAGGAGAGATGCGGGAGAATAATAAGGAAAAATAAGATCTGATTGAGATATGAAAGACACCTTTATAAAAGCAATGATATACTTAAAATATTTAAGTATATTTATTAAATATTTGCAGTATAAACTTAATTGGTGGTGTTGATATTAAATATTAAATTCATAGTAAATTGTTTAAATTCTTTTCTTTTCATTTATTATTTAAGGGATAAAAACTTCAGGAGATGAGGTGGTTAGAGGATGCAAATGCCCATTTTGTATCTCCAAGTATCTTGTGAATAAGAGATACTCACTGAACAAAGCTACAGGAACCTTTACATTATATTGTAATAGTTTACATTTACAAAGTATAGCACTCTAAATTTTGCAAAGTACTCTCATTCAATCTTATGGATTATGTAGCACAAGTATTATCTCTGATTTACAGGGGTGGCTTAGAAAAAGACTAGACTTGTTCAATTTGGCTGCAGAAGAGAGAGTTAAAAGCAACAGGACAATAGATTTTTAGTTTTATATAAGAAGAAACTTCTTAATAAGTAGAGATAACCCAAACAAAAAAACGTTCTCTCTAAGTAATAGGTTAGTTTCCCCATTAGTAGAAATCATCAAGTCAGGGCTGGAATGATAACAACTTGTGAAGGATATTGTGGAGATATTAGAATCATAGATTAATACTTGGAAGGGACCTTGGAGAACATATCCCTCAGCACTTGCATTTTAGAGAAGAAGAAGAAATTAAGACTCAAGAAGGAGAAATAATTTGCTCAAGTGACTCAGTTAATTGGTAAAAGAAGATCTAAGATTTCTGGTTCTAAATCAATCAATAAATATTGAGCACTTACTATTTGAAAGACACTGTGCTAAACTCAGAGAATACCAAGAAACACAAGAGACAGACAGCAAGCAAACAATTATGAACAAAAAAGATATATATATATATATATATATATATATATATATATTATATATATATATATATATTATATATATATATATATATATATAATATATATATATATATATATATATATATATATATATATATATATATATACACACAGTTGGGAAAGACTTTATATAGCCAAAATTTTAATTGGGGCTTGAAGCCAGAAAAATCAGGAAAACATTCCAGAAATGGGGAACAACCAGTGGGAATGCCTAAAGTTGTGAGATGGAGCATGTTGTGTGATGAAAACAAGAAGGTATCCCAGTTTTTCCAGGGTTATAAGATTGGAAACATAGAAAGGAATCATTGTAAAAAGGATTTTGAACAAAAACAGAGGTTTTTATATATGACGCTAAACATAATAGGGAGGCACTAGAGATTTCTGAGTAAAGACTGAAATTGTCATATCTGCACTTTAGGAGAATCACTTTGGGAAGATATACTGGAGTGAGGAAAAATTTGTAACAATGAAACCACTAATAGACTACTGCCATGGACCAGATGTCAGGTGTTGAGGACTTAACATCAAGCAATTGGCAGTATGAAAGGAGAGAAAGGAGCATATATGAGATATGTTATGAAGGTAATCAATAGGCCTTGGCAGAATATTGAATATGGGGAGAAAGGGAAAGAGAGACTGAGGGTTTAAGTATAACATTCGGGTTGTAAACCTGGGTTACAAGAAAGAAAAATAATAGGAAAGTTAGGTAGATGGGAGAGTCTGGGGAGAAAGATGTTTAAGATGTTTATAGGGAGGTAATTAGAGATGCAAAATTAGAGATTAAAAAGATTAAGACTTAATAAGTAAATATGAAATAGGAGATGTGGATATATCTCATGGATATATGCTTCAATGAGAGTTTATGATATCACCAAGTGAAAAAATATATAGCTAGAGAAGAAGATCAAGTGTAGTCCTATTGGAATCCACTTTTAGCAGGAATAACCAGGATATAGATCCAGGAAATGAAAGTGCTAATGAGCATTCAGGAAGAATCAGGACAGAAAAGGATCACAATAATGCAAGGAAGAGGAAATAGCAAGAAAAACTTGATCAATAATATTTAAAAAAATGATATCATGGGGGGAAATCATTAAATTTGTCAATTGTGGATCTGGAAGCTTGACAGTTGCTATTGAAAGATGAAGCTAGAAGACAGACTAGAAAGTTAAGGGGAAGGAAAGTGGAGGCACATTACAGACAGCCTTCTCAAGTACTTTAGTCACAAAAGACAGGAGCGGAAACAGGTATGGGGAGATAGCTAGGAGGGATTGATTGAGTGAGTAATGTTTGTTTTGTTTTTGTTACAGAGACTTAGACATACTTGTAGGCAGTAGTAATGGAGCTAGCAAAAAGGTAGAGATTGAAGTTAAATGAGATAATGGGAATAAAAATAAGACAATCTGTTGGATAAGTCAGAATTGAACCCGTACATATAAAATGATTTGATTTAGAAAAGAATGGGCCATCTTGAGAGTGAAGTGGAAGAGGAAACTGGCAAAAGATATTTGAATGATATGAAATGAGAAGGAGAGGCTCTCAGTGAATAGTCTCTGTATTTTCAGTAAAATTTGAGGGAAAATTCTCAGCTAAAAGGAGTAGGGAAAGGGGAGCCACAGGAGATTTGAGGAAAAATCAAAAGATCTGAAAAAAATATTTCAATGCAAGGGTTAAAGAATTAATTATTGCTTATCCTTCTTTCTTGAATATCAGTGATATCTTACAAATGAATCGGATCCAAGTGAATCAGGGTTGTGCAAAGTCATCAACCTTATGCTTTCCTTTAGAGTAATAAATGTTCAGTGGCAAGACTTAAGGCAGGTTGACTGGCAATGGCCCTGTATTCAGTCAGGGAACTTGATCTTTTTAGACTAAGAACTTTCCCAGGTCTCAGACTGTCTAAGACAACAGTCATGCAGTGATTAAAGGTTAGACTAGAATTGAGTCAAAAGGTGACCTAGTTTACATTCAGAAAAGAATGAAGCTGGGAGGGTAGATCTTTAAGAGTCTGTGGTCCTTTTGACTTGGCAATCACTTCCCCATAGCTCCTATTTTATTTTCAAAAAAAATTAAACAAAAAATAAACAAGAAATCAACAGAAAGTTTAGGAAAGCTATCTAATTTAGCAATCATAAATGATGAATCATGTAATATTATATTCTTATAATTTACCTTCCTTAAAAAAGAGCCAAGAATTAACTTTATTTCAACATCAATTATCTGAAGCCAACAGTGTTAACAATTTACGTAATGTTCTATATTGTGCGTATTGTGCTTTTACTTCTTCTTCCTTCATCCTGCATCAGTTTATAATAGTTTTTCATACTTTCTTAATTCCTCATATTTGCTTTTCCTTATAGTCCAATACTATTTTATTGAATTCATATTAATTTTATTGACTCATCAAATTATATTTTATCTATGTAATCCTATTGTTCCCTAGCAATGTTTCCTGTAGTTTTTGAATATAATTTTCTACCCTTTAAAAGAACAAAATAAAACAATTTCCCAATTAAAAATAAATCAATAACCCTGCATGTCTTAACTCATTCAATGGACTTTCTTTGAATTGATTTTGCTAAGCTCCTTGTGCAAGATGAATGTAAATATTTGAATCCTGAAATCACAGGAGTAGTTGAGCAGCTAAGCACTTTAGGATCCATTACTTTCACAAAAGAGCTTTCCCTTACCTTCATTTTTGCAGATAAGCAATATCCCAATGTGAATGAATAAAGATAGCATATGGTAGCAGATTGAGAGCTGACCTCAAAGTCAGAAAGACATGACTACTGTCTGTGTGACCCTGGGCAAATCACCTAACTTTTCAGTAACGGCAGCAACTCTCTATGGCTATAAATGGCAGAGAAGCTTTTGCTCTGAATTGAAAGAAGAGATTCAGTCAAGTGGGAGTTCCATGACTGCACATTTATAAATAACAACTTGTTCCACCATTCAATAGGCACATTCTGTTTCCCCCTTGCCTTTTCTTACTAAAAAAACCTTAAATAGATCTATCAAGACTTTGGTATATATTTTATCTGTCAGTAACAGTCTCCAAATCAACTAGTTTGAAAAAATTTGTAACTTTTTAGAGATGATACTAAACTACTTTCTATACTTTTGTCTTTTGATAAGGCAATGTGTTTAAGTGATTTGCTCAAAATCACACAGCTAAGTAAGAATTAAGTGTCTGAGATCAAATTTGAACTCAGGTCCTCCTGATTCCAGCATTGATGATCTGTCCACTGTGACACCACACTGTCTCATAAATTATTTTCTAGAACAATTGAAGCAGGCCATGGTTCATCCTGCAGTGTAATTTCTTGTCTTTCTGGAGTTATTTTCAATATTGCAGCTTTCCATTTTTTTTACCACTTCTGCCAATTTGGTTTCGAGGCCTCTTATTTTCAAATGTATGCCTCAAAGACTATCACTTACTGAGACAAGGCTATAAACCAAGTTTTCAGACTTTGCTTTTGCTTGTTTTCTCACAAATCTGTTTGCTGTTTGAAGATTTGTGTGTGTATTATATATATATTATATATATATATATATATATATAATATATATATATTATATGTATATTATATAATATATATACATATATCCACTCCATCTATGAGGTGCTATGATTTTATTAAATTGGTGTCCAAATTAAGAAAATTCAGTCATTTAGTTCCAAAGTGAAGAATTAAATTAGCTAAATTTCCCACAGGTAAGCCAAAGGTTTAGACCATTCAAAAATGATCACAATTACCTGAGGAGGGGAAAGGAACAGTATATAACCCTTAATTGTCATTAATATAGCTTATATTTTCTAGGTGTCAACATGAGTTTCTTTCCAAATAAAATTTTACGATGATAACATGTGGAGACTTTTGTCAAAATGACTAAGACTGTGTTGCTTGGTCAGTTTAGCATTTTATTAGTATAGGACTATTGTTTTTCAAACAAGTCTACAATTTAAAAATAAAGCACAATAAACTCACACTTTACTCAGAATTCAATTAGAAAACTTCATGCCTTACTTCAATCACTGGACTTTTTTAATATATTAAGATTGCTAAAATTCCTTGGTGGGGATGAACTCATGTTCCATGCCAATTTTGGAACGTCTTCCTCTCATGGTCTTATTTCTCCTTCATAAATTAGAATATAAGGAGCTGTGAGTTGTCATCTGGATAAGAATATAGATAAGTTCAAAAGTACAACCTTGGATTTATTTTTTTGGCTTAAAAAGACAAAATTATTATTCAAAATCATAATAATTTGAGTCAAAATCACTATTTATTTAGTACTTAATGAAACTTAATAACAACAAATAAACTGATGAATATGAATTTTTACAGTAAGGCTACATTATAGATCTTGGGATTATAGACATGTAAGAGAATTTAATCTTCATTTATAATCGAGTAAGGGAGAAAAAGTGCACAAAATATTATTAATTATAACATAAGTTCATAAAATAAATGCATTGCATTATGAAACTAAATATTGTTTTTAACTAGGGGAGATGACAAGAAAAAAGAAATCAAATCAGATTTCAGAGAAAGAAGTAGCATCAGGTCTGAGTCTTGAAAGATGAGTAGGAATTTAATAGAAGTAGATAGAATGGACATTCCAAGAATAGAGAATAGGAGCAAAGACACAGAAACAACAGACAACTAAGCTCAAAATTGAGGGTATAGTATTTCTAATTGATTGGAATATAGCTCTTGTGAGGATCAAATTTATTAGAGCTGGAAGGATTAACTAGGACCAGGCATGTGTCATGAATGGCAGGTTAAAGAAGCTTAAATTTTTATAATTAATATATTTTATTTATTTACTCTTTATTAGGTAAAGGAAACTTCTTCAATGGAAGAATTATGGACAGCTCTGATGGAAATGATAATGCAAGCAGAAAGATTGATAGGTTCATAGATTCATAGGATCATAAATTTCAAGGTGAATGTGATCATCTAGTACATTTCTTTATATTATAGATGTGCAAACCAAGATAAAGATAGATATAGAAATAGATAGATGATAGAGAAAGAGAGAGAGACAGAGAGAGAGAGACAGAGAGAGAGAGAGACAGACAGACAGACAGACAAAGAAAGAGATTAAATAACTTTCGCAGTATCATATAAGTAGGAATGAGCAGAGTTAGGATTCAAATCTAGGTATCTGATTCCTGGATTTGAATCCCATTGAATATAAAATCACTGGGTAACAATAGGCATATCACATAAATTCTATGCGCTTCAGTTTCCACACATGTAAAATGAAAGTGAGGGTTCAATGATCTTTGGACTCTTCTAAATTTAAACATATGATATAGACACCAAATTCAGTCTTTGATGAAAAATTGATTTTCTTTTCATGGAAAAGGGGAAGAAAGAGAGAAGTAACAGTTAAACACGACCTAACAATTTACATATGGTTTAATTGTCAGAATAAATGTGACATTAATGTAAATAAAGCAAAAAGTCTGGAGGTACACAGGGAGAGCTAGTTTGATGGAACTATGGAGTTTGAGGTGCCAGTTGGTTATTCATCAAAGATGTCCAGTAGGTTGCAAATGAAGATCTGGAGAGTCTTCTCTTTTGAAAGAATTTAACAATTTTTTTTCTTCTCATAGGCGATAAAGATAACAGGGCATAACAGTGGAGGGACAAATCAGTATTACTATAATTTCAAAGTTTAGCAGGTCTTAAAAAAGGAACTGTTCCCTCTTAAATGTATTGATGTGCCTTTAGCTGTACTTTTATGATTTTTTGAATTCACTTCTTAGCTAGAAACTGTTATAATACATCTTACTACTAAACATGAAATAGAGATACTACTTAGATAAATCTCTCAGGGTATTCTGTCTTCTGGGATTCTCTTCTGTTTCATTTCTAAATTTTCTTATTGCTTGGGGCCTAAGGGTCAATTCCTGCAGAATTTTGGCCTTTCTCTAGAGTCCTCCTTCCTCCTTTCCCCTATTGTTGTATTATTTGTTAAATCATTTTTGTCAATATGATTGGAGTTCTTAGAGCTTGACGCACAGATTTAAGTTCAAAGGGACACATTTACTTTCCTCACATAAAGTCAGTGAATCAATTTTCCCCCAGCAGTAGTTGACTAGCAAAATATTTACCCCTTCTATTCACTGAATCTACATAAATATTTCTTAAACAGTGAAAATATTAACCCTTAATGACCTATAAGCTTTCAAAGGGACCATAAAGTCAACAGCATAAAGTCTATGGGAGTAACTCAAGAATTAAAGTTATCTGACTGAAATCCAGTCATTCTCATGACCCCTATATTATTCTTCTTTCTTTTCCCATCCTTTTGTCTTCTCTATATGCCTAAATCTTTATCTATTAGAAGTGGTAGAGGTGGGATTTCTAGCCAAAATGACAGAGAGTGAAAACAGGCACTGTGCTAAAGTCTCTGAGTTTCCCTTCAAAAGTAACATGAAAGAAACCTCTTAACAGATATTTGATCAACCCAGAAAAAGAAGCTAGGAGAAGAACACCTATGAAAAGGTCTGTCTCAAGGGACTGTGGATGAATTGTGGTGGAGAGCAGAGAGTCAGATCAAGGGCAGTGCAGGGGAATGAAGTCAGAGGTTTGGTCTTAGCCACAGGCTTTGGTGACTGGCAGGTTTGAGAATGAACTTTAGCCAGGGAATCATTGGCTGGGGGAGTGGAGGTCTGGTGAGCCCCTGCTGGGTTGCAGGGCAAGTTCCAATACAGAGAATTGTAGAGCATGGCTGGAGATCAAACAAGGGCTGGAGGCCTCAACCTCATACTTTTAGTAGAGCCTTCTTCTCAGAACAAATAGTAACTGTCGCTCCACCCATCAGGCTCCAGTGTGGGAAGCAGACCTCCCTCAGCTGAAAGGGAGATTAACTATGTCCCCCAGAGTCCAGCCTATTGTTCAAGGACAATTCAGACCCTGCTGGCAAGCCTCACTCCCTCCAGGCCTAGGGAGAAGGCCTCAAACACTCCAGAGTAAGCAACCAGGTATCCATTCTGATCTGCCCACTTGGACCTACTAAATAAAGTGAACAAAGCCTCTAGGATTTTCAAAAGCAAATCTCTGAGAGTCAGCCCCTCCCCCAACACAAGATCCCAGGAAAATGAAGAAAGGCCATAAAAGGGGGACCCATTGAGAATTACTTTGAAATCACAGATTCTAACCCAGAGAGGTCTAGAACTTCTGAGGAGAATATGAATTGGTCTCCAGCCCAGAAATACTTCCTTGAAGAATTCAGGAACAAATTTAAAAATCAATTGGAAAAATTGGGAGAAGAAACTCAAGAGAAAATTAACATGATGCAAGAAAAAATTGACATCTTGAAACTGGAAAACAAATCCTTGGAAAATACTACTGGACAAATACAAAATGAGAATAATTCTTTCTGATACTTAATTGAGCAATTGTAAAAAGAAAATGATTCTCTGAAAACTATATTTCAACAAATGGAAAAAATCTTTCAAAAATGGATTTGGCCAACTGGAAAAGGAATTGCAAAAGATAAATGATGAAAATTCTTCTCTAAAAAAAAGAATGAAATCTGTGGAAATTAATGACTTCATGAGACAACAAGATTCTGTTAAATAAAACCAAAAGATCAAAAAACAGAAGAAAATATAAAATATTTCATCAGCAAAACCACTAATCTCAGGAATTGATCAAAGAGAAACAATTTAAAACTTACTGGTCTTCTTGAAAATATTGATGAGAAAAAAAGCCTGGACTTAATATTGCAGGATTTATGGATGGAGAACTGCCCTGATATCACAGAAGCAGAGGGCAAAATAGTTATTGAAAGAATACATTGATCCCCTCTGGAACAGGATCCTAAAATGAAAACACCAAGGAATGTTGTGGCCACATTCCAGAACTATCAGGTAAAATAGAAAATCCTGCAAGCAGCCAGAAAGAAAGAATTTAAATACCAATGAGCCACAGTAAGAATTAGGCAGGACCTGGCTGCATCAACATTAAGGGATCAATGGGCCTGGAATGAGATATTCCAAAGAGCAAGGGAGCTTGGAACGCAGCCAAAATCCATTATCCAGCAAACCTGAGTCTTCTCTTCCAGGGGAAAAGATGGACATGTAAAGAAATGGGAGACTTCCAACATTTCCTGATGAAAAGACCATATTTAAATAGAAAATTTGGGCATCAAACAGGAGACTAAAAAGACACATGAAAAGGTATAAAAAAGATTAAAGAAAAAAACTACTATGTAATAAGATGCAACTGTCTATATCCCCACTTGGGAGAAAAATTCTCATAACTCTTGAAAATTATAACTCTATTAGAAAGAATATACTTAGCCAGAAGTGATAAACACTCATGAATTATCTATGAAACAGCTATCCAATTTGAGGATATTGCCTATATCCCTACCTTGGTGAAAGACTCTAATGACTCTTGAGAATTGTAACTCTATTAGAGAGAATGTACCTATCCAGAAGTGAAGTATACTCATGACTTTTCTGTGACTAAAATAGAATGATTTAAAACAATAACTCCTTAAAAAGGGGGACCCAAGGAAACAGGAAGATGAAGGAGACTGAATGGAGTAAATCTCATTACATTAAGAGATACAATGGACCTATTGCAATAGAAGTGAAGAACAAAGGAGGGGAGAACCACCTGAATCTTACTCTCTTACTTAGATTTGGCCTAAAGTTAACACACACCCACACACACACACACACACACACACACACACACACACACACACACACAAACACACACACACACACACACAAACACAAACACACACACACTCAGTTAAATTAAGAAACATATCTTACCTTTCAAATGTTAAAAGGGGAAAAGGGAAGGGAAAGGGAAAGGGGAACTAACAGAAGGAAGTGTAGCAAGAAGGGGCATGATGCTAGTGGTATTCAGAAACAAAATACTGGGGAATATGCATAAAGGAAACAAAGGGGGAAAAATAAAAACAGAGGGAAGATAGCTTGGAGGGCAACAAAGAGTTAGTAATTATAACTTTGAATGTGAATGGGATGAACTCTCCTTTAAAATACAAGCAAATAGCAGACTGGATTAAAAACCAGAATCCTACAATATGCTGATTATAAGAAACTCATTTGAAACAGAGAGATACATATAGAGTAAAAATAAAAGGTTGGAACAAAATATATTTTGCTTTAGCTGAAGTGAAAAAAGCAAGGATAGCAATTCTTATCTCAGTCAAAACAGTTATAAAAACAGACAGCATTAAAAGAGATAGGGAAGGAAACTAGATTTTCCTAAAAGGTACCATAGACAATAACACAATTTCAATACTAAATATGTATGCACCCAATGGAATAGCATCCAAATTCTTAGAGGAGAAGTTAAAATTCCTACAGGAAGACAAAGACAGCATAACTCTACTAGTGGGAGACCTCAACTTCCCAGTCTCTGATTTAGAGAAATCAAAACATAAAAAAAAAAACAAGAAGGAATTTAAGGAGGTAAATAGATTGGTAGAAAACTTAGATGTGATAGGCTTATGGAGGAAATTGAGTGAGAATAGAAAGGACTATATATTTTTTT
Source organism: Macrotis lagotis (assembly GCF_037893015.1). Classification (NCBI taxonomy): domain Eukaryota; kingdom Metazoa; phylum Chordata; class Mammalia; order Peramelemorphia; family Peramelidae; genus Macrotis; species Macrotis lagotis. The sequence goes on along the minus strand of NC_133658.1, from coordinate 258,546,999 downwards.
CCTGTGGTACATGGCACTTCCACAAACCTGAACATGTACTATGGCAATAAAACCTAGTGATCAATTCTAGAAAGGCAGAAATAGTGAATACATCTTTCTCAGATCATAATGCAATAAAAATCATATGCAATATTGGTCCAGGGTGACCTCAAAGGAATTGGAAAATAAATAATTTCATTTTAAAGTATGAGTGAATCAAACAACAAAATATAGAAAGAATTAATTATTTCATCCTAGATAATGACATTAATGAAATAACAAAACCTATGGGATTTACTCAATGTAACTGTCAGGGAATATATTATATCTTTAAGTGCTTTCATAAATAAATTAGAGAAAGAAGAAATCAATGAACTAAAAATGCAACTAAAAAAATTAGAGAAAGAAAAAATTAAAATTCCAAAATTAAATACAACATTAGAAATTCTAAAGAATAATGTAGAATTTAATAAAATTGAAAGCAAGAAAAAACTGAGCTAATAAATAAAACCAAGTGATTGTTTTATGAAAAAAACAAAAAAAAATGATAAACCTCTGGTCATTTTGATTAATAAAAGAAAGAAGAAAATCAAATGAAAAAGATGAACTCATCACCAATGAGGAGGAAATTAAAGTAATAATTTGGGATTATTTTGTCCCACTATATGGCAATAAATTTGATAATCTAAGTGAAATGGATGAATATTTTCAAAAATATAAGCTGACCAGATTAAATGAAGAAAAAATTAAATATCTAAATAACCTTACCTCGTAAAAAGAAATTCAACAAGCCATTATTGAACTCCCTTAGAAAAAATCTCCAGGGCTAGTTGGATTCACAGTGAATTATTTCAAAGAGTTAAGGAACAATTGGTTTCATTTCTATATAAACTATTTGGAAAACTAGGTGATTCAAAACTCTGACTAACTCTTTCAAATGACACTAATATGGTACTGCTCCCTAAACCATGAAGAGTTTAAACAGAGAAAGAAAACTATAGATATATCTCACTGATGAAAATAGATGCAAACCTCTTCAATAAAATCTTAGCAAAATGATTACAACAAGTTATCCCTAGAATAATACATTGTGACCCAGTAGGATTTATTCCAGAAAGACAGGGTTGGTTCAATGCTAGGAAAACTGTTAGTATAATTAATTTTATCCATAACAAAACTATCAGAAAGCATATGATTATAACAATAGATGCTGGAAAAGCTTTTGACAAAAGACAGCAACCATTCCTACTAAAAACAGTAGAGAGCACAGGAATAAATGGATTTTTCCCCTAGAATAATAAGCAGTATCTATCTGAATCCATCAGCAATCATTATATGCAATGGGATTAAGCTAGAAGCATTCCCAATAAGATCATGCATGAAACAAGTATGCCCATTATCATCACTATTATTCAATATTGTATTAGAAATGTCATCTTCAGCTATAAGAGAAGAAAAATAAATTGAAGGAATTAGAACTGGGAAGGAAGAGAGACAAAACTCTCACTCTTTGCAGATGACATGATGGTATACCTAGAGTATTACAAAAAATCCTCTAAAAACTTCTACTAGAAATAATTAACAATTTTAGCAAAGTCACAGAATATAAAATAAACCCTCAGAAATCCTCAACAATTATATATATATATATGTATATATATACATATATATATATATATATATATATATATGACTAGCAAGATGCAGCAGAAAGAGTTAGAAAGAGAACTCCAATTCAAAGTAACCTCAGAAAATACAAAATACCTGAGAGTCTATTTGCCAAGGCAGACTCAGAAACTTTTTGAAAACAGTTAGGAAACACTTCTGACATAAAATAAACTTAGATTTAAATAACTAGGCAAATATCAAATACTGATGAATTGACTGAGCTAATATAATAAAAAATGACAATTCTACTAAAATTAAACTACTTGTTAAGTGCCCTACCAATCAAAATTCCAGCAAATTACTTTAATGAGTTAGCAGTAATTTGTAAGTAAATTCATACAGAGAAATAAAAAGTGGAGAATTTCCCAGGATTCAATGAAAAAACGTACAAAGGATGGTGGCTTAGCCCTACCAGATCTAAAATTATATTATGAAGCATCAGTGATCAAAACTGTCTGGTATTTGCTAAGAAATAGAGAGGTGGATCAATTGAATAGACTAAGTGCAATAGTAGGAAATGATTAGAGTAATCTGCTCTCTGATAAACCAAAAGAGTCCAGCTATTGGGATAAAAACTCTCTCTACAATAAAAAATTCTTGGGAAAATTAGAAGTTAGTATGGCAGAAAATTGGATTAGACCAACACCTCACACCCTATATAAAGATAATATCAAAATGGGTACAGCATTTAGACATAAAAAACAATATCACAAGCAAACTAGGAGATAGGAATAGCTCATCTGTCAGATCTATGGAAACAGTATTTGTTTATGACCAAGGAAGAGATGGAGAATACCATTAAAAACAAACTAGACAATTTTAACTTCATTAAATTAAAAAAAGCTTTTGCACAGACAAAACCACTGTAACCAATATCAAAAGAAATTTAGTAAACTGGGAAACAATTTTTACAACTCGTATTTCTGACAAAGTACTCATTTCTAAAATATAATAGAGAACTGAGTCAAATTTTCAAAAAAAAAGCCATTCCCTAATTGACAAATGGTCAAAGGATGTGCAAAGGCCATTTACAGATGAAATCAAAGCGATCCATAATCATATGAAAAATTCTCTAAATCACCACTTATTTGAGAAATGCAAATTAAAGCATCTTTGAGGTACCACCTCACTCCTCTCCAACTGGTCAATATGACCAGGGAGGACAATGATCAGTGTTGGATGGGATGTGGGTAATCTGGGACACTAATGTATTGTTGTAGAAGGTGTGAACTCATACAACCTTTCTGGAGAGCAATTTGGAATTATGCCCAAATGGCAACAAAAATGTGCATACCCTTTGATCCCACAATACAACTACTGGGTCTATACTTTGCAGAGATTGTGAAAAAAGGGTAAAAGCATCACTAGTACAAAAATATTCATAGCAGCCCTGTTTGTGGTGGTAAAGAATTGGACATTAAGTGAATGCCCTTCAAATGGGGAATGGCCTAACAAATTGTGGTATATGTATGTTATAGAACACTATTGTTTTATTAGAAACCAGGAGGGATGTGAATTCAGGGAAACCCTGAAGGATTTACATGAACTGATACTGAGGGAGATGAGCAGAATAAGAAGAACATTGGACACCCTTACAGAAACATGGGGGTGATGACCAATCTTAATGGACTTGCTCATTCCATCAGTGCAACAATCAGGCACAATTTGGGGCTATCTGTTATAAAGAATACCATCTATATACAGAGAAAGAATTATGGAGTTTGAATAACGTCACAATCATAGAATGTTAGAGTAGAAAATTAGTTGAAAAATTAGTTAAAATTAGTCCTAGAAAGCAACAAAATTTGTTACCTTGAACAACTTGCTTTCTCTTTCTGTGTCTTGTTTCCTCATTCAAGGAAAGAAAAATAAGAGGATCACATCCAGTCCAAATTAATCAAAACACACTAACAATTACAAGGTACTTTGCTAGAGACTATGATATAAACACAAAATGAAAAGCTCTTGGCTTAAAAGCATCCTATATTTTTACTTTGTAAATAGAGTACATACATGGATAAAGCATGTTACTCTCAGTTCTGGAGAGAGAGAACAATAACAACTAGAGATCAAGAAGGACTTCTTAAGAGAGGTAGCATGTGAGCTGAGTTTTCAACAAAACTAGAGATTCTAAAAGGTAGAGAGCTAAAGCGGACATTCTTTGCTTCCAACTCTAAATGTGATTGGGCATAAATGGTCTTGTCAAAGATCACAGATCAAAAGTGGCTTAGATAAGTGTGAATCCAAATGGCATATTAGGGACTTCCACCAAGGTGAACTCAGCAACATTCCCCTCAAAACAATTTTAAAACAGTAATTTAAATCAAATTCTGGAGTGGCAGAGTCAAGAAAAAGTCAGAATGTAACATATTTCTAGCCTATGAAAATTTAATTGATTGGAAGGAGATGTCTCTGACACTCAGAAGGAAGACTGTTCAGAGCACTAGTGTGCAGTGATGGCTATAATGACTGCAGAACTGCAGAAGTACTTTGGAAACTCTCAAACCAGAAATAATAAAGAGCTCAGAAACTTGCTGGGAAAGAGGGTATAGGGATTCTTTGCTTTCACTGGGCTCTGCTGTCTACTCTACTATCCACAGTTATGGGTTGCAGTTCCAGGTTGGAGAGGAAGGCAAGTGGTCAACCACAGGGAAAAAAAGAGAACCTCATTACAGTTCCAAAGCAAAGACAAGCACTAACTCATGCAGATGCAGGGAAGTAAGGATTTATTCCTTGGTAAAGTTCAGAGTATAGACCAGGAAAATAGTGAACATTCTTTTCCCAGGATCACAACAATTTGGAAGCAACAAAAACTTTCAGATCTCCAGAACTGACTCTGAAAGCATCAACATAATACAGCATGAAGCCTGGGACAGTGCCTTCCATCTCCAAGTGAGCAGAACTGAAATTTAATATAAAGTTTGAAGTCAAGAATATGAAAGACACTTCAATCTCCCTTTTTCAGAACTAAATAAATCTAACTTCAAAATAAACTAGAAGTTAAGATGAATGAAACCTTAGAAAACTTAGATATGATAGAACTCTAGGAAAAACTTAACGGGGATAAGAAAGAATGTACCTTTTTTTCTCAGCAGCACATGGAGCTATTGCCAAAATTGATCAGGTATCAGGCACTAAAACATTATAATCAAAAGTAGAAAGGAAGAAATAATAAGTACACACTTCTCAGTTAATGATGCAATAAAAATCACATGTAATAAATGGTCACAGAGAGATAAATCAAAAATGAATTGGAAACTAAATAATTTAATTTTAAATAGCAAAAAATAGAAATAATCAATAATTATATCTAAGCAAATGATACTGAAGAAACATCATACCAAATTTTATGGGATGCAGTCAAGGTAGTTTTAAGGGGAAACGTTATATCTCTAAATGCCTATATGAATAAAATAGAGAAACAGTAGGTAAATGAATGTGGTATGGAACAAAAAAAGTTAGAAAAAGAAAAACCAAAGATCCCTAATTAAATACAAAATTAAAAATTCTGAAAATAAAGGGTGAAATTAATAAAATTAATCTCATAAAGAAAACCAAGAGTTTGTTTTATAAAAAAGCCAATAAAATAGATATACCTTTGTTAATATGATAAAGAAAAAGATAGAATATAGCCACATCACCAATATTAAAAAGGGGGGTGAACTAATCTTCAATGAGGAGGAAATTAAAAAGATAATTCAAAACTACTTTGTTGAACAGTATATCAATAAATTGGACAACCTGAGTGAAATGGATGACTATTTATAACTGCCAAGATTAACAGAAGAGGAAAAAAATATTTAAATAACCCATTTCAGAAAAAAAATTGAATAAATCATCAAAAATTCTCAGAAAATTTCTCCAGGTCCATATTGATTTACAAGTGAATTCTACTAAACATTTAAAGAACAATTAGTTCCCATTCTACATAAACTATTAAAAAAAAGAAGGAATTCTACCAAAATCCTTTCTTAAAACTAACATAGTTCTATTATCTAGACCAGGAAGAACTAATACAAAGAAAATTATACAGCAATCTCCCTCATGAACACTGATGCAAAAACCTTAAATGAAAATGTTATCAATGAGACTATAGCAAGTTATTACTAGGATAATACACCATTTTCAGGTAGAATTTATACCAGGTAGACAGGGATGGTTCAATAGTAGAAAAACATTCAACTTAATTAAACATATTAACAGCAAAACCAAAATAAAACATATGATTATCTCAATAGATGATGAAAAAGCCTTTGATAAACTATATTAATTCTTATTAATTAATTAAACCCTAGATAGTTTAGGAATAAATGGAGCTTTCCTTAAAATAATAAATAGTATCTATCTAAACCCTTCAACAAATATTATATTTAAGGGAAATAAACTTGGAGTATTTCCAATAAAACTAGGGGTGAAACAAGGATGCCCACTATGACCGTTACTATTCAATATAGTATTATAAATGCTAGCTATAGCAATAAGAGAAAGAAAGAAATTGAATGAATAAGGATAGGCAGTGAGGAAGGAAAACTTTCACTTTTTGCAGATGATATGATGGTATACCTAGAGAACCTGAGAAAATCATCTAAAAAACACCTTGAAGCAATTAGCAAATTCAGAAAAGTAGCAGGATATCAAATAAACTCACATAATTCATCAGGATAGTTACATATATTTACATGTATATATATATATAAACATCAGAACCCAAGAGCAAGAGATAGAAAAAAGAAATTCCATTTAAAGATTTAAAGTAATTATAACAACATTAAATATTTGGGAATTTACCTCCCTAGTCAGATCTAAACAATTAGAAAAATGTCCAGTGCTCATGGTTAGGTTGAACTAATGCCATAAAAATGACAATTTTACCCAGATTAAATGATTGATTCAGAGCCATACCAAACTACAAAATAACTATCTTACCAAGCTAGAAAAAATAATGACAAAATTCATCTGGAGCAACAAATGTATAGAATAGCTAAAGAGGAGCAGCGAATGGAGCACCAACCCTGGAGTCAGGGGGACCTGAGTTCAAATCTGACCTCATATATTTAATAATTGCCTTGTGACCTTGGGCAGTTCACTAATCCAATTGACTTGCAAAAACATTAAACAAAAGAATACTTAAGGAACTGATGAAAAAAATTTTTAAGGGTGTTAGCCTAGCTCTTCCAGATATAAAATGGTACTATAAAGCTGCAATCATCAAAACTGCCTGGTACTGGTTCAGAAATAAAGTAGTGGATGAGTGGATTAAGATAGATTCACAAGAAATTACAGTAAATAACTACAGCAATAAACTGCTTGACAAACCTAAAGACAGCAGCTTCTGAAATAAGAACTCACTATTTGACAAGGGGAAACTAGAAAATAATATGGCAAAAACTAGGCATAGACCCACATCTCACAACCTGTATCAAAATAAGGTCAAACTGGATACAGGATTTAGACATAAAGGAGGATATCATAGATAAATTAATAGTCCAAGAAATAATCTATCAGATCTATGGAAATTGTAATCAAACAAGAAATAAAGTACATTATAAACTGCAAATTGAATGATTTTGCCTGTATTAAATAAAAAAAAAAGTTTTGTACTAATAATGCTGCCAAAATTAGAAGGAAGGCAGAAAGAAAGCTAGGAAACAATCTTCACAACTAAGCATTCTAATAAAAGTAAAATTTCTAAAATATAGAGAGGATTGCATTAAATTTATAAGGTTACAAGTCATTCTTAATTTGATAAAATGTGAAAGACAGTTTTCAAATATAGACATTAATGCTACATATAATCATAAGGAAAAATGCTCCAGATCATTATTGATTAGAGAAATGCGAATTAAAACAACTTTGAAGTATCATCTCACAACTATCAGATTGGCTAAGATGACAAAAAAGGGAAAATTATCAATGCTGGAGTGGTTGTGGGAGGTTTGGGACATTGATGCATTGCTGGTGGAGTTGTGAATGAAACCAAATATTCTGGAGAGTGACATAGAACTATGCACAAAGAACAATAAAATTGTTCATTCTCTTTGACCCAACAATTCCAATTCTAGACCTTTTATCAAGATGAAATCATAAAAAAATAGGAAAGTCCCTCAAGTTCCAAAAATATTCATACCAGTAGTAGCAAAGGATTGGAAACTGAAGGGATGTCCATCAATTGATGAATGGGTAAGCAAGCCATGGTACATGAATACTATGGAATATTATTATTCTATAAGAAACCATAAATGACCATACCCCAGAGAAGCATGGAATGAGTTACAGGATCTGATGCTGAGTGAAGGGAGAAGAACCAAGAGAACAAAACAGCACTGTAAGATGATCAACCTTGATGAAAAGAGCTCCTCTTAGCTGTTCAGAGAGCTAGGACAACTGTATTAGATTGACTATGGACAATATTGTACCCCTCCAGAGGAAGAAAAACAAAACAAAACAGAAAAAAACCTTCAGCAGCAGCTAGGTGGCACAGTAGATAGAGTACTGGCCTTGGAGTCAGGAGCACCTGAGTTCAAATCTGGCCTCAGCCACTTAATAATTGGCAAAAAAAAACCTAACCAAAAAACCCCTTTCTAAATCTGATGAACACTTTATAAAAATTACGTCTTATGTATATCTTTGCCTTAAACCTAATTCCTCATGTCAAAAATGGTTAATCTGTAAACATGTTTATCAAAAATATGTATGTACAATATTAATTGGACTGTTTGATGCTCAGGGAAGGGCAATGGGAAGGGAGAGTGGAAGGAAATTTTGTAACTTAAAAATATACATATGCATATGGATAAATGTTAAAAAATAAATGAATGAATAAAAATGAATTAAGAGCAGATAAAAAATATGGAAGAAAAATGAGTAAACAATAAAAAAGAATTTTATTCCAAAAAATTGCTCTAATGGCAGTGTAATGAAAGACAAGTTCAGGAAAAGTCAAAATTGTGAAAACAGCTACAAAAAACCAAGCTTCAGAGAAGTAGTGAAGCTCAATAATGGAACTGGAAGAGTTGGAAAAAGAGATATATAAGGGGTAGAGAACAAATTGGTTAAAGAAATGAGAGTACTGCAAGAAAATTATGAAAAGAGGATTAATATCTTGCTAAAGACTCACAAAAATGCTGAGAAAAAAAGTCCTAAAAAAGAGAATTGAGCTGATGTAGAATAGTCATTAAAATCCCTTGATGAAAAGAACTCCTTTGAAATCGTAATAGATGAGATGTCCTCAGTGGAGCCAAAATGGTGGAGAGAACATAGAAACCTCACTGAGCTTTTCCTAGTTTCCCTCAGAAACAATTTAAGTGAAGCCTCTAAATATACCTTAGAGTGAGAGAACCCACAAAAAAGACAAAGTAAAAAAAAACTTTTCAAATCAATATATCTTTGGTGGACTCCAGTCCCATTACAGAATGCATATTGCAAGACTAGAATGCTGGTGAAATAGTTGAGACTGAGTTAAGTTACGCTAATGCAAGGAGCAATCTACTAGCACCTGAAACCTCAGTGGGGAATGAGAAGACCCCTGGTTCTCAGTACAAAAAAGTTAGAGACTGTATTTCCTGTGCTCCAAAAGCAAAGCTCAACTTTCAAAATGAGCAAAAAACCTCAAAATGAATAGCAACCATAGAAAGATGATATGGAAAGAAAACCAAAATATCACCTCAGAAGAGGAAAGCAGTGAGAAAAGGTTTACCTGTGAAGTCACAAAGAGATTATGAATTGCTCTCAAATTCAAAAAGTTCTCTTGGAAGAACTAAAAAATGTATTTTGAAAAACCAAATAAGAGAGGCAGAGAAAACTGAGAAAAGAAATGTGTCGTACAGGAGAATTATGAAAAATTGGAAAAGAAAGAACAGAAATTGACTCAAGAAACAATAACTGAAAAAGTTGAATTGGGCAAATGGAAAAATAAAACAATTCTTGAAAAGTATAAGGCAGGGGGGTGGGACAGCTAGGTGGAGCAGTGGTTAGAGCACTGGGGCTAGAATCAGGAGGACGTGAGTTCAAATCCAGCCTCTGATACTTAATAATTATCTAGCTGTGTGACCCTGGGCAAGTCTCTTAACCCCATTTCCTAAAATAAATAAGTCACTTTTTAAAAAAAAATAAAAGTAGAATAGGTCAAATGAAAAAGAAGATACAAAAATTAACTGAAGAAAATAAATTATTAGTCATTAAAATTGAGCAAGTGAAAACTTGTGTCTATAACATATCAAGAGTCCATTAAATAAAATTTAAAAACTACAGAAATAGGAGAAAATGTAAAGTATCTCCCATAAAAAAATGACAGAACTAGAAAATAAATCCAAGAGTGATAATTTATGAACCAATGGTCTATGTGAAAGCCAAAATCAATAAAAGAGACTGGACAATATAATTACAACGGAAAATTGCCATATTATCCTAGCACAAGAGGACAGTCATTGAAGGAATCAACAGATCACATCCTGAAAGAGACCCCAAAATAAAGCTTTCAAAGAATGTTGTAGAAACATTTCAGAATTATCAGCTAAAGGTAAAATTACTTCAAATAGCCAGAAAGTAACAATTCAAATACCATACACCCACAGAACTACACAGGATTTATCAGCTTCAACATAAAAGTATTGGAGGGTCTCAAATATTCCAGTGGGCAAAGGAGCTTGGATTACAACACAGAATCAACAAATCTGTAAAATTTAGCAAATTCTTTCAAAGGAAAAGATGAACATTCAGTAAATAGGGAATTTTCAAACTTTCTGGATTAAAAAGGCCAGAACTGAACAAAAAAAAATTGATCATCAAATATAAGACTGAAGAGATGTGTAAAAAAAGAATGGAAAGAAAAAAAAATATTAGTAAATAAGACTAAACTCTCTACATACCTATCCAGGAAGATAATACTTGTAACTCTTTAAAATTATATTTATATTAATTGGAAGGATATACCTAGATAGAGGATATGGGTATAAATTAATTACAGTGTGATGATAGATCTTAAAAAAACAATTAAAACATGAAAAGGATTATATCAGGAGAAGAAATGGGAGGCAGAAGGGGTTAAATCCCATAACTCTAAGAAGCAAAAAGGACCATTAAAGTAGAGGGAAAGAAGAGAGTTTTTGAGTCATGATTGAATTTTGCTCTTAACACATTTGGCTCAAAGTGGGACTAATATACACTCCTGATTGAGTTTAGAAATTTATCTTGGGGCAGCTAGGTGATATAGTGGATAGTGCACTAGCCCTGGAGTCAGGTGGACCTGAGTTCAAATCCAGACTCAGACACTTAATAATTGCCTAGCTGTTTGACTTTGGGCAAGGTCACTTAACCCTATTGCCTTAAATTTAAAGAAAAAGAAAAAAGTTTATCTTACCCTACAGGGAAGTAGGAGGGCTAAGAGGAAAGTAAAAAGAAGGAGGTTCTGTTAGAAGGCAGTACCGATATTTACAAGGGGAAAAAGGAAAGAAAAAGGAGGAACTTATAGAAGCATTGGCAGTTTGAGGGAGGTAGTACTCAAAAGCAAAATATTAGTCAGGGGATATGGTGTGAAAGGAGATTTAAAAAGTCTAAATGGGAGGAAATATTATAGAGGAAAATACAGAGTTAGTAATCTTAACAGTGAATGTGCATGGGATGAACTCTTCCATTGAACAAATGTAGATAGCAAAGTCTCCTACAATATTTTGTTTACAAGAAACAAAATTTGAATCACATATTTACACATTAAGAAAAGTATAAGACTGGAGGAGAATACATTATTCTTAGCTGAAGTGAGATTTAAAAAAAAAAGCAAGAGTAGCAATCCTGATCTCAGACATAGCAAAAGAAAAAAAATCGATATAATTAAAAGAGCTAAGGATGGAAACTACATATTTCTAAAAGGTATACAATGAAGTGATATAAATACTAAATATATATGCACCAAGTAGTGTGGCATAGTAATTCATGGAGGAGAATTTAAGTTTACCTCTCTTTCTCTCAGAATTAGATAAATCTAATTACAAAATAAAGAAGTGAAGGAAAATGGAATCTCAGAAAAGTTAAATATGACAGAACACTGGAGAAAATTGAATAGAGATAGCAGGGAATATATGATTTTCTCAGTGGTACATGGCACCTACACAGAACTTAACCGTGTTTTAGAGCATAAACATCTCACTATCAGTTGAAGAAAGGAAGAAATATTAAATGCATACATTTCAGTTAACGGTGCAGTAAAAATTACATTTAATTAAAATTCATGGAAAGATACAATATAATTCATTGGAAACTCATTTATTATTGAAGAATGAGTGTATCAAGGAAAAATTCATAGAAATAATCAACAATTTCATCTAAGTTAATGATAATGATATAAGATCATACTAAAACTTGTGGGATAAAGCCAAAGCAGTTATTAGGGTAAATTTTATATCTCTAAATGTATGCATGAATAAAATAAAAAGCTAAATAAATTGGACAACTTGATCAATAAATTGGAAAACTAGGAAAAGAACAAATTAAAAATCTCCAATTAAATACCAGCTTAGATATGTTGAAAAATCAAACGAATGATGAATGAAATTTTAATTAAGAAAAATATCAAATTGTTAAATGAAACTGTGTTAATTTTATGAAAAAATCTAACAATATATAATATTTTATTAATTTGAAAACCAAATTACCATTAGCAAAAATGAAAAGGGTGAATTCACCACCAAACAAGTGTAAATTAAAAGCAACAATTTGTAGCTATTTTGTTCAACTATATGGCAATAAATTTGACAATCTAAATGAAATGAATGAATGTTTACACAGTTACAAATTGCCTAGATTAAAAGAAAATGAAATAAAATACTTTAATAACCCAATTTTAGAAAAAGAAATTGGGCAAACCATCTCTAAGAAAAAAATCTCCAGGGTCAGATGGATTCACAATTGAATTCTACCAAACTTTTGAAGAACAATTAATTCAATATATATCAATTCTTTGGAATAATAGGTGAAACAGAAGCTCCAACAAATTCCTTTTATTACACAAATATAGTGTTGATCCCTAATCGGGAACAACCAAAAGTAAGAAAGAAAACTCCAGCCTAATTTCTCTAAACATAGTGATGCAAAAATTTTAAATAAACTATTAAGCAAGAGATTACAGCAAGTTAGCATCAGGACAATGCAATACAAGCAGATGGGATTTAGGCCAGAAAGGCAGGGTTAGTTCAATATTAGGAAAACTATCAGCATAAGCTTCCATATCAATAACAAAACTATAAGAAGCTATATGACTATCTCAATGGATTCTATAAAAAAAAGCTTTTGACAAAATACTGCATCCATTCATATTAAAAACACTAGAAAGCGTAGGAATAAATGGATTTTTCCATAAAATGATAATGTCTATTGAAAACCATCAGCAATCTATACAGTGATGACAAAATAGACACCTTCCCAATAAGATTGGAGTGAAACAAGAATGTTCATAATAACCACTATTTCTCAATATTATACTAGAAATGCTAGACTTGGCGATGATAAAAGCTAAATAAAAGGAAATAGAATAGGCAATGAAGAAACAAAAGTATCATCTAGTTGTCCAACATTCAAGCCACAAAAAATAAAATAATGATAATAGAACACTAACTCAGTAATACACAGATATTTATAGCTAGTTAGTGTAGTAGCAGAAATACTGGATCTGGAGTCAGGAAAACTGGAGTTCCGATCCAGTCTCAGATACTTGCTTAGCTGTGTGAACCATGGAAAATTACTTAATCTTTGTCCTCAGTTTCTTCATCTATAAATCTTCATTAGTTCCTGAAGCAAAAAGTTTGGAAAATAAGAGAAGTAACTATTCTATCATATTTTTTTGAATTCATGTTGTATGTCTTTTATTTGTACTCATATATGTATATGTGATTTTCACAAATAGAATGTAAGGTCCATGAGGGAACCTACTGCTTCCTTTTTGCTTCTGTATCCTTAGCCCTTAGCTCAAAGGCTTGTACTTAGCAGCTGCTTATTGATTGAAAGATATTTAATCATTTGCTTGATTGATAATAAAGGACAGGTAAACATGTTTAAAAAAGAAATGAAGGCATCACTCTTTGCAGATGATTTGATGGTATACTTAGAGAATCCACTAAAAAAAATCTACTTGAGTTTATGATGAAGAAGAGATAGGGAACACCACAAAAACAAACTGGATAAATTTGATTAATAAATTAAAAATTTTTGCATGAACAAAATAACTACAATCAAAATTATAAGGAAAGAATTAAGGTGGGAAAGAATTTTTACAGCTAGTTTTTTCTAAAATGTATAGAGATTTGAGCCAAATTTATAAAAAATAGTCATTCTCCAATTGATAAATGATCAAAAGATATAGAAAGGAGAAGACAGGACTTCCAGCAAAGAGGATGGAGAGAAGATAGGCACAGTTCTAAAGTCTCCTGACTGTCCCTTATAAATAACATGAAAAAAAGCCTTTTTCTAATTTTTGCAAGGTAATGGGGTTATGGGGCTTGCCCAAGGCCACACAACTAGGTAATTATTAAGTGTCTGAGGCCAGATTTGAACTCAGGTATTCCTGACTCCAGGGCCAGTGTTCTATCCCCTTTGCCACCTAGCTGCCCCTGAACTCTTAACAGAAATTTGATTGACAAAACCAAGAAAGAAAAGGCAAAAGAACATCCACTTCAGGATCTGTCTCCAGAGATAGTGGGTGAGTACGAGCATAGAGCGTGGACTCTGCTGGGACCATGAAACCAGTTAGAGCTTGGGAGCCTGGATCAGGCCCGGATTAGCCTGATCAGCAGAGGGGCTAGAGCCTGGTCAACAGCAGGGACTTGGATCAACTAGTGAGCAGAGGCATTGGTGGTAGTGCTGTCTGGAACTTGCTGGCAGATCTGGAGGGAGAACTCCTGTGCAAGAGAGTTGCAGAAAGAGCTAGAAAGAGAACTCCCAGTCAAAGTAATCTCAGACAATATAAAATACCTGGGAATATATTTGACAAGGCAGAATCAGAATATTTTTGAAATTAATTACAAAACACTTCTCACACAAATTAAATCAGATTTAAATAACTGGGCAAATATCAACTGCTCATGGATAGGTCCAGCTAATATAATAAAAATGACAATTCTATCCAAACTAAACTACGTGTTTAGTGTCCTACCAATCAAAATTAAGTTCAATGAAATTACTTTAATGAGTTGGAAAAAGGGGGTAAGTAAATTCATATGGAGAAATAAAAAGTCAAGAATTTCCAGGGATTCAATGAAAAAAAGTGCAAAATGAGTTGGCTTAGTCCTACCATATCTAAAATTATACTATAAAGCATCAGTCCTCAAAACTGTCTGGTGTTGAATAAGAAATAAGAGTAGTGATTCAGTGGAATAGACTAGGTGCAATAGCAGGAAATGATTATAGTAATCTTTTTCATAAATCTAAAGAGTCCAGATATTGGGATAAAAAACTCTCTCTGCAATAAAAACTGCTGGGAAAATTGGAAATTAGTATGGAAGAAACTTAGATTAGACCAATACCTGACACCCTATACCAACATAAGATCCAAATGGGTATAGGATTTAGATATAAAAAACAATATTATAAGCAAACTAGAAGATCAAGGAATAGTCTACCTGTCAGATCTGTGGAAAGGAAAGCAGTTAATGGCTAAGGAAGAGATGGAGAACACTAAATACTACTTAGATGACTTTGATTACATTAAATTAGAAAGCTTTTGTACAGATAAAACGACTGTAATCAAGATCAAAAGAAATGTAGTAAACTGGAAACAATCTTTATAATCTTTATAACTAGTATTTCTGACAAGGACTCATTTCTAAAATATACAGAGAACTGAGTCAATTTTTTTTAAAAAAGCCATTCCTTAAATGACAAATGGTCAAAGGATATGCAAAGGCAATTTACAGATGAGGAAATCAAAGCAATCCATAGTCATATGAAAAATTCTCTATATCTTTACTTATTAGATAAATGCAAATTAGAGCATCTCTGAAGTACCACCTTACACCTCTCAGACTGGCCAATATGACCGCAAAGGAAAATGATCAGTGTTGGAAGGGATGTGGGAAATCTGGGACACTAATACATTGTTGGTGGAGCTGTGAACTCATTCAACCTTTCTGGAGAGCAGTCTGGAAATATGCCCAAAGGGTAAAAAAATGTGTATACCCTTTGATCCAGCAATCTCACCACTGGGTCTATACCCTGAAGAGGCTGATGACAAAGGATAAAAACATCACTTATCTCACACACACACACACACACACACACACACATATGTCATGGAAACCAGAAGGGATGGGAATTCAGGGAATTAAATTCATTTCTAAATTCATTTCTAATATATATAGAAAATTGTATCAAGTTTATAAGGTCTTAAGTCATTCCACAATTGATGAATAGTCAAAGGAAATGAACAGTTTCCAAACATATATATATATATATATATATATATATATATATATATATATATATATATATAAGAAAATATGCTCCAAGTCACTATTGACATAAGAAATGCAAATTAAAAGAACAATGAAATATCATATCACACCTATTAGATTTTCCCAGTTGAGAAAAAGGGAAGATGATCAATGTTGGTGTGGTTGTGGGAGGATTGGGACATTGATGCATTGCTGGTGGAGTTGTGAATGGATCCAAAGATTCTGCAGAGCAATATTGAATTATTTCCAAAGATCAATAAACCATTCATACCCATTGACCCAGGAATTACAATTCTAGGACTGTATCCAGAAGAAATTGTAAAAAAATGGGAAAAGTCCTACATGTTCCAAAATATTCATAGCAGTTCTTTTTGTAGTGGCAAAGAACTGGAAATTGAGGGGATGAACATCAATTGGGGAATGGTTAAATAAGTTATTGTATGTGAATACTATGAAATACTATTATTCTATAAGAAACCATAAATGGTTGGACTTTTGAGAAACATGAAATGACTTAAATGATCTGATGCTGAGAGAAGGGAGTAGAACCAAGAGAACAATTTATATCAATATTATGAGATGACAATCTCGATGGAAGCAACCCCCCCCTTGGCAGTCCAGAGAACTAGGACAACCATATTTGAAAGATTGTGGACTATATTATCCCCAACCAGAGGAAGAAAAAGGTCAAAACAAAATACACAGAAAAAAGAACACCCCTACCGAATCTGATGAACAAGTCACTATCAAAATTGTCTCGTATGTATCTCTTTCCCTTAATCCTAATTCCTCTTGTTAAAAACTGCACATTTGTAAATATGTTTCACAAAATATGTATGCAAATTGCTAACCTGTCTGCTCCAAACTGGGGGTGGGGGGGAGTGTGGAGGGAAACTTTGTAACTTGGAAGTATACGTATACAAATGTATGAAAATGATATAGCTGGCCAAGATGGCAGGAGAAAACAGGCACTGTGTTAAAGTCCCCTGATGTTCCCTCATAGATAATATGAAATAAACCTCTTAACCCGAAACCCAATGGACAAAACCCAGAAAGAGAAGCTAGGAGAACATCTACCCCAAGGTTTGTCTTCCAGGCACAGTGGGTGGACTCTGCCCTGAACACAGGACTGGGTGAGAGCCTGAGTCCCTGAGACCAGAGGTTAGCTGATCTGCTTTGGGAGTGTGGGTCAACTGGGGAGCAGAGGCATTGGTCATGACACTGAAGGTCTGGAGCTTGCCTGCAGAGCTGGAGGGAGAGTTCCAGTGCAGGAGAGTTGCAGACATCGATCTCTTGGCTCTTCTGGTCTGGAGAAACTCAGAGTCCATAACTTCATTTCAGCTGAGGCCTCTTCCCAGAACAAAACAGCAGAGTCCCTCAGCTATAAATAGGGAGAGCAATTACCTTGCCCTCGGGCAAAGCTCAACATTGTTCAAAGATAAAATTATTCAAAAACTTCAGGTCAAGATGGAAGAGAGAAGCCTAGTCCTGTGCTAAGGACTCCTGATCTTCCCTCATAAACAATATAAAACAAACCTCTTAATGGAAGTCCTATCAACTAAACCCAGAAAGAGAAGCTAGAAAAACAACACATACCTCAAGGTCTGTCTTTGGGTATCTTGGGTGTGGTGAGTGCAGAGAGCCCAGATCCAGTGGGAGAGAGCAGGACTAATCTAACATCAGGGTCTTTCACTATAGGAACCACTTCGCTGTGTGAATCACTTCATTCTGAGAAAGAAGCAGAGAGTTGAGTCATGGCCCATTGGACTGACAGTTTGGGACTTACAGGAAGGGCTAGAGGGCAGGTTCCAGCCTCTAGCACCCCCTACTGGCAGGGAGGAGATATTACATTCAGTGAGAAAAGCCTCCAACACACCCTATTAGCCACTCAGTGAGCAAAACCTTCAGCTTTGATAGACATGCTCATAACAACAGGCCAAAAATCAGGCACAATTTTGGGCTATCTGTGATGAAGAACACCATCAGAATCCAGAGGAAGAATTGTGGATTTTGAACAAAGACCAAGCACTATTACCTTTAATTAAAAAAATGTCTTATTATGTAATTCTGCTATACCTCATAATACATGTTTCTTCCTTAAGGATACGATTTCTCTCTCATCACATCCAAGCTCCCTTGCTCTTCGGAATATCTCATTTCAGGCCCATTGATCCCTTAATATTGATGCAGCAAGGTCCTGCCTAATTCTTACTGTGGGTCCTTGGTATCTAAATTGTTTCTTTCTAGATGATGCAGCATTTATCCAGGAAAGCTGAGTCTTCTCTTCCAGGGAAAAAGATGGACATTTAACAAAATGGGAGACTTCCAACATTTCCTGATGAAAAGACCAGAACTAAATAGAAAGTTTGGACATAAAGCAGGAAAATGAAGAGACACATGAAAAGGTTAAAAAAAAAGTAAAGAAAAAAAGCCTGATATCCAATAAGGTGAAACTGGCTATATCCCCACCTGGGAGAAAGATTCTCATAACACTTGAGAACTGAAACTCTATTAGAGCAACTACATTTAGCCAGAAGTGAAGGATACCCTTGATTTATCCATGAGACTGTTATTGAATAAGATGAAACTGGCTATATCCCTATCTGAGAGAAGGACTCTAATAATTCTCGAGAATTGTAACTCTATTAGAGAGCATATACTTAGTCAGAAGGGATGTACACATGACTTTCCTGTGACTCAGATAGAATGATTTAAAAAAAATACCTCCATAAAAGCAGGGACAGTAAAGAGACTGGAGGATGGAGGAGATTCAATGGGGGTAACTCTCATTACATTAAGAGATACAAAAGATCTATTTTAATAGAAGGGAAGAAAGGAGGAGGGGAGAAGCACCTGAATCTTCTTCTCATTAGAATTGGCTTAAAGTTAACTTACACATACACTCACTCAGTTAAGTTAAGAAACTTATATTACCTTTCAAGAATTAAAAGGGGAAAAGGGGAGGGGGGATCAAAAGTGGAAATAACAGAAGGAAGGGAAGGAAAAAGGAGAAAAGGGAAAGGGGAGTGGGGTTGATATAGGAGGGCAAACACACTGAAGAGAGCAGTATTCAGAAACAAGATATTGGGGCATATGGATAAAGTGAAAAAAGATGAAAAATACAAACAGGAAAGAGAGCATGGAGACAAATAAAGAGTTAGTAATTACAACTTATAATGTGAATGGGATGAACTCTCCCTTAAAATTTAAGTGAATAGCAGAGAATTAAAAAACAGAATACAACAATATGCTGCTTACAAGAAACTCATTTGAACACTGAGATAAACATAGAGTAAATGGAAAAGGTTGGAGCAAAATATATTTTGCTTCAGCTGAATTGAAAAAATCAAGGCTAGCAATACTTATCTCAGACAAAACAAGTACAAAAATAACATTAAAAGAGATAGGTAAGGAAACTATATTCTCCTAAAAGATACTATAGACAACAAAGTAATTTCATACAAAATATGTGGCCACCCAATGGTCTAGCATCCACATTCTTAGAGGAGAAGTTAGAAGCACTGAAGGAAGACATACACAGCAAAACCCTACTATTGGGAGACCTCAAACCTCCCATTCTCAGATTTGGGTAAATCTCATCATAAAATAAACAAGAAGGAAGTTTAGGAGTTAAACAGATTCTTAGAAAACCTAGATATGATAGATTTATGGAGGAAACTGAATGGGCATAGAAGGGAATATGCTTTTTTTCCTGAAGTACATGTAACATGCACAAAAATTTACCTTGTACTAGGGCATAAAAACCAAATGATCAGTTGCAGAAAGTAAGAAATAGTGAATACATCTTTCTCAGAACATAATACAATAAAAATCATATGCAATATTGGGCCAGGGAGATATAAACCCAGAACTAATTGATAACTAAATGACCTCATTTTAAAGAATGAGTGGATCAAACAATGAACCATAGAAAGAATTAATTATTTTATCCTAGATAATGACAATAATGAAACAACATACCACAAGCTATGGGATTCACTCAAGGTGACTATCAGGGGATATGTTATATCTTTAAATGCTTACATGAATAAATTAAAGACAGAGGAAATCAATGAACTAAATATGCAACTAAAAAATTTGTGAAAGAACTAATTAAAAACCCCCAATTAAATACCAAATTAGAAATTCTAAAAATTAAAGGAGAAATTAATAAAATCAAAAGCATGAAAACTGTTGAACTAATAAACAAAAGAAAGATTTGGTTTTATGAAAAAGCCAACAAAATTGATAATACTATGGTCAATTTGATTAAAAAAAAGAAAGATGGAATCCAAATTGCTAGTATCATAATGATAAAGGTGAACTCATCACCAATGAGGAGTAAATTAAAGTATTAATTTGTAATTATTTTGCATAATTTTATGCCAATAAATTTGACAATCTAAATGAAATGGGTGAATATTTACAAAAAAAAATATAACTTGCCCAGGTTTAATGAAGAGGAAATTAAATGCCAAAACAGCCCTATCTCAGGAAAAGGAATTCAACAAGCCATTATTGAACTCCCTAAGAACAAATCTCCAGGACCAGATGAATTCACAAGTGAATTTTATCAAACATTTAAGGGACAATTGGTTTTCCCTATTCACAGCTGAGGGAGCTCTGCTGCTTATACCTGAGCCTGGGCGGGGTCAAGGGGGCTGTAATGTAATTGTGTTTGTTCTGGGAAGAGGATTCAACTGCAGTGAAGGTATGGATTTTGAGTTCCTCCAGACTAGAGCAATCTGGGGATCTATGTCTGCAACTCTCCTGCACCATAACTCACTCTCTAACCCTACTGAAAAGCCCCAAACCGTCAGTCTCAAGGGAATGCGTCTGCTCCCCAGTTGGCTCACGCCTCTTTGGCTGATCAGACCAGCCCCAATCTCAGGCTCTCACCCCATCCTGTGCTCCCAGCCCAGCTCACCCACAATCCCAGAAGACAAACCTTGAGGTAGGTGTTTTCTCCTAGTTTCTCCTTCTGGGTTTTGTCAAATGGATTTCTGTTAAGAGATTTGTTTCATATTATATTTGTGAGAAAATCGGGAGACCTTAGTACAGTGACTGTCTTCTCTCTGCCTTCTTGGCAGAGAGAACTATTTTTTTATCATATTTCAAAAAGTTATCAAGGAAAACTACTCTTAGACCCAGAGGATACAATTGAAATTGAAGGAATTCTTTGATCATATTCTGAAAGAGATTATTAAATTCAGTTTTTACTTTCTCATATTTTCCTACATATAGTAGATTCTTCTTCACTATGGAACTGTTACCCTGAAAACTCTCACAATCAAATTCCAGAGCTGCCAGTTAAAATCAAAAATACTTTAAGCAAATGAAAGAAAACATTCAAAGACAGAGCCACAAGATTTAGCAGCTTCCACATTAAAGGAATTATGGTATAGGAATATGATACTCTGGAAGGTAAAAGCACTAGAGTTATTGTCAAGAATTAAGTACCCTGCAAATCTGAATATGATCTTTCAGGGAGAAAATAGATACTTAATGAAATAAAAACTTATAAGTATTCTTCATGAAAATACCAAAGTTGGATAGAGAATTTGACATTCCAATAGGATATTCAAGACAAGCCTAAGAAGGTAAACATGAAAAAGCAATCATCTGGGAATCACTAATTTTCAACTGCTTGTATCCCTATTTGGAAAGATGATACATGTAACTCCTAAGAACTTTATAATTATGACAATTAAAAGGAGTTTCCTTAGTCAAAGAACACAGGTGTGATTTTATCATGTTGGAGTGATCTAAAAAAAGAAGGAATGAGAAAGAAGGATGCACTTAGAGAAGAAGGGAGGGAGAGGTAGGGTGGGGGAATTTCTTATATTAAAGATGTCTATAAGGAAGAACTTTTACATTGGAGGAGAAATGGACAGTGGTGATGGCAGGAAATACTTGAACTTCACTCACTCTCAATAGAATTCATTCCAAGGTGAGTGTTTGTGTGTGTGTGTGTGTGTGTGTGTGTGTGTGTGTGTGTGTATGTGCTCACACTCAACTGTACATATAGAAATGTAACTTTACCAAAAGGGAAATAGGAAGGGAAGGAGATAAGAGAAAGTATGTGTGTTGGGAGGGGGGGAAATGATAAATAGGACAAAAGTTAATGGAAACAGTGGCTGGAAGTAAAATAGACTTTTGTGGAGGGATAAAGATAAAATAAAAGAAAGAAAATTATAAATAAAAGAAAATGAGACAGAAGGAAATATAAAGTTATAATCTTAATTGTGAAATTGAATGAAATCTACTTACCCATAACATAGAACATAAAGCAGAATGGATTAGAAACCAGAAGGTAACAATTCGGTGTTTGCAAGAGACATATATGAAACGGGAAGACACGCAGAGTTTTTAAAAAATGACCTAATTAAAAATATAATCAAGTAAAATACATTTTGCTAAAAATTACCATAGAAAAAATATGATAGCAAATTTCTTTGATCAAATCCTCATCTCTCAAATAAATACTGAATCTAATTTATAAAAATAAGAGCAATTCTTCAAGTGATAGTCAAACGATAGAAACAGGCAATTATCAGAGAAGAAAACAAAGCTCTCTTTAGTCATATTAAAAAAAGATTCTGAATAACTATTGATAGAGAAATACAAATTTTAGCAACTATGAAATAACATCTCACACTTATCAGAAATGATAAATGTTGGAGAGGAGGGGAAAATAGCTTCATCAATGAACTGGTCCAGTCATTTTGAACACATTTTGGAACTTTGCCCAAAGGGATATAAGGGTTATAAAACTGGCCACATATTTTGACTCAGCAAGGATACTAGTACTATGCCTAAGTGTATGTGAGTGTGTGTATATGTATATATATATATATATGTATATATATTTATATATATATATGTAGCTAGTTAGCTACTTTGCTGATGGCAAAGAATTAGAAAATAAAGGGACTTTAGGTCATGCTAGGTCATGCAGTGGATAGAGGTCAGTGGACCCTGGAATCAGAAGGATCCAAGTTCAAATTTGTCATTAGACACTTGATACTTACTGTGTAACATTGGGCAAGTCACTTAACACCTTTGCCTCACAACCTTCAACAACAACAACAACAAACAACAAAAACCTAAACATGGGGACCACCATCAATTACAAGTTGAGGTATATGATTGTGATAAATAAAAGATAATCAAGGAAAATACATTTTGGTAAGAGTTACCATAGGCAAAATCATTTGTCAAATACTGAGTATAGAAATAAGTCAAGTTTATAAAAATGAGAGGGATTCTTCAAGATAAATTATCAAAAGATAGAAATAAGCAGCTTTTCAGAGGAAACAAACAAAGCTATCCATAGTCTTATAAAAAAATCTGTAAAATACTATTGGTTAGAGAAATGAAAATTTCTATTTTGTTTATTAATTTGCTATAAGAAATGAAGAAGAGAATGATTTAGTTCAAAATAAAAAAATATGACAAGACCAGGGCAAGGTGAAGTGAAGAGAATAACATTGTTTACATCACAGCAATGCTGTAATGAGTAAATTTATTTGCAGGCCATTGTGAAAAGAATTTAAATGTTATTAACAATACAGTAAAAAATTAAGCAAGAAATTTGATCATAATCAGCTTATACTTATATTTGCCCACAGGAAAATTTGATGAAATCATATATCAATTAATTGAAAATTTCCAAATGATTAGTTAACATAAATTAATATGATATGATGATTTATAAGTATAGGGTTATGAGGAAATAGGAAAAGGCAAATAGACAATGTTGGGGGTTTTTAACCATTTGTGAAGTATGGGAGTTGGTTCAAGCATGTACAAAGAAGGTCTGAGCAGGTTTGACAGTGTATAAAGGGATGGATTTTGGGAACTTTGAAAAGTAATCTGCAAATCAATGTAGTAAGAGAAGAAAGTATAGAATAATCTGAAAACTGCATTAAACCACCACTTTTGCAATATCTGGCAATGAATTGATTGGAAATGTAATAATCCTTATAAAGTAAAAAGTTTTGATATGAAAGTAATTGCTAAGAAAATGTTGATTGTTTCTTCAAATTGTTAAATCTATAATGTGTAATCCAGTGAACAGAGTTATCTGAAAATAAATGAAACTGAATTAAGAAATTTGTAAAAAAAATAATAAAATAATAATTTTTTGATTATAGAATTTTTGGCTCCTCCAGAGTCATAATGAGGAAAAATAACTAATGAGAAAACAAGACTCTATTTTTAATCAGGTTTTATATTTGATAAAAGAATTTGCAAACTTTTATATTTTGAAAAAGAAAATGATTTAAGGTAGTTTTGAATATGAGTTTTGGAATCTATAAGATAATTAAGATAACTATAAAGAAAATCTTGTATTGATAAAATTTTTAGAAACATCTGCTCTTAAGAATTGTCATTGCAAAGTTTTAGGGAGTATAGGGAATATACTTTAAATTAAAAATGTGATTATGTATAATTAGTAAACTGTACAAGAACAGATTTAAATGTTTTTAATTTAAAATTGTGCTACAGTAACAAAATATGAATGAATTAAAGTGTCATTCATCACATTTGTAAAGATTTGTTATGAGAAAATTAAAGAAATCCTTGCCAACAATTTATATCTCTCAAGGTCTTTTTGTCCAAGAGAGTTTGTGAAAAGTTTTTCCATCTCATATTTATGAAATTATATCAATTAAAATTATATATGTATCTTGTAACACTGGCTTTGGTAACAAAAATTACATTGGATTTTTTGAAATTAATCAAATATTCTGAATAAATATGGGATATATATGAGGGACTTTGAAAGATGATTGGGAAATTGAAAATTATGTAACCTATGATTAAGTAACTTGCTGATGAGCAAGATGTTAAAAAAGTTATGTGATTTAGTTTTGTCTATATAAGGTATTTTACTGTGATAATATCTAAGCCTAGAATTAACGATTGATTGCTTTGTAGAGATCATAAGAGAAAATACCATAAGGTATGACCCTCTGGGTTCCCTGAAAATTTTTAATAATATGATGGACCTTATTCGAAATCTGTAGGTCCAAGAATATATGCAATAATAGAAAAGAAATTATATACTCCTTTTACATCAGTACAAAAATATATATGCTATATTACTGATATTAAGAGAACAGGCACAACTCTTTAATATTTTTACAGACAGTAAGTATGATTATCATGTCATCAGATGCATAACAGCTTTTATTATTAATAGCACTGATGTAGTATTATATCAACTCTTTAAAGAATTACTAGAAGTTATTAGAAAAGGATAAAATTCTTTTTTTAATAAACATATAAATTCCAACCCTGGATTGCCTGGACCTATCTATCTATACATCTATCTATCTATCTATCTACATATGTATATGTGTGTATATATATATATATATATATATATATATATTTATGAAATTAATTATAGTGCCTCTTTACTAAGGAAAGAACTTAAAATCACCAAAGAGCAAGCTAAGAAATAGTAATATCCTGTCCACAAAGGGGTATTTACCTACCCCTCGAAATTATTTTAAGAATCCTAGAGGCCAGACTCCTAATGAGTTATGGTAGATGGATGTGACTCATTATGCACCTTTTGGAAAAATGAAATCCATTCATATTACTGTAGATACATGTAGTTCATATACAATGGCAGCAGCACAAAGTTCAGAGGCTACTCTAGTTGTGATTGATCATTTATTCTATTGTTTGCAGAGATAACAAAATCTATAAAAACAGATAATGGCCCTGGATATACTTCTATGGCATTTAAACAACTCTGTCTATACAACATAAAACATATTACAGGCATTCCTTATATCCCACACATCAAGCCTATAGTTGAGAAGAAAAATAAGTCATCAGAAATGTTCCCACATAAACAGAAAAGAGGGAATGTGGGGAAGCAGATACCAGACTACACCTAAATAAAACTTTGCATTCATAAATTATTTGAGTTTGAATGATAAGAATAAAGCCTTGACTGAAAAACACTTTGTTTACAAAATTACCATAGATAACATCATAAACATCCCTAGGAGTACTCATAGAGTAATCTGGAAGGATAAAAAAGATGGACATTGGAAAAGACTTGATCAATTACTAATCTGGGGTTGAGGGTATGCTTTTGTTTGTCAACAGATGGAGAAACAGGATATCAGAAGAAAACATCAGACCATGCAGCCCAGATGAATTAAGTAATATAGAAAAATAATATAGAAGTAATACAGAAAATGAACAACTTAGATTTAAGAAATTAAAAAGGAAAGCATAAGTAAAGCCAATTTGGGAACTGAATAAGGAACTGAATATTGGACTTATGTGCAAAACCCTCCATTGCTAACAACTACACTATAGAGAGAAAAATATGACTGAAGTTATTTTGATAGGGGAAACTGAAAATTTATTTGGGATATAACAAAGTTACTATTGGAAATATGAAAGAAGAGATACTGAGAAGTTAGGTATAATTTATCTGACTTAAATAGTATCACACCCCATAAAGAGGAATTTATGATTATTACAGACAAAAAGAGGGAAATTGCAATTACATTATTTGAGCAATGAATTGTATCATTGGTTGCATTCTCCACCTGTAATTGGTACATGGTTACATGGTATTATCTTTTCTTTCAGCTTTATTGTAATTATTATATCGATCATTTACTGTTTGTCTCTCATTTTAAAAACTATCTTTTGGTATTGAAGATTTGTATAAACTGACTAAAGACATCCAAATAGCCTCCCAATGAGATTTGATTCCTGAAAAGACAGCTGAAAGATAATTAAATGGTTTCATCATCCCACCCTCTTTGGGAATTGGGCCCATAATATTATACAATTATGCCATATTAATTCTCTTTATGCTTCTCTTTTGTTGTTTACCAAGTTTTTTCAAAGTCCTTTTCTCTGTAACCAGAGCCACTATATATGATATTAATAGAGTAGAAGATCCTGTTACCCAGGTTGAGCATCAGATTGGGCAATTGTGAGTTTGTTGTATAAACAGAAAAGAAGGAAATGTACAGGACACTCAAGTGAGTTTGGGGTCAAGAGGCCAATTCTGGCCTGACATCTATTGACCCTTGAACTGAAAGCTTCCACAGAACTTTGATTTCATAACACAATTGCATCATCCTTGGCCTCACTATAGGATAAGCCCTGTTTCCAAACTTCTTGACCTAGGTCACATTCTGTTGGCTTAATTCCTATCCATAACAAAGTTACATCATTGTTTTTATCCCGCATGCTAATTTTGTGGTTATCTTCTACAAGAACTGTTTACCTGAAGAGATTATGGAAAAGGGTAAAAACATCACTTGTACAAAAATATTTATAGCAGCCCTATTTGTGATGGCAAAAAAATTGGAAATTAAGTGAATGTCCTCCAAATGGGGAATGGTTTAACAAACTGTATTATATGTATGCCATGGAACACTATTGTTCTATTAGAAACTAGGAAGGATAGGAATTCAGGGAAGCTTGGAGGGATTTGCATGAACTGATGCTGAGTGAAATGAGCAGAAACAGAAAAACACTGTATACCCTAACAGCAACATGGGTGTTTTAATCAAC
The DNA here is from genome assembly GCF_037893015.1 of Macrotis lagotis. Lineage (NCBI taxonomy): Eukaryota > Metazoa > Chordata > Mammalia > Peramelemorphia > Peramelidae > Macrotis > Macrotis lagotis. The sequence goes on along the minus strand of NC_133658.1, from coordinate 258,519,349 downwards.
CTTGATGGACTTGCTCATTCCTTGCTCATTCCAGGGACAATTTTGGGCTATCTGCAATAGAGAATACCATCTATATCCAGAGAAAGAATTATGGACTTTAAACAAAGACCAAAGACTATTACTGTCAAATTAGAAAAAAATGTTATATTATTATGTACTTTTAACTTTTATACATACTTTATTTTTCTTCCTTAAGGATATGATTTCTATGTCATCACATTCAACTGAGATCAATGTATAACATGGAACCATTGTAAAGACTAACAGAGTGCCTTCTGTGGGGGGTGGGAGGAGGGAAAACAAGAATGGGGAAAAATTATAAAACTCAAAATGAATAAAATCTTTCTTAAAAATAAACAATAAACAGCTGTATAATGTTTTCAATAAACTAGCTATGTCAGATATCCTGATGACACCCCCCACTTGAGTGCAATGTATTTTTATTTTCTCTCCTGAGCCGAATTCATCCCCTGGTGGACAGGCGATAGCTACAAATGACAAACATGTGAGTAGAATATATTGAAATGATCTTCCCCCTAAAAACACCCAGGAACTATAAAGCAGATTGTACTAGTAGAATGGGGAAAATTTTAATCATGTAAAATGGCACACAAAGACACGTTTTTACAGTAAAGTGAAAAATTTTGAGAGGGTTAGACATAACTTGAATCTCAATTTCTTCAGAATTGTTCAAAAAAGGAAGATATAGAGAGATATACATTCATTCATGCATACATATGCATACATACATGTATGTCCACACACACACACACACACACACACACACACACACACACACACACTTAGTTGCGTAGAGAAATTTATCTTACCTAATAGGAAATATGAGAATAAGGAAATAAAAGAAAGTGAAAGGGTGATAAAAGGAATCGTCAGATAAAGGGAGGTGGTGGTTAGAAGCAAAATAGAATTTTAAGGAGGAAGATAGAAAGAGAAAGAGGTTAATAAATAGAAAAAAGTGGGATGGATGGAAATACATAGTTAAGTAAGCATAACCATGAATGTAAAATTGGATGCTCACCAATAATATGGAAGTAAATAGAAAAAAATCTAACAATTTTATTCTTTAAAAGAGGCAGATTTTAAAGAGAAAGACAAACACAGTTAAAATAAAGGGCTGTAGTAGAATCGAATGTGCTTCAGCTAAAGTAAAAATACAGGTGTAGAAATCATGATCTCAGACAAAGTAATAGTCAAAAATAGATATCCTTAAAAGAGATAACATGGAAACAATATTTTGCTAAAAGGTATTATCTGTAATGAAGTGATATCAAAAACTTTACATCAAGTTTCTCTGATGAAGGACTATTAGTCAAAGTTATAAAGAAATAAGAAAATAAAAGGTAGTTTTCAGAAAAAGAAATCAAAGTTCTCCTTAATCATATGAAAAGTGCTCTTTATCATTTGATTAGAGAAAAGCAAATTAAAAGAGGTCTGAGAAAGAAATGACAAAAGCTGAATGGGATGAAGGAAAAATATGTAGTAATTAACTGATGATATATTAACAAATTTGTCCAACCATTATAGAGAACAACTTGAAAGTGTACCCAAAGGGCTATAAATGTGTGTATCCCCTTTGACCTATAAATATTGCTATGGGGTATCTATTCCAAGGAGATAAAAAAAGGAAAAGAACAAGTATGTTCAAAATATTTATAGTAGCTTTTTTGTAGCTGCAAGAATTGGAAATTGAAGGGATGATAATTTGGGAGTGAATGACTGAACAAGTAATAGTGAGAGAAGTGTTTTCAGGAAAAAAAATAACTTAATAAGATCCATAAGAAATTGTTCAAAGTGAAATTAGAAGAACTGGGAAATTACTGTGCACAATAATATCAATGTAGTATCAAGGATGAACTATGGAAGACTTGATTATTTTAACAAATACACTGGTTCAAAACAATTTCAAAGGACTCATGATGGGAAAAATGTTATTCATCTAGTAGAAGAACTGATGAACTCTGAGTGCAAATTGAGTATAATTTTATTGCTTCATTTTTTCAATATCTTGAATATTAAAATATGTTTCACATTATCTTACATAATTTCTATCATACTCTTGCTTTCTCAGTCATTAAAGTAGGGGTTGAAAAGGGGTGTAGATAGGGGAAAGCTGAATTTGAAGATGTATTGTAAAAATGGAGTCAATGGCTAAAAGGGAAATGCAATGGGAGTAAGAGAAAGTAGAGGTGGAATAGGATAAGATATTTCATAAAATAAAATTTTTTATTACAATGAGCAATGATATGGAAGGGGGAACGTGAGGGGTAATGAGGGAACCTTCACTCTTATCAGAGGTGGCTCAGAGAGGAAACAGCATATATACTCAATGGGATATAGACATCTAGAGTTAGAAGGAGAGAAGGGGGATGGGGGAAGTAGGGGGATGTGAGTGATGGAGGAGAGGGTGGACCATAGGGAGAGAGACATTTTCTTTTTTTTTACTTCTTGCAAGGGACTGGGATTGGATGGCCTGTAGGGCACCACAGAGCCGGGAGGATGCTGGGCCTTAGGGGTGGTAGGTGGGCTTGGGCCTCATGGCCTCAGGGCCGGTGACCAATCTGCTGTGCTACTCAGCTACACTACAGCACATTTACGAAGAGGGACAGAGTGAAAGGAGAGAGAAAATATAGTTTATGGTAGTGGGGAGGTATGAATGGAGGGAGTTGCAATTAGCAATGACAATGGTGGAAAAATATGGAAATAGCTTTTGTGATGGACTTATCAAAGAATGTGATCCACCTGCGACAGAGCTGGTGATGTTAGAACATAGACAGAAGCACATTTATTATTATCATTATCATTATTATTATTATTGCTGTTGTTATTGTTATTTATTTATTTATTTACTTTGGTTTTTGCAGGGCAATGGGGTTGGGGTGACTTGCCCAGGGTCACAGAGCTGGGTGACTGTTGGGTATCTGAGGCAGGATTTGAATTCCCTTCCTTGTGACTCCAGGGCTGGTGTCTGTTCACTGTGCCACCTAGCTGTCCCTAATATTACTATTTTTTAATTTTAATTTTAATTGTTTTCTCTTTCCTTTACTTTATTGCTCATGAGGGTCTATATTTCTTGGGGGGAAGGGGTATTAGGCTTACTCTTAAACAGGAATATTTTAGTAATGTATAAAAAATATCATTTGTTAAAAAATAAAAAATGAATATAATAATAAATAGGGTGTAGAATTTGGAATTCAAAACTTAAACATGTTAAAAATGAATAGCAAATTCAAAAAGACAACTTGTTTCTTAGGGAATGGAAGAGAAGAAAATGGAAGGGAAGGGAAGATGGAAATGGGAGGAAAAGGAAGAAGGGAAGAAGGGAAAGGAAGGGAAAATAAGATAAGGTAAGGCAAGGGAATGGAAGGGTTCACTATTATATATTCATATATACAAACTGATGAATTTGGGCAGTTCAGCTTTGTTCATCTCTTCATTCTGTTTCTGTGTCCCCATAACTGCACATATCTAAAGAAGTAAACTATAGAAATGAAATTTCTATAATCATATGGATTTGTTTGTTCTAATAGCTATCCATTTACTTAGTTAACAATAGCCTTGAATCTCTATAAAATTTAATAAATTTCTGTGGTGACCAGTCTTAATTAATGCTATTTCTATTTTAATATAATAGTTGGAATCTTCCATACTTGAGGAAAATTGAGAGGGAGGGATTTTTCCTTTTAATTTCCTCTCCATTTTTAAGCTATGTGAATAAGACTTTCAAGAAGATTTATCAATATGGCAGACTTTTTCAAAGCAAAACACCCTATCACATGATGGAAGTTCTGAAATTTTATTTTGTGTTCAAACAAGTACACATGATTCCAAAAATCTTAAAACAATTGAGTAATCTTATGAGGTTTTGAACTTTTGAACTTTTTTGAAGGTTTCCTTTTATTGTAATCCCACTTCTTCTTTGAAAGTCAGCCTCGCCATTCTGTTTGAAACTCTAAGTTTATGACTCAGACAAGCAATGAAACAGTAGGTAGGTGGTTTCACCTCTCCCTTTTTATATAGTGCTTGTACTACCCATTACTGATGGGGTGACCAGGCAGCTCATTTTTCATGCATGCTTCTCGGGAAGATGCTAGGGCAAGTGTCAGCTGACTAAGCAAAACTTTAACTGGAGCTGTGTCTCTGGTTGAATAGAAAGTTGGCTCATAGTCACTAAGAGCAATGAATAGTGGAGACTTATATTCATTCATCTTTCCTACCATTTTATTGCTCTGGGGAATTTTTCACTGGTAGTAGCTTTCACTTGAGAGTCTCAAAGAGTTTTGCATTTCTCTTGGGTAAAAATCATGTTCAGTCACTTCAAAATTTTTACTTTTTCTCCATTTCTATTTTTTTTCCACTGAGGTGTTAAACAAAAGCTTATGCAGTCCACATAAAACATATTTTATTTCTGCAATAACTAAGAACTCTCTACAGCAATTATGCATAGAGACAATCTCTGAACAGTATCTGTTCAATCTCCAATTTTAATGCCAGAATATGGAGAAATACAAATATTATGTGTGGATGGATGAATTTTTTTAAGATTATATTTACATTTGTCATTTTCTGAAACTAAAAATAAATACATTTGCAAATATTACCTTGAATAAAACAAGGGTCATGTGTGATACTGGTTCTCTGACATAAACAGCTCAATTTTCAGGTATAAAAGAAATTCAACATGATATTTGTAAAGCTGTCATTACTTTTTAATTTTCTTGAATGAACAAATGAATGAAAACAGTAATACTCAAACTTAGACTCTAAACTCTAAGCTCATCCATGAAAATTGAGGCCTTTCAAAACTTTTGCTATCTGAATTATCTCCTTAGTAAGAGACTTGATCATTATAATATTTTTTTATTTTTCTTAGCATATTAGAGGTTGCAAAACATTTTTATGCACATTATCTTATTTGATTTCATGCCAAGTGTATTGGTTAGGTAGTAGAATTATTTGTTATTATTATTATCATCATCATCATCATCATCATTATTATTATTATTATTATTATTATTATTCCAAGTTTCATAGATTAAAATTCACACAAATACTCTTGAAACTGAGGGAGAGTAACTGTTTTCTTCATAGTAAAAATACAGCTAAGTGGTAGGACCAAGACTTGAACTCAGTTCTTCTAATTTCAAATCGACAAGTATCTAAAGGTCAAGTTAATGATTTCAAATAGTTTCTTGAAGTTCTCCTCTTCTAAATACAAATAAAGACAGTGAACACATCACATTCCTGTTTAATGAAATGAAATGCATAATTATTCTGGCTAATTCAAAGGTAGTTAAATCATGTAGTTGGTATTATATAGATAGAAAATAATTATATTTTCATGAGATTGCACTAATTTTGAGAAGAAGCGATTTACCATTTATCAAAAAGTAGTTCTCAAGTTCTGAATTCAGTTTTAATAAAGTCATCATCTGGACTTGGGTAAAGTTCAGTCTTGGGGGGGAGATATGAGGTAGAGGCATTCATTTAGAAACTCACAAATCTAGTTGCACTTAATTGACAAAATCTACCTTATTGTCTCCTTACTTCTGGGAGTAATTTGCAAACTTTTTTTTTAGAGAACTAAAACCTAAAATATTGGACAGTTAATTTGGAATGGCACCTACAATCAATTGCCTACCATGCAAGATACCTTGGAAAAGGAATTCTTTAATGGAAACCAGATTAGACAACAAAATAAAAGGGGGAGAGTATATGAATGTTTAATAATATTTCTAACTGGAAAAGCCATGCTTTATAACATTTGTGGTACAGGAATTGAGATCAAGATTACTCTTCCAAAACATACAGTATATGTAATAACATTAATACCATTGATTATATTCTGGCTAGTACTGACTTCTAACTAGTGTTACTTATATTTTGGGTTTTTTTCTCAACTAAATTTTGATGGCAGGTAATCTGTGATAGCAGTACTGAAGCACAGGATATGTGCTAATTGATTAACTACTCTTACTAACACTGACTTTAAGGTTTCAAGGATCTATGATTCCAAGATAGTGGGGCACAGTTTACAGACATCCTGAGACTTAGTACTCTTCTCTGTGAAAAACTGAAGGCAGGAAAATACATTTTATGTACACCATCAGGTTAATACTTAGAGTTTTTCTTTACAATGTAATCTCTTATGGAACTACACATTCGTTCCACATTGCATTTGAATACCAAGAATTGTCTCTAGGTTAGCATGAGAAATGAAGAACTGTGGTGAAAAAATATGTTCAACAAATATTTGCTTAATGGTGAATAGAGTTATTAAGAATTAGTTTAAGATACTAAGACCAACATACAGATTAATATATCAGTGTTTTTGCTGCAAGCATAGAAATGGCAATAGCTAAAAGTTATGACATGTAAATTTATTGCTTGTCTTTACCAGAACACTAGAAACGTTTAGAGGAGAACATAGTAGATAGGAAGAACAAAGGGGAAATGGAAACAAATGGCAACAGGCTGTTACATCAATAAATTCTAAGCTCATTCAAGAAAATTGAGAAGGACCAAGTGGACCTTCAACATCACCAAGTCGTATTTTTTAAGAAACTACTCTAAAGAACACCATCCTAGAATCAAATTACAGCCTCCATACAACTATGTAATTTCTGTGGGGACCAGCATGTTAGTGAAATCAAAAGAATAAGAACCATATACATTGTGCCACAGTCCTCCTTAGCTGACACAGAAAATATATAAATATATAAATATAAAAATGTAAATATAAATATAAAATATATAAATATAAAAATATATAAATCTATAATATATATAAATAAAATATATAAATAAATATATAAATCTTCGCTGTGTCAGTCATGAGTGAAGAATACTGTTAAATTTCTCAGTCATAGAATGAAAATGACCTTAGAGATCTTGAAGTTTGGAGATCTCTAAGATCCTTCATTTCAATGAGGGTAAATGAAGTTTCCAAGGCCATAGAGTTAGTCAATGAAGTAACTCTAAAACAACTTATCAGTAGAGTAAAACAATAAAGGAAAACAGTGGATACAGTGAATAACAATAAAACAAAATCAAAAATGATATCTAAACAAGTGGCAGTTTGTTCTAGAGCTAATTTTTGACTGAGCCTGGCAAAAGTAATGTGTTCTACACTTTGTCCACTATGATAGTAATTAAAAGAAAATACCTTTTGATTTTTAAATGGTGATTATTTGAAAGTAATGGAAATATATCTTCAACTTAATCATCATTAACACAGCTAATTCTTCTATGTTATATTCATTATGTGACTTCTTTACACTTAATACACAATTGCCTACTCTTACGACAGAAATATTCTCTATCAATTGAAAAAAGAAAAATATAGCTTCCTTAGCCCTACCTCCATGCCTAAATGATACTGAAATTATCCATTCAGTGGCAGGAATTTTCAGAGCACCGTGTTTAAACTTTTCTTACAATAATTTTATACTCTACCAAGAGAATATGCTATTGTTTAGAAAGAGTACTACATTTGAAGTTAGGGCACTGGTTTTCAATTCTGACTCAATGTCTCAACTTTATGAACTTGATTATGTTGTGTTATACTTAACTGTGAATTCAGTTTTCTCATCTATACAGTCTTGGACTGAATTGTTTCCAAAGGCTCCTCTCAGTTCTGAAATCCATGAACTTTTATACTATATGTATTTGTTAATAAGTCTTTTCTCCCTTAACTAAAAATGTTCAATGAAAAAAGGACCTGTATATTGTCTTTTATATCCTCAGATGGGCCTGCTATGAAAGGAGTAGATAGAGTGCTTACCAGGAGTCAGGAAGACCTGAGTTCAAATCTAACCTCAGATACTTACTAGCTATGCTCTAAGGGGCAAGTCACTTAATTCTATTTTTTTCAGTTTCTTCATCTGTAAAATGAACTGGAGAAGGAAATACCAAACTACTCCATTTATTATCCCAATTATCACTTCATATTATCCCCATTTTGCAGTTGTGGAAGCTGAGAGAAACAGAGGTTAAGAGTTTGCCCACAGTCACACAGATAGGAAATGGACAGATAGTTCCAGAATCAGATTTTCCTGACTCTAGACCCAGAGCTCTATTCACTGGTGACCTAACTGCCAAAGCTCTATCTACTGTGACACCTAGATGTCTGATAATAAGGTGTCAAAAATATTTGTTACATTAAATTGGTAAAAGTCAAATAATGCCATTTCAAAGTATTAAAGACTTCATTGTGAATATAGAAAGAGTAAGAGTCAAATCATACCTCTATCTAGTATACAATTAACCAGATTATTACATTAAATTTTGATGGCCTTAATAATACACTGTCAAAAGAAACTGAGGAAAACCTCCAACACATTGGGTAGAACTCCTGCAGCAAACATAAGAGAGAATATGCCTTTTTCCCCCAATAAGACTGCATATTCCATTATAAAAAGAAATTGTACCAACTTCAAAAAATAAAAGGAAAGAGAACAAGATATTCATTCTCTAAGATAATGAATATGACAGACCCCTAGGGGAATTTCTACAAGGAGTCTTTAAACATGTTTGGTGAATGATTGGAACAAGCAGCAATGATTATGAAGAGGTAGCATGGCTTCATCATGTCATTACATTTTAAAAATTGTATTACTAAATTAACAGAGCAACCAAATGCTGTGGACATTGTTTATCTAAATGTTAACAAAGCTTTTGATAATTTTTTTATATGTAGAAGAGTAAGATTTTGATTACACATAAATATAATAAGATGAAGTCTAAATTGATTCTAATGTCAAACTTAGAGTAGTTGTTAGAGGCAAGTTCAGCATGGAAAGATGTCTCTAGTATACTGTCCTAAAAAGCTACACTTCAAGGGGCAGAGCCAAGATGGAGCAGTAAAGGCAGGGACTTGTCCAATTTCTCCCCCAAACCACTCCAGACACCTTTAAATAATAACTCTAAGGAAATTCTAGAATTTCAGAACCCACACAAAGACTGAGTGAAACAATTTTCCCACCCAAGAGAACTTGGAACATCAGCAGGAAGAGTCTGTGGCACTGAAGTGAGAAAGGAGTGTGGTACAGTGGGGGTTCTGCTGGAGTCAACCACCAGCTCCAGTCATTCAGAAGCAGGAAGTAGGGCAACTGGGACAGTGGCAGCAATGGTGGTTTCTAGACCTCTAAGCCCAGATAGTCCAAGGACAACTTGAAAGGTCAGCAGAAAAAGTTTGTTGCACTGGGGTAAGAGTGGAGTACAGTTGAGCCCAGGCCTCAGGAAAACAAACTGGACCCCAACTGACCAGGAATAGGCCTCAGGAGCCACTGAATCAACAGTGGCAGTTTACCTTTGGAGCTCTCAGTCCATGGATGGTAAGGGGGCAGAAGGAGATTACAGGAATCTCTTTGCTGTCACTGAGGTAGAACTCTGCAGCTTTGCCCAGACTCAAATCTGAATGGCAGATCCAGGTTGCAGTCCCAGGAAAAGTTGCTGAAGCACAACAAGAAGAACTAAAGCACAAACAAACTTACTGATTGAGCCAAGCAGGGACTCTCCTAAAAGTTCCAGGGCTGAAAAGAGTGCTTGTGGTCACCCACTGACCACAGAACAGGACAGGAAAATGGTAAAAGCCTCTCCTAGAACATGGAAGAATTGAGAACTTCCAGGTCTATAGAAGTATCTCTGAAAACAGTTGCAAAAAAGTCCAGAGACTTGGAACAGTACATCATCCACTCTGGAAACAAAGCTTCACTTAACAAGGGTTAAAATCAAGATATGAGATGGGGAAATGAGCAAACAAAAGAAGAAAAAAAGAAATCTGACAATAGACAGTTACTATGGGGATAAGAAAGGTCAAAATACATATGGAGAACAAGATAACAAAGTCAAAGTTTCTATATCCAATCCCTCCAAGAAGAATATGAATTAGTCTCAGGTCATGGAAGAACTCCAAAAGGATTTTGAAAATCAAGTAAGGGAGGTAAAAGAAAAATTTGGAAGAGAAATGAGAGTGACACAAGAAAATCATGAAAATCAAGTCAACAGCTTGTTGAAGTTGATACAAAAAATACTGAAGAAGATAAAATCTAAAAAACTAGACTGGGCCAAAGTGGAATAAGAGGTCCAAAAAATAATGAGAAGAATACTTTAAAAAAGTGGGAATTTGCTAATGGGAAAGTAGATAAAAAGGCTAACTAAAGAAAATAATCCCATAAAACTTAGAATAGAATAAGGAGAGGCTGATGACTGTGAGAAATCAAGAAAAAAAATAAATCAAACTAAAATAACAAAAAACTAGAAGAACATGCGAAATATATCATTGGAAAAACAACTGACCTGGCAAAACAGATCCAGGAGAGATATTTAAAAATTATTGGACTCTCAGAAAGCCAATAACAAAAAAGATGTAGAGATCTTTCAAGAAATTATTGAGGAAAACTGTCCTGATATTCTAGAAGCAGAGGTTAAACTAGAAATTGAAAAAAATCTATACTTGACTATAAATACCTAGCTAAGAAAATAGATTACATACTCATCAACTTTGAAAGTATAGCAAAGCGCAGAGGGGATAATGAAAGGAGAAGGAAAATAAACATTTATAATATACCTCCTATGACCCATGTACTATGTTAAGAACTTTAACACTATTATATTTCATTATCTTCTCAATAACCATGAGAAATAGGTGACATTATTTCTCCTGCTTTATAGTTGAGTAAATTTCAGTAAAGGGTAAATTTTCCATACAGTCACATAGATAAGAAATGCCTTAGATCATTCTGATATCAGTCCTAGCACTCTAGCTGAAACCTTACATCACAGAGACAATCCAAAAGGAGTTTGATAAACTAGAGCATAAAGCTGAATTTATTAAGATGAAATTTAATAGGGATAAATATAAAGTCTTACACTTAGGTAGAAAAAATCAACATCATAAACAAGATGGGTAAAACATTATAAACAGCAATTTCTCTAAAATGATATGGAAAGTTTTAGTGAATTATAATTTAAGTGTTAGCCAAAAAAAGTAAATGTGATTTGAAGTAACAATAAGAAGGGCATAATTTATAGAATTAGAGAGGTGATAGGCCCATTTCTCTTTCCTTGTCAGAAATCATACTAAATACTCTATCTGATCCATGGAAAAGGGATAAATTTATGATGAAACAAGAATGAGAGTGCATTAAAAACAACTGCACAATGAATGACTTTGATTACAATAAATTAAAAAGGTTTTTCACTAATAAAATCAATGCTGCTAAAATTAGAAGGAAAGCAGTACTCAATATGAGCACAGTGGTTTAAGAAATACAATGGTAAGGCCATTTAAGATGGTCACAGGCCTTGCAATCATGAAATATGAGGATCGTTTAATGAAATAAGGCATATTTAATCTGAAGAAGGACTTTTCCAAGAAACTTCATAGTTATAATTAGACATTTGAGTTGCTCTCAGGTGGAAGAAGGAGTAAATGTGTTCTACTGAGCCTCTTGGGGGCCTTCTATCCAGGAGCAATAAATCGAAATTTTAGAGAAGACAACTTAAACTAACAGAAAAAAAATCCTAATAATTTGCTTTTGTTGTTATTCCGTTGTTATCGGTCATATGCAATTGTTTATGACCACTTTGGTGTTGTTTTGTCCAAGGTACTGGAGGGGTTTGACATTTCTTTTTGCAACTGATTTCAAAAATGTGAAAACTAAGGAAAACAGAGTTAAGTGAGTTGCCCAAAGTCATAAAATTAGTTAAGTGACTGAGACCAGATATGAATTCAAAAAGACAAATCTTTCTGATGTCAGACCCAGCAATCTGATTCATTTGACTGTCCCTCTCTTTTCCTGATCCCGCCAATTAGAGATTACAAAATGGAATGGGCTGCCTAGAGAGGAGGCAGTTTCCTAGTCCTAATCCTTATCTTCTTCAAGCAGAGAATCAATCACTACTTGTCTAGTATGCGATAGAAAACATACGTTTCTACCAAATCTAAAACTATATATAAAGCAGCAGTCATCAAAACTGCCTGGTACTGGTTAAGAAATAGAGTAATGGATCAGTGGATTAGGACAGGTTCAAAAGAAACTGCAGTAAATGACTACAGCAATCTATTATTTGACAAACCCAAAGATATTAGCCCCTGGGATAAGAACTCACTATTTGACAAAAATTTATTGAGAATACTGGAAAATAGTATGGCAAAAACTAGGCATAGATCCACATCTCACACTGTATACCAAAATAAGGTCAAAATGGGAACAGGATTTAGACATAAAAGGCGACACCATAGATAAATTTATAGACCAAAAAAATACTCTATCTGTTGATCCATGGAAAAGGGATAAATTTATGACCAAATAAGAATTAGAATACATTATAAACTACACAATGAATGATTTTGACTCTATGAAATTAAAAAGTTTTCTTCACTAATAAAATCAATGCTGCTAAAATAAGAAGGAAATCAGAAAGCTGGGAAACAATCTTCACAAGCAGGTAAAGGTTTCATTTCTAAAATATATAGAGAATTGTATCAAATTTATAAGATCACTAGTCATTCCCTAATTGATAAATGGTCAAAGGATATGAACATTTGTCAAATGAAAATGCTTCAAATCACTAATGATTATAGAAATGCAAATTAAAAGAACAATGAGGCATCATCTCACACCTATTAGATTAGTCCAGATGAGAAAAAGGGAAGAGTGATCAATGTTGGAGAGGTTGTGGGAGGATTGGGACATTGATTCATTGTTGGTGGAGTAGTGAATAGATCCAATCTTTTTGAAGAGCAATATGGAACTATGCCCAAAGTGCAATAAAACTGTTCATACCCTTGATCCAGCAATTCCAATTCTAGGACTATATCCAGAAGAAATTGTAAAAAATGGGGAAAGTCCCACATGTTCCAAAATATTCATTCTTTTTGTAGTGGCAAAGAATTCGAAATTGAGGAGATGCCCATCAATTAGGGAATGGTTAAACAAGTTATGGTATATGAATACTGTGGAATATTATTGTTCTATAAGAAACTATAAATGGTCAGACTTTAGAGAAGTATGGAATGACTAATGGGATCTGGGGCTGAGTGAATGGAGAACACTGTACACATCAGTAACTACAGGATGAACAGCCTTAATGGAAGCAACTCCTCTAAATAGGCCAGAGAACTAGGACAACTATCTTTGACTGGTTATGGACTACATTATCCCCAACCAGAGGAAGAAAAACAAAACAAAAAAACAGAAAAAAGAACGCTTCCGAATCTGATGAACACTTTATAAAAATAATCTTATGTATCTCTTTCCCTTAATCTTAATACCTCATGCCCAAAATTACTAATTTGTAAATAGGTTTAACAAAATATGTATGTAAAATGCTAACCTGACTGTTCCCTACAGAGAGTAAGGGCATAGGAAGGGAGGGTGGAGGGAAATTTTGTAACTTGGAAATAAGCACATACAAATGGATGAAAATAAATAAATTCTAGAAAAGGAGGCTCATTTTTTCATACATGAGTTGAATTGAATGATCACTGAAGTCTCTTTCAACTCTCAATTAAATTATATATAATTTTATTTCACTGGAAAATATCACAAAGGATAGGTATGTATAGATGAATTGTGCAAGCATTCAAACTGACAATATTGTAGATCCATTTGAGAAATTGAGTGCTAGAAAATAGAGTCATTTATTGCATTTTTAGGATGGGAAGTAGTTGGGAAACCAAACAATAATTATACATTTAATTGCCTAAGGAAATATACCAAAAATTAATAGATTAAGCTTTCAACTACAAACATTAAACTACGAAATTCAGAGAAAAATATCCCAGGATATATAAACATCAAATAATAGAAATCTAAAATGAAATATATAAAACAATGGTAACTGCCAGAACTATAGCAAAAAAAAAAAATCACCAAACTATGCAAATGAATCTGTTTTATTGTGTAACTATATATGTATACATACATATCTATATTTGTATGTGTATGTATGTATGTATGTATGTATCTATCTATCTATCTATCATGGCTAAAGAGAAAAGCTTAACCAATAGAAAATAAAGTTCTCTTCAACACTAATCATTCAATCAGAAAGAGAATTGCCAGACACAGTGTTCCTTGGTTTTCTTGTTCCAAGAAATACTTGGCTTTCTCTACTGAGGAGGGCACACTGCCATTACTCAGAAATACAATGGGACAAAACCTGGATTGGGACTCTGCTAAATCACTACATGGAGAGTAGACCCATTTTATCTAATTGGTTGGAAAACAAGAATTCCCTGAATCCTGATTTTCACTCATTTTGTTGACATAAGCTGCTATGGGGGAGAGAAATAAAAGTTCAAATAAAACAAAAATTAATTCCTAAATTTTTGTACTGCACTGAGTTCTAAAAGGATAATGTGGCATTGTGAAAAGTCCAACCATTCGGGAGCACAATTTAAAATAATTTTAAAGTCCAAAGGGATATAAAACCAAGCATTTCCTTTGACCCAGTAATGCCATACCATTACTAGGACTATAAAGATGACTAATATTATTGATTGCCCGATTTTTAATAGCACTTAGATTTTCAAACTGCTTTACAAATACTATTTGATCCTCATAAAACCCCATAAAATTGGTACTTTATTATTTAAATTTTACTGATAAGGAAAACAATACTTAGAGAAATTAAATTACTTGTCCAAGGTCACAAAGTATCAGAAGCAAGATGTGAACTCAGATTTTTCTGCACTCTATCCTCTGAATCACCTAGCTCACATTGAGGCAAGTTTTAAAAATTTAGTATTTCTATTAACAATAACAAAATCTAGGAAATATTCAAAAGAATTGCAAAATCCATAAATACTTGAAAGTCATTGTAAAACCTTTTAAAACCTTTAAAAATCAAATTTAAGAAATAAAACTTATTTTGTTAAATGTTAAAATGACAAATGTCATTTTAGTAGTCATAGTATCTTTTTATTTTGATTTATTGTGTACATCTACGGCAACTACAATATCATCACAACTTTTGTACAGTGTTGAAAATAGATATACTAGGTTCTTGGTTTCAAAGGAAGGTTGACTATTCCCCTCTGAAAAAGTTAGCTAAATGTATAAGAAAAAAGCTTATTCATATTTACAATTTTTATGTTTCATATAGTTCTCAAGTGTTATTTGAAGGTTAAGATGATATAAACAAAATGAGTGAGCTTAATAAATGAAGGCAAACATATAAAAATTCAATGTCTAGGAGTCTTTACCTGAGGCAAATACAAAACATACCTAATCTCATTCAGGTTCTTATTTTGGTAGGTAATCTTTCTATTCCTCCCTTAGCCAAACATTACTTTTTAAAAAATCATTTATTTTGAATTTTACAATTTTTCCCCTAATCTCATTTCCCTACCTCTACCCCCCACAGAAGGCAGTCTGATATCCTTTACATTCTTTCCATGATATACATCAATCTAAGTTGAATGTGATGAGAGAGAAATCATATCCTTAAAGGAAAAAAAATAAAATATTAGAGATAGCAAAATTACATAATGAGATAACATTTTTAATTAAAGACAATAGTCCCTGGACTTCATTCAAACTCCACAATTTTTCCTCTGGAAACAGATGGTATTCTCCATCTCAGATATCCCAAACTTGTCCCTGATTGCTGCACTGATGGAATGAGCAATTTCATTCAGATTAATCATCAACCCTATGTTTCCATTAGGGATGTACAATGTTCTTCTGGTTCTGCTTCATGCAAATCTTTCAATTAACCAAATATTCTAATCTCTCTTAAGGACTTCCATGGCATCCTTCTTCTACTTTCTCAGATTCAACATCATCAAATAATTAAAATTATACATTGAGATCATCCTCCCTTTTCTCTCTTCCTCCTTATCTCCTATGACTCAGATTTCCTTCCCTTTTCTATCCTTTTTCAATCTAGTTTCAGATGAAGTATTGTCTCCTCTCTTTTCTGAGGAAAACTGTTCACATGTATCATTCATCCTATTTCTTACATTCTGCTCTAGTAGATTATTCCCACTGTCAGCCCAACTCTCTCAATTTTAAATTGTTCTTTTGTACTGGTATTTTTGCTCTTGCCTACAAATATTCCCATGTTTACCCTGTCCTTAAAAAAAATTCTTGCTTGATCCTATGATCTCTAATAATTATAGTATTAATTCTTTTTTCCTATGATTTTTTAAATCCCTTGATAAACTATCTACAATAAGAGTCACTATTCCTCTTTCAGTCTCCTAACTCATTTTCTTCTAAAATTTCTGTAATCTGACTTTTGAAAATTCCTATTGAAATCATTCTCTCCAAGGTTCCCAATTATCTCTCAATGACAAATCTAATAATCATTTGTCAGTTCTCAAATTTGTTGTTCTATCTACAGCATTTGACATTGATCTCTAAGCAACTCTACCTCTTGATTCTAATGGCTTTCCTTGAAATTCAGTTTAGAATCCACTTTCCACAGGAGACCTTCCCACTTCCTCCCTCTACCAAGCCATCTGAGATTACTTTCTATATTCTCTGCAAATATTTCCTATATACTTAACTATTCTCATGCTCTCTCCCATCATTAGACAAAGTTCCTTGAATACAGGAATTATTTTTTCCTTGTATTATATTCCTTGTCTTTAGCATGGTATCTGGCATATAGAAAATGACATAAATCTCTAACAGCACAGCATAGAATGGAATACTTGGAATCAGGATTTAGCCAACTTCAAATTCTTCTCTTAGTAGAAAGTGAGTTAATTTCTCAGTTTCATTTTCCTCATCTGTCTGATCTGAGCATTAAATGAGTTAACACATATCAAGTGCTGTACAAACCTTAAAGCACTATATAAATTCTCTATTGTTGTGTGTTTTTGTTATTAATGATAATGAGGTGTTTTCAGTCATTTTCAACTCTTTGTGATCCCATTGGGATTTTCTTGGCAAATATACTGGAATGGTCTGCCATTTATAGATGAGGAAACTGAGGTAAATAGGATACTTACCTACTAGATGGTTGAGGCTAGGTTTGAACTCACAGAGGAGTCTTCCAAACTTAAGGCCCATCATCAAACACTGTGCCATTTAGATGCTCTATAAATGCTAGTTATTATTAAATTCTTAATTAGTAGATAATTAAATTTGACGATTTCTCTTTTTTAATTGAAATTTTATTTTTCCAATTATATGCAATGGTAGTTTTTCAACATTAATCTATTTTTCGTATTTGCATTCCACATTTTTCTACCTTCCCTCCCCCCCTCCCCATGTTGACAAACTGGTAAAAGTTGTATATGTATATTATGTTTAAAATATGTATATTCTGCATATTATATATTGCATATCATATTATATATATAGTATATTAACATTTTTATATATTAGTCATTTTGTAAAAGAGGAATTCAAAATAAAGGGAAAGAAAAACTCATGAGAAAGGAAGAAAAAATAGAAATTTTTAAAAAAGTGAACAAAATATACCTATACACTCTGAGGATCCTTTTGCTCTGAATATGGATGGCATTGTCCATAGCAGATCTCCCAGAGCTCTCCTTGATCTCTCAACTGCTGTATTTCTCTTTTTTAACTTATTGTTAGTTAAAATTTCATTTATGCATCTCCTTGCACCCTAGTTTCATTTAGCTAGTTAATCCAATTCAATTTAACTTATTCATTTGTAAAAATAGAATAATAATTTTAGAGTTTGAAAGATTAGGCTCACCCTTTTATTTCACTGAGTCCCAAAGAATTTAAATGACATGAATAAATCTCTACATATAATGTGTAGTAGAGTTGAGATTTGAACCTGTATCCTTTGAATACAAAATAATCATTCTTCAAGTATACTATTACCCGTTTGCTTTGAAAAATTTCAATTACATGTAGAGAAAACAAAAAAAAAATACAATGTTCACTTACACCAGCTCTAAAAATATTATACTATTTATGAGAAAGAAAGTTTATGAAGTTATTTCAGAGTATGATCTTAGGACTTTAATTCTGTGCTAGTCAGACCTTTTAAAAGATGATTTGAAATTAGGGTGGACTCATCCCATTTGGAGAGGAGACAGTAGCTTGGTCAAGAGCCACAGTCACTGCCTTTCTTGAACTAATAATATCTGGTTAGTCTGATTTAAATGGTAAATTATAACCTGATTTATAATATCTATTCTAGATGCTAGGCAAATGTAATTTAGGATGACTGAATGCAGAAACCTCTGTATAACAAGGATAGAATGTCCATTTGTAATTGAAATAGGAACTGACCTATAGTAGGGGTTAAAATTACTTAAAGGTGACAAAATGAGCAATGAATTATTCACTGTCCTAATATTCAGCATCATTCTCTTTTTATTCTGTTGACCCATTGATCAATAAGACAATGATTAGTCACATTGTAATTTTTTTATACCTCAAGTCCCCTTTTTTGAGCAGTAATGATGTAATTATGCCGTGGGATAGATCATTTATCAGCTGGAGAACTCATTGCCTCAATATATTAATGTGATGAGGGCACTGTGTTAAGGCCTGCATGGGTTTTTCTAACTACCTCTTATTCATTTCATATTATGAAACTGCACTCAGGTCAAATTCAATTAGTTTGTGAAAAAGATATACTCATTACAATTCATAAATTAAATGTTACCTTCTAGTAATAAACAGGAAAGATATTCTCTAAGTCTGATGTTACTTTTGCTCAATTTCTTTTTTTTAAAATCAAATCAAAATGCCTATGAATGGAATCATATCTTTCTGTAAGAGGTAGTCATTTCAGTTTTTGTAACCAGCTCAACTCCAAGGGGATAATGAGTGTTTATTGCACATAATTGACAAGTCTTTTCAAACTCCAGAGGTAATTTCCCAAGTCCTTAGTAATATTCATTACCAACAGATATCATTAAGAATCTGGGAAGCTACTGGGAAGAACGTTTGTAGAAAGTCACAAGTTTTGGGGAGGTTTTCTCCCCTATTCTTTTACCTTGAAGATCTGAATTGATAGGAACAAAAGAGTAATTATAATTCCCTGGGATTTATACAGGGGCATCAGGAATAGGAAGAGGACTGGTGAATGAAGCACTGAAATGATTTAAAACTATCCTTTTCATTGTGAGAAGAAGAGGGTGAATAGAGAGGGACACAGAGCAAGTAGGAGGAGAATCTGGGAGCTTGAATGAAGCAAGTGAGTTTGGGGAGCAGAGCTAAGCTCAGTCATATTGTTGAAATTTGATCTCTTTTTTCAAGGATTAGTTCTTTCCAAAGATCAGCCATTTATTTTATAATTTTGATGAGCAGTTGAGCAGGATGGGTTGCCTGGAGAGTTGTTCTTCCTTATGTTCCAACATCACCATTTCACCATTGATAATTTTAAGTCTAACAGTGATTTCAATTGCATGTAATGTACTCCCCATCAATGGCTCTAGAATACATAAAAATTTCCCTTAATTTTAAGGATTCTTGAACTCCAGTTCCATGAAACCATGCAACAGCAAGATGAGTTTGTAAAAGAAAATATTTATTTCAAAATTATAGAAAGAACAAATCTACAAATATTCTCTCTCAACATAAACTCCCTTATACCCTTAGTATTTAAGGAGGGGAATTTTGCCCTTTGCGTTGGGATTGAGTGACGTCTTGTGGTTATTCTTTTTGATTTGTTTGTGTGTTTTTTTTAAGGCAATGGGGTTAAATGACTTGCCCAAGGTCACACAGCTAGCTAATTATTAAGTGTCTGAGACTAGATTTGAACTCATGTCCTCCTTACCCCAGGATGGGTATCCTAAGCATGTGCCACCTAGCTGCGCCTGGTTATTCTTGTATTACTGTGAAGCAAATATATCTTTGTAAAAGCTAAACTGCTAACTGGTTACATGGAACTAGGATTCAAGGAGATATCTAAATTCAAGGAAACACAATTGCTTAGGCCTACACCCAATGGATGAGAGAACAGACAATCTCCCACTATTTTAAGAGTACTGGAGAACACTTTGGAAAAAGTAAAATGCAACACATCTGATTATGCAGCATTGGGTTCAGCATAGCCATCATTACAGAAGCAAAATTTCCAGGAATAAGAAACCAGAAACTAGGGAAGCAGAGACATAGCCAGGAAGTCATGATATTTCATAAGAGATTGTCCTCCTTCTTTAACTTGCACTGTCTAAAGTGCCCCTACTTTTCACTGCTATCTCTGATCACAAATAGAACTGAAAAGTTGTAAAAAACTCCTGAGCCCAGGAAACATTTTCTGTTTCTGGAAGCACCCTAAACTCTATAGGGGATTAGGATACCTGAGTACCCATCTATCTTCTCAAAGGACTTGTTGATTTTTCTGTCCAGGCCCTAGATCATTTTCTCCTTTCCCTGCTTTCACTCCTTTTGACTACCAGATTGGAGTGCAGCAAGAAGGGATTGAATGTTGGAGCCCTTCTTTCTCAACTTCCCTTTAACAGGAGAAGGAAATTATGAGATGCAGGAGAAAACCATGGAGACTTGACCTTTGTATGCCCAAATAACCATGAGGAGGAATTTCTGGACCTCTAAGCTATATTCTTCTGATATACTATTTCCTCTTCTTAGTGAAGGATAGAGATTAGTAAATCTGAGAATAGATGTTTTCATCCTTGGCTCCCTCGGGTTAATTATTGAGAAGAGAATCTCATGGCAAGAACAAAACCCCATTGGGAACAGCCAAGAATATTGAATCTTTGCTATCTTTAGTGATATTTCTGTGAACTTCTGAAATGGTTTGGGTTTGAAGTAAAGAAGAAATACACATTCAACAATCTTGCAGCAATGCTTTACCTTTTAGGATAGTCTGATGAGTCTAATTAATGAGTTATTTGTTTATGTGTTCCAGTGAGTTCTTTGTGTTACATATTTTTGGTAGTGGATGTAAAAAAGATTGTTCCATTGATGGGTGGGGGGGTGGTAAATGAAGAGGAAAACATAGTTCTTCATCAGGTGGCAAAATCATCTTCCATTATGTGACTTATATCTGCATCAGGTATCACATTACTTTGAGGTAATGATAAATGATGGAGAAAGGTGCTTCCCAACCTATCTCCAGTCTCCAGAGTGTTCCCTCTCCCTAGGCTGTGAGAAGTACCATGAGTGAGTTAAGAAGAGCCACTCCGGCTGCTGAGATCCAGGAAGCCAACTTTCTGGAAATCTTTACTCACCCCAGAATGGGTCAAATCTTGAGTCCTAACAACCTAATCATCTAATAAAGGAACATTATAGAAAAATCAAACTATTGTTGCACTGGAATTATTC
This sequence comes from Macrotis lagotis, assembly GCF_037893015.1. Lineage (NCBI taxonomy): Eukaryota > Metazoa > Chordata > Mammalia > Peramelemorphia > Peramelidae > Macrotis > Macrotis lagotis. The sequence continues at coordinate 258,498,095 of NC_133658.1, read as the reverse complement.
TCCTGCTACTATTCTCATGTTCCTGTCACTAACTTTGCCCTATTTTTTTCTTTGAAGGAATAAGATCACTTGAAAGAGTTTCTTTAAATTTCCACCCTGTGGCAAATTTCTGGGGAAATTTATAGGCAAATTACAGATTGTCTTACCTTGGTTACAACTTTTCTTGAGAATGAATTTAGAGTAGAATATAATATAATATAATATAATAGATAGTGAAGACAGAGCAGAAGAGAGAGGCGAAAGGGGGGAAGAGAGAGAGAGAGAGAGAGAGAGAGAGAGAGAGAGAGAGAGAGACAGACAGACAGACAGAGACAGAGAGAGACAGAGAGAAAGGAGATTTATTGCTAAGTCAAGAAAATAAAGAATGAGAGATACCAGGAATTTCCTGGCATTTAGATCTTATAATGGATCTCCTTTACTTTCATGGTAAACATGACATATACTAAAAATTGTAGTTCCAAGCACACAGTTTTGTTTTACTACTTTGGTGGCTGGGAAAATCCAAGAGCATCCCTCATTATCCAGAACTCAGGCAAGCATGCCATCTCATGAAATTGATGTACTATTATGATAAATTTCTCTTAACAAAAATTTTGATATAATTTTCCATAAACTCTCCTGAATTACAATATCAAAGAATTTGGTCAGATCTACAGACACTGTATACAGACCTTTGTTCTACTTGTGGCATTTCTTATGTAACTGACAGGCAGGAAACACCATATCAACTGTTCCTCAGTCTTTTCTGTAGACATATAGATTCTCAGGTAGATGACAACTTTGCAGGTGATGAAGTAGTCTATTAAAAAGAACTCTTGCTAGAATCTTTCCAGATATGAATAAGAGATATACCCCTCCAATAACACCCCTTTGATTGTCACAGGACAATCTATTCCCTTTATAGAGATAGGCAATGGAGGCATACTTGAACTCCAGGAAAATAATGTCTTCTTGCCATATAATCCAGGAAATTTCAGTCAACTTTTATATGAGCAATGGACCCCCCTACCTTGAAAATCTCACCTGGGAAAGAATCAGTACCAGGTACTTTGTCATATAAAAAGAGTCCAATTGCAATTAAAGCTAGGAAGGGATTGACTTCAACTTGAGGTAAATGGTCAATGGCTTTAGCACTGATTGTTGATGATCAGTTGAAAAAACTATGGAAGTGTTAAACTCATCTCTCTAGGATCATATCCATATCACTAAACAATGTGATTCCATCAGCACTAAGAAGTTGAGATGCAGCATGATTCTCTGCCCCATCAAAAGTCTTCAGAGTATTATAAAAGTGCTTTGGATTATAACTACTAGCATAAAACTGAATTTCATCCGCCTTCTTACTTGGTCAAGAATCCACTGTTAACCTACTCTTTGTTGGTTCAACTTTCTCTCCAAATTAACAACGATCTGTTCCCCTTTAGACAAGCACTCTGATCTGTTGGCATTACTTATTTTGGAAGTCATTTGGCCTTGGGACCACCATTTCATTCGAATGAGAATTTTTAACATGGAGAGCTAAGTCAGATTATTTCAACACTCTGTGCTGCACATTACCTTTGTCACTCAGTCATGTTGTCAAACACCTTCATTGAGGATTAACACAGCATCAAAAACAGCTACCATATTAATAGTAAATTCTTCAACTTGAAAAGGCTATTAGCCAAGACCAAAGTACAGGGAGTGTTAATACATGATTTTGTTTACAGATAATTGTGAATCTATTTCAGCCTCTAAAGCTAACATGCAGCAAAGTATGGATCAATTCTTTGCTGCTTTTGCTAATTTTGGACTAACAATTAACACTAAGAAACCACAGGTCTGCCTTCAGTCAGCACCATATCATTCATATGCAGAATCATCAGGTTCAACAAAAAGAGAAGTTTGAGTTCTATGGATAAGTTCATTTATATTGTTGGCATACTTTCCAGAGGTGTACAGATTGATAGTGACTTTAACACACACTTTGGCAGAGCTGACTCAGTGTTTGGGAGTCTATGGGAAAAAAAGTATGGGAGAGAACACTACCAAAAGTAACTTTAAAAGTGAAGCTTTATAAAACTGTTGTGCTGACCTCATTGTTTCATGCTGTAAAACCTAAAAAGTATGCCTGTAACCATATCAGAAATCTGATTCACTTCCAGTTGAATTGTCTTATAAAGTTACCAAAGAAAATCTGGAGGGATAAGGTACCACACACTGAAAATGTTACTCAAACTAAACTGTCAAATAGTCAAAATCAACACAGAGAGTGCAACTCTGTTGGCTGATGGCTGGTCATGTTGTTTGAATGTCAAACATATTCTTATAAAAGAACTCATACAGGAAAAGAACTAACATTGTGGTTAGAAAAACAAATAAAAGGAAACACTATAGGTTCCTCTTAAGAAATTTGGATTTGATTTGCAGCAAGGGAGATACTGGCATAGGATCACCCACCATGGCATATCCTCTTCAGAGAAGGTGCTGTGCTCTATGAGCAAAGCAGAATTGAAATAGTTCAAAAGAAATGAGAGATGTACAAATTCAGAAAATTCACCCCAAATAAGCAAACGTTCTATTAGTGACCTGTGGTAGAGCTTTCTGAGCTTCCATTGGTATGATCAGCCACAATCTGACACACTGTGACTTTACTCTGTAACATAATGATGTCATTTTGGTCTTCTCTGAATATGAAGAACAATCAGCCAACTAAACATGACATATAAAACTGGCGGCACAGAATTTGGGTTTTGGACTAGGAATGCATAGTATTTCACATACTACATATAACATCATGGAGTAAGCAATGATAAGAAATGTAAAATAAAGTTTTAAGCATATCTCTACATAGACATAGCTAAACTTTCCTTTGAGTTTCAATTTGTGACTTCCTGTTGGGAAAAATAATCTAAATGACCTAACAAAATAATAATAATAATACCACATTGAATTTTGATATGATCTTTTAGCTATCAAAATCAAATTATACACAAGAAAGCTCCTACTGTGTGAGGTGCCATATCTTAATTAATTGTCCTTGTATCATATAATGTTTTTCATGTAATAGGTATTTCATGGAAGTTATTTAAAAAAGGCAAATGAGGTACCAGAAGCAGTTGTTACTATACTTGCTTAGGGAAGTGACTATTTTTAAACACTGCTAAATTTGAAGAATTTATCATGTGTCATACCCTGCCTAATAACTGTTTGGAATGTTTCGGATTCTAAATAGTAGAATCATGTTTGCACATCAGAAAGGCGACATAGTATAATAGAAGAAATCTTGAACTGTCTTATTACAAGAATGGAATATCTTTTTTTTTAGGATTTTTCAAGGCAATAGGGTTAAGTGGCTTGCCCAAGGCCACACAGCAAGGTAATTATTATGTGTCTGAAGCAGGATTTCAACTCAGGTACTCCTGACTCTAGGGCCAGTGCTCTATTCACTGAGCAACCTAGCCACCCCCTAGAATGGAATATCTTTAAAAGCTCTTTTAGGTCATAAGTTGTATTTATTTTTGTATTTGTGTCCCAGGTGCATAACATTAGAATCCCTAGCATGTAATAAGCACTTAATGTTTTTCCCCCATTCATTTTTTCCATTTGTATAGTCAAAGTGATTTCATTATTAAAGAAATTAATTAATAAAACTGGAATCAAAAGAAGTGAGCACCAAAAGTCATCCGAGTGGTAGCAGAAGGGAATTTGAACTCAGCTCTGTTAAATTTAATATTCTTTCCACAACACTATGAGACCCAAGTCTTCAAATTTTAAATCAAAGTTCTACCCCTCACTAGCTGCATGTCATTATACAGTTCCATTTAGCTCCCTAAGCCTTGGAATCCTCCTCCAAAGATGAAGGCAATAATATTTGCACTAACTCCTTCCCAGGGGTGCTGGTATGATCAAATGAAATTCTGTATGCAAGAGTTCTTTCTAGCCATAAGCTGTTATTATTAACATCATGGTGCCTTCTACAGACTATTTTCAAAACTGACAATATGTTTCCTAGCATAATTTTAAATGACTCCTGTCTTGCAAAACATCATAGTCTTTGACATTTTTGCACATATTTAGTTTCAAGCTGCTAGTGCTGAAAAAGTCCTAATGGTGTGCTCAGAATTGCTTATTCATTCGATGAGCATTAATGAATTTCCGGCTGCTGTGGTCATCACACTAGGAGCTACAGGGAAGACAAAGGACAGAAGAGCCACAATTCATAGTACAAGAGCACTAGGGCCATGCCAAATGATAATAAGCTCACGGGATTTAAAGTTAAGTGGGAGCTTAGAGATCACAGAGTCCAAGCCCTTCATTTTAAAGAGGAAGAAAATAAGACTCAAAAAGGGAAAGCCTGCCAAGCTCACATAGCTAAGGCTGAATCTGGGATTCTCTCTCTCCAGCATATTCATCAATCAGCTTTCAATATTTTTTTCCTTTAAAGTCTCTGTGAAATTCATTAATTTATTAGGCACCTATTATTTCTATTTTAGAAGGGTTGAGTGGGGTGTAAAGACTGCAGAATTGCAACACATTAAGTATTGTCTATTAAGGGAGAGGGGAGTTACCATATTCAGCATGATAAAATCATGAACCTTTTAAAAATTGAAATTAAATGTTTCAATGTGAACCTCCCAATGTGTCAGTGTGGACCTCCCATCTGTAAGGATTTGAATGAGAGTGACTCATACTGGAATTATAATATTTTAGTCCGGGAAAAAACTGGAACATCATCTTATTCGATTCTTCATTATATAAAGGAAAAATCTGATATCCAGAAGGGGAAAATAGCTTGACAATGGTCACATGGTGGACAGAGGACTACCATCCAAGCCTCCTCCATTTCAGTACAGTGATTGTTCCTTGGGGAGCACTTTGGGGAGAATAAGCAAAGTTTCTTCTAATTCTCTGTTTCTTCACTACTTTCTCTCTTTCTAAAATTAAGCTCAAAGCTCTAGTGTGAAGGACAAAAAGAGGGAAGCCAAATGCAAGATAAACATTTTTTAAAATGCCATCCAGAGCTACTGCAGGGTAAAGGAGACAGAACCTCGTGGCAATGTCAGCTGGCCATGAGGTTGGGGAATATTGCATTGTTGACAGAGTTCTTGGAGCAGGACTTTCTTCCTATAACAAGTGATTTTATTTCTGATGTATTCTCTACCTTTGAAAAATAAACAGATCAAGACCTTAGGAAGCAATTTTTACATTAAAGCTTTAGCTACCCTCCCACCTTCCCTGTTTCTATAATCTCAGATCTGGAAGAGTCCTTAGAGTTTATCTTGTCCAGCTTTTTAGTAAGAAGCCTGGGGCTCAAGAAGGGAAATTTCTTTCCCAGGATCACAGAGATATTTAGAAGTTGAGCAGGAAATAGAACTCGGAGCTTCTCATTAGGAAGCTACCAGCTGGCTCCTGCAGTCCATAATAACGAATATTGGACTAACCTTTTGCAGGTGAGCCTAAGTGGTAGTTGCATAGCAACATGCTAGGGAAGAGTTTCAATATTTACAGGAGTTGAGTAGGAAGCAAAGTGTCTTTCTGAAAGTTTAGATCTGAGTCAATAGCAGAAGGGAAAAATAAGTGACATCTTGAGGGTCTATACTTGTAAGAGAATATATAGTTTTAAGGCAAAAGCAGCACATGACTCATCCAGACCAGAAAATAATTTCATGAAGAATAGTCAAAAAAAGTTTCAATTTTCTCCCTTCCCTCAAATGTGTAGAAAAGAAATATGATAAAAAGTTATTCACATATCCTCTGGTACTTGCCTTTCTAGGTTAAATTGAACATTAGCAATAAATATTTATTAGCAGAGTTAAAGCTTGCACTGAGGATGAAGGAAGATGCTGATTTTAGCTAAGACACAATTCTTATGCTCATAGAACTTAGCCTAGTAAGTGGTATATGACACAAAACTCTGAAATATATTACATAATTTAGTGAATTTGAAAGATATAGAATAAGTGATTTATGCTAGTGCTGCTTTGACTTGGTCTTTAAAGGATGGATGAGAAAGAGCAGGAGTGTGATTTAAGATAAATAGTACAGAGGTTGTGTCAATTCAAATCTCAAAAATGGGGCTAATTCAATTGATTTTGTGGAACAAACTAGAGTAAAAGTTGACATATCACATTTTTGGCATCCTGTTTAATCTTAGAATCCAATTAATTGAATTTTCTCACTTTTCAAATCCTTGATTGCCATGCATCCAGCATTTCATTCTGTGACTTTAGAAAGAGGTCTTTCCATGAATTACTAGACCTGAATTGGCATGATTAGTGATGGCTTTCTTAGTGAAAAATGTTGAAATCAGTGGTTTGTCTTCTTTTTCAGGAATCTGCCAATGTTGCTTCTCCTGCCATACAGAGTGCATAGAGTCTGCCTCATCAAAGTGCTGTGCTCAGGATGCCACTGTCCTCCCCAGCTTGCCCAGGAAGAAGCATCAACATGATCTAGAGCTAAGTCACTAGGCTTAGAATAGAGACACTAGATTAAAATGCTACCAAGATGTGTGACCATGGAGAAATCCCTTAAAATCTTTCTACCTCAAGTTCCTAATCAGAAAAATGAGGGACATAGATACCAATCAAAATTATCCTAAATCTTTGAAGCTATGATTCCATCACATGGATGTATTAATTTTAGTTTGTCTTCAATGTTTCATAATATAGTGTCCCATTCCCTCAAAGTTAGGCTCTTTGGGAGCAATCAGATAAAGTAAGTTCTAGTAACTGATACCACATTAATGTTTTATCATTCCGAAAGGTTTCTTTTAAGTTTTGGATTGTTAGTTTTTGTGTGTTTGGGTTTTTAGGGAAGCTTGGTAGTTCAACAAATAAAATAACAAATCTGGAGTCATGAAGTCTTGAGTACAAATTTAGCCTCAGACCCTAGCTAAGTGACCCTGAGCAAGTAACTTAACCCTGTTTGCATCAAGTTCTCATATGTAAAATAAGCTAGAGAAGAAAATGGCAAACCACTCTACTACCTGACAAAAAGCAAAAACATACAAAAAAATGGAGTCACAAAGAGAATGATTATCCTTGTAGATCCAATATCAATATCCAAATAAAGGAACTCAATTCATTTCAATACAGCACACATTTATTAAGTCCAGAAATAGTGCTTAGGTACATGCTTTGTTATCCCCAGAGTAATAGCTTATAGAAGTAGGTCCCAATAAGTGTGAATAATAAATCCACTGAAGTAGTTGCATGTATTTGAATTTTCATTATTTAAAGTTAAATTTCTGTGCATCATAGTTATATGTTCCAGCCTAGTGGAAATGTACAATGCATATTCAAATAATGTTATCAGATTCATTATTCACACTAATCAGGACCTTATTGGGATCTAGGAAAATCTATAAAATAAAAATGCTCAGAACTGGACCTGTGATTTTATCAGTATAGGGAATTTCTGGTAGAAGAAACTCCCACTACCCAACCAGTTTGGCACCAGTTCTGCAAATAATGTTCAAAGGTGCCTAATGTAAGAGATTAAGAACATCCTCAGTTTCAGAAGTTGATCTGGACCCATGTCTTCCTGCTCTGTAGACAATTATCTATCACCATACCCTGCTGCCTCTCTATCAAGATATGTAATAAATGTATATAACAAGGTAATCTTTCAAATGATCTGAGATCTTATATTTGATGACAACATCTACTAGTTTAGAGCATGTTCCCTACTTAAAAAAATACTGTATGATTCTTACTCGAATCTTACCAAGAACCCTTCATGGACAATCCATTCAACAAGCTGGTAACCTTTGTCTGGTTTTTTTAACCCTTAAAAAATAACATGCAGCAATGGGGCTGTCCACTCTTAGCAAATAACCTTCCATTCTTCTTTGCAGTACAAACATTTCCTTGATGGTATTATTTGTTTCACATTTCATCAATGGAAAAGCAGATTATCTGATTTTAAGAAACATAAAGTTCCTGATATAGTTCTCTTGCTACAGAAGCACATTGATTATTACTTAGACCTTTTGTTGCTGTGTTTTGGGGATCCTGTATTCTTAAAGATAAATCCATTAAATACAAGTTGGGGTTCTACCAATCTAGAGAAATATGTTGAATGTGCTTAAGGACATTCATTATTAACATTAATGGAGACCTAATGTGAAATACTTGTCTACTGACCAACAAGGAATTAAATTAAATTGAAAAATTAGATGGGTTACATGGTGAAAGATAAGTATTACAGGTATCATGAATGTTATTATACTCATGTACTTTTACAATACCTAGAGACAGTACTACAGCATGCCAACTGGATATCTTATGGAAGATTTGTAGAAGAATGTGAATGACATTTGTACAGAATTAGAAGGCATGGATGGATTATCATTTTTATCATTAAAGGTAGTGTTGGGGACAGCTAGGTGGTGCAGTGGATAGAGCAGCGGCCCTGGAATCAGGAGTACCTGACTTCAAATCCAGCCTCATACACTTAATAATTACCTAGCTGTGTGGCCTTGGGCAAGTCACTTAATGCTACTGCCTTGCAAAAAACAAAAAACAAACAAAAAAAAACAACTAAAAAAATCATTAAAGGTAGTGTCAACATCAGTAAGAGCATGCATTTATTGAAGTTATATAGATTTTATGTGATATATTAAGTTGATAAAATATGTCAATAATCTTTGATGCATCAATGTGAAACTTTCTAGGTAGAAAAATATTTTCTATGAATTGGCAGATAGATTCTTGGGAGTTGTTTGAGTCCCACAAAGGTTGTGACTTAAGATCACACAACTAGTATTACCATCTAGATCTGAAAACAGGTGTGCCTATTTTCTTTTCCTTTCTTTTGTTAAAATATTTTACTTATTTATTTGTTTTTCAAATTATATAAAATAATAGTTTTTACTAATAATTTTACAAAGTTAGGAATTTTACAATTTTTCTCCCTCCCTCCCTTCCCTCCCCACCCTGACAGGAAGCAATTTGATATAAGCTCTATATTTATACTAAACATAGATCAATATTGAGCACGATTTGAGAAAAGAATCAGATCCAAACAGAAGAAAGAAAAAAAGAGAGAGAAAAGAGATAATATATAAGACAACTTTTAAAAATAGAAAATAATATACTTTTGACTTCATTCAATCTCCATAGTTCCTTCTCTGTATATGGACAGTATTTTCCAACAGAAGTCTTTTAAAATTGTATTTGATCATTGTGTTGCTAAAATGAACTAATCTATCATAGTTTATTATGACTCCATGTTGTTGCTAGTATATTTAATGTTCTTCTGGTTCTGCTCATTTCACTCAGCATCAATACACGCAAGCGTTTCCAGGCTTTTTTGAAATCCGATCCTTCACAATTCCTAATAGAACAATAGTGTTCCATTACATAAACACACACACACACACACACACACACACACACACACACACACACAGACATATATATATATATATATATATATATATATATACCACAATTTATTTTGCCATTTCCACAATTGATGAAAATCTCCTCAAATTCCAATGCTTTGCCACTTTTAAAAGAACTGTGATGAATACTTTTGTATATGTGAGATTTTTACTCTTTTTCATTATCTCTTCAGTATACAGACCTGGTAGTGGTAATTATTGGCTCAAAGGGTATGCAAATTTTTATTGCCCTTTGGGCATAATTCCAAATTGCTCTCTAGAAAAGTTGGATAAGTTCACAACTCTACCAACAAGTGTTCCCATTTTCAAATTCCAGGACAATGCCTACACACAAACACACATATCACATTAGGTCTAGACAGATGTATTCATAGGACCAGCAGCTGAACATACTCTCAACATTTCTCCACCACTAGAAATCTTTCGCCATTGTGAATTTCTTCACTCCTTTAAAAAAAATAATTAACTCATATTTTTCCTATCCATATGCACATTTATATTTTTAAGTTACAAAATTTCCTTCTACTTTCCCTTCCCACCCCTTTCCCATCAGCAGTGAACAGTCAGGTTAGCATTGTGCATACTATTTTTGATAAACATGTTTACATAGTAGTCATTTTCAGTATGATGAATTAGGATTAAGAGAAAGAGATACATAAGAGATATTTTTTTATAAAGTGTTCATCAGATTCTGAAGAGTTGGTTTCTCTTTTTGTTTGTTTTTTTTGTTTGTTTGTTTTTCTTCTTCTGGATAGGAATAACATTGTTCATAAGCCAGTCTAATAGAGCTGTTCTAGCTCTCTGAACTGCTGAGAGAGATCAACTACTTCCATTAAGGTTGATCATCTCACAATGCTGCTGGTAATGTATACATTGTTAATTTCTTCACTCTTGAGTCTGCTTTCCTGGTTATGAGAACCCTGCCTAGATCTTCATTTTCTGAGTATCTGTAGCCATGCTAACTTCACAGTCAGCTAAGTTCTTCATCTCTTCACCAGCAATCTTTTACAAAAATGAGTTCCCTTTCCCCCTTTCTTTTTATGTATCTCCTCTTTACATTTTGTATTCTCTAGTTAGAATGCAAACTCCTCCAGAGAGTAGGATTTATATTGTTTCCTCATATTTGCATCCTCAGCACTTAGAACAATATTCACATGGCCCTTGAGGAATATTTTAGCAAAATATTTATTTTACAGACATATATATATAGGTAAATATGAATATATATGATATATATAGTAAATATATGTATTATATACATATGAATATATAAATATATAAATCATGGTATATACTGTCTTTGTATGTGTTTGTATATGAACATTTTTTTTGTTCCCATTAACAAGTTTGTCTTTTATGTCTACACACTAGTAAATTGCTTGGTTTAAAGCATTTGTTATATAGTAGGCACTTAACATTCCTTGGCAATTGATTAGTTTGGTTGGGTATAAAGTTGTGAAGAAAGTGCTTTGTAAGGCAATAAATCAAATGAGATCAAAGATACCAAAAATTTTGCAAACTTTAAACAAACATCTAAAATTTCATCTCATAGATTGAACTGGCAGTAGAGAGGAGATCAAGGTCATGATGAAATATCAAAAGGTTCTAAAATTCCTTCTAGTAGATGTAAAACTGATAGTTTCCTATAGTTCTCTATCTCTTGTCATCTTTTCTCACCAAAATTTTCATTTTTGTTTCTGGGACTTTTCCCCCCTTAAGTAAATGTCTATTTTAATAATAAAAATAAGTGAGAACTCTGGATCTTCATTATAGAAAATACCTCACTACCTTTTTTGTTGATATACACAGGTGATAATTTTACTTGTTTCTTTTTAATCTGACAAAATCTATCATATGAGAGGATTACAAATGACTTATTTCGTCATTTTTCATCAGTATAAAGAGAATGGAGAACAAATGCCAGAATATAGTTCCCTCCTATAACTAAAAAGATTGAGGTCTGAGGATAAAGAATATTTTCTTTAGTGTTAGACAAGCCAGTCTTGGTAAGTTTTGTTTAATTGGTTTTGTTGTTGTTATAAGGGAATTTAAACCTACTGATAAATGAGAAAGCAGTTATGGTATAAAAATAAAAAGGCATTAATGAAACATCTTAAATATTAAGTGAATAGAAGATCTTACTACATCAACAAAATTGGATCTCCAATCATCAAAAATTAATATTGGAAGAGACCTTAGAGGTCATTTATGGAGAGCCCTTATTTTAAGTCTCATTACTCAGGCAGATCTCTTTGTTTAAGAAAATAAAGTAGCAAATAGTAATAAATAGGACTATGTTCATAATGAATCTGATCACAGATGATTTTTCACACTTTAGATAGTATTACACTACATGAGAGTTAGAAGATTAGAAAAGGTCCTCCTTCCCATTTCCCCTTTATTCTCATTTTTTAAAAAGATGTAAGTTAAGTCCCAATTAAGAGCATAAAGCAAAGAAATGGGAAAATATCTGCAAACTATATAGTAGCAGAAACATAGCAAGAGGTCCAACTTCAGATAAAGCCTTTCATTGAACTCTAATCAAAGCCTGGCGTTATCTGTGCAGTACTGTACTCTGACTTGAGCAATGTAACTTATTCATACAAGCCCTAAGTAAATCCTTTTGCTAACCCCCCCCCAAAAAAGGTGGAAAAAAAAGTGAAACAAAAGTCCTTGCAGAGTGTAAGGTTAAATAAGGAATTATCTACTGCTAGCAAACACTTAGAGACCTAGGGCAGACAGGGAAGCAAAAATAAAACTCATCAAAATAATGAGGGATTCCGAAAGGCAAGCTCTGGACTATTAAGGAGAAATCCCCCCATGCAGGATTAGTTGGCCATATTTAAATGAAAACTTGAATATAAATGATAGTGTTAGAATTTCAAGAGAGAACAAAAGAATATTGTTGCAAAGGGCAAATAGTTTACAGATTCATGAGGTTCCTTGGTGAATGACAGTCTGAGCCCAGTATAACCTTGATCTAGAGTAATTCTTAATAAATATTTGTTCCAGGATAGGCATGAAGAAAATGTTTTGTCCAGGATGGCACCTCTTATGAGAAATCAACGAGCATCTCCATTACAGTAGGAGTTAACATGGAAATACATAGGTAGATAGTCACTTGGGTACCACTGAGTGTCAGGGGAAGAGATTCAAGTTCCACATGGCAGGGCACAAGAATTGAAGGGGGAATTCTCCAAGACAAGGGGAGGGGAGAGGTCATAACAAGGAGTTGGATAAGGCCATACATGCTAAAGGAAAATGGAAGGAAGATAGTGATTTGAAATACTCAGGTTCAGGGCACAGGAATCTAAGTTCAAGGAGAACAGAAGGTACACATGGAAGAACAGGAAACTGGAAAACAGAAAAATCCCCAGTAAAGGAGAAATATCAGAACTAGGTGTGAAGGAAAAGGTTGTAGCGAGCTGAGTAAAAATATATTTAAAATATTTTAACAATGCATTGGCTGCAACAAAGGTTACAACCAGTTTCCCCTAACCATCTGCTATAATTTCTGATTCTTGCAAAACTGCAAAACCACAGCTTTTTGTTTATAGTTTGTCTTTAGAAGGTCTTCTTCTCCCCATAATATATTCTCTACAGGTTATCTTCTTTATAGAATGAGACATAAACTCAATTCACTCAGATTGTATTTCTAATCTCTATTAACTCTCATAATCTCTCACAGGCCTCTTCTTGATAATTCATTGTAGTCTCTCCAAGTCTCCTCAGGAAAGAAGTTTTCTTAGTCTAATTTCAACACACACACACACACACACACACACACACACACACACACACACAAACACACACACAGACACAATAATTTTAATAAATTTTCTGTGCTATGATAGTTAAACTATCAGCCTCTGAAAATTCTGCCCTCTCTCTTTGGAAAGTAGAGTGATATTCACCAAAATTCTGTCAAAGAAATTATTTAAATTTGTATTTATCTTTTGGCCTATTATTTTAATCCATCTACCTAGCAGAACTCTCTATAGAATCAACTATCATCTTCTATGTAGCTAGACAGATAGATTTATGCTAATACATATAAAAATTTGTATGTGTGAATGAGATACAAGACTTTTATTTCTGTCATTAGATGTACTTTCCCTACTCTACTATTTTTTCTCCTTAAGTATATTTTCATTGACTTCATTAATGCAAAATATTTTCAATTTTAAGAAGTCAAATCTATTGTATCGTTTATGATTGCCTCTTTCTAAAGTTTTGTTAAGAATTTTTCTATTAGTATAGGAGTAAACCACTTTAATTACAGATTACTTGTGTTGATCATAGCCCTTCTCTTTCAACCACTTCCCCTCTTTTTTGGTAAAAGGTTCGGGAGGGGGCGCAACTAGGTGGCACCAGCCCTGGAGTCAGGAGCACCTGAGTTCAACTCTGGCCTCAGACATTTAATAATTACCTAACTGTGTGACCTTTGGCAAGTCACTTAACCCCATTGCCTTGCAGAAAAACTAAAAAACAAAAACAAAACAAAACAAAAAAAAGGGTAATGAGACAGCTGGGAAAAAAAGAAAAGTGGATTATAACAGAAGTAAATTAACAATTAAAATGTATAGTCATTAATATAATTCAATGAAACTTAAAATTTTTCTTGCATAAACAACAATTTTTCTGATAAAAGTGTTATATTCAAAATCCATAAAGAAATGACACAATATATAAGGAAAAGATAGCTAAGTAGATAACCAAATGTTGTCAACAGATAGTTATCAAAATTGTCAACAGTTGTATAAAAATATACTCCACATTATTGATAATCATATAGCAACTTTAGATAACCCTGGAGTCTTAAGAATTAATATGTGATTGGCAAAGAAAATTTAAAAATGAATGATTACAAATGTTTGGAAGGTCTATGAAATGGAAAGCACAATAATTAAATATTGTAGGAATGTTGAATTGATCTAAGCATTTTTGATAAACACAGATATATTCTCCAAATCAGTATAATGTACATACTTTTTGAGGAGTAAATGCTAGAACTTGCATGTCATATACCCAGTTGCTAACATTAGAGAGGGAAAGAGCTTATTTATATTTTCAAAAATATTTATATTAGCCTATTTTATTTTAGGGAATGCCCGAACAAATTCTGGTATATGTATATATTGAAATATTACTGTGTCATAAATTTATGTGAATGTGAATTCAGAGAAATCTACACAATTTATGAATTGTTTATTGTGCAATGAACTAATTGAGAAGAACAATTTTTATAATGACTACAAAAAGGTAAAGGAAGTAACTGAAAGACTAAGAGCTCTGATTACCCAATGAATCATCATGAATACAGAAGTCTGATGGTGAATCATGTTTCTACCTCTAGAGGAAAATTGATTAACTAGAAGTACATAACAATAGGTATTTTCTGACACAGACAATGTGTATATTTGTTTTCTTTGACTCTACTTCCTTGTTACAAGGGGGTTTTCATATGGAGTATAGAGTGAGTAGATAGTCATGATACAAAAGAAACAAAGGAAGAGGATCAACAAAACATTGTAAAATAGAGAGCAGAAGAAATTTCATAAGGGGACATACATAACAATACTGCTTCCATGATAAATTAATATGATTAAAATGAAAAATAAATAATAGATTCATGGATTTATATGTGATCTCTTTCCATTTGTTTTATATACACATGTTCATATTTTAACTTTCTCAAGTTCATGATAATTTTTTTTTTAATCTTCCTTCATGAAGCAGCTAGGTGGCACAGTAGATAGAGCACCCAACCTGGAGTCAGGAAGACTTGATCTCAGACATTAAATAGTTCCCTAGCTTTGTGACCTTGGGCAAGTCACTTAATCCCATTGACTTTTCAAAAAGCAAACAAACAAACAAAAATCTTTCGCTAGGTTGTAAATGATGTTACTATAAATGATGGTTCATCTTGTATTTTAATTTATATATATGATATATTTAATTTTTATATGATGATTCTTAATTTTCTTCCCTTTTTCTCTCCTACTTGTAATAAAGATTATTTTTAAGGAAAAATAGAAATTTTAAAAAAATCAATTAATATATGACAAAACATATTTTGTAGATCCCCATTCCTTTGCAGAGTTATCTTTTCAAGTTTCTATCTTGGAGTCAAAGTTGATCTTAACAATTTAATAGAATACATTTCTAATTTTTTGTGATTATTTTTATTTATGCTTATATTGCTAATAGTCAGTTTGTCTGATATATAATTTCACTGGTTTTGCTTACTGTGTTTTGTATCAATTCATAATAATCTTTTTTTTGTGTTTCATTGTTTACTTTCTGTTTATATTATCTTATAGCTCAGGACTATTTCATTTTATACATCTGCCATAATTTATTTAGCCCTTCCAAATCAATGGGCATCTATGTTGCTTCCAGGTTTTTGCAATGATAAATAGTACTTCTATTTAAATAAAACAAAACTTGGTGTTTATAGTCTTGTCAGTGACCTTGTAGTGTATCACTATCGAAGGAATCTTTAGAACAAAGGATATGAGCATTTTAGGAATATGTATACATTTTGAGAGCAAAATATAAGATGATCTAAAACTATTCTGTTCATGTGTGCATGTGTTAATCTTCCAGTTGCCTAGTAATTATTGTCAAAAAAAGGAATCCTTCTCCCTGTAATTTGCTATTTTATTCATCAAAAGCTGTCCTACTATGTTAAATTATTTATCTTCTTAGCAACTTGATTTGTTTTATCTAACTATGTTTTTATTATACAACCAATATAAAATAATTTTTGATGACTATTCTTTATGATGATAGTCTGGAAGTCTGGTAATACTATATTTCCATCATTTATATTTTTTTATCAAAATTTTTTTTGATATTTTAGACATCTTGGCTGTCCAAAGGAATTTTGTTATTTTGTCCAGTTTTAAATTCTCTTCTTTGTAACTTAATTAATACAACACCAAAGCTATAAATTAATTTAAATAGAATCATTTGGATAATAACATCACCAGTCAGTGGAAAAAGACTCATCATCCTTTATGGAAATGGAGGGGGTTGGGCTGGATGAATTGAAAAGATGTTCATTAATTGAGGAATGACTGAGTAATTATGATGGAGTATTATTGTGTTATAATAAATGATGAGTGGGTTGGTTGCAGGAAGAAAAAAATGACAAGACCTACTGAAACTGTTGTAAAGTGAAGAAATAACTAGGATGTCATTGTGCATAATATGAACAATGTTGTAATGATAAACAACTCGAAAGACTTGTCTGTTATGATCAGTACAGAGGTCTAAGTCAAAGGACTTATGATAAAAAAAAAATGCTATCCAGCTCCAAAGAAAGAATTGACAGGGTGGCTAGGTGGGGCAGTGGATAGAGCACTGGCCTTGGAGTCAGGAGTACCTGGGTTCAAATCCAGCCTCAGACACTTAATAACTACCTAGCTGTATGGCCTTGGGCAAGGCATTTACCCCCATTGCCTTGAAAAATGTAAAAAAAAAGAAAGAAAGAATTGATAAATTTCTGAGTGCAAATTGAAGTAATTTTTTTCTTTATTTATTTTATTACTTTTTTTTGTTCCATGGCTAATATGGAACTATGTTTTTATTAATTTCCAACATATAGTGGATATCATAGTTTCCCTTCCTAGTGAGTGGGAGAAGGATGTGAGAGAAGAGAATTTGGCACTCAAAATTGAAAAAGAAAAATGTTAAAATAGTAAATTTAATTAAAATAATGAGAAAAAAGGAAGGACAGGGAAAATATGGAAGACATGGTAAAGGTCAAATTAACAAGACTTGAAAACTGATTGGGTATTGGGAGAATGAAGAACAGAGAATAGCTCCAAAGTTATAAACCCATGTAACTGGAAGCATAATGGTTCTTGCAATGTCTCTGAAATTTTGCCCCATTACTCTGAGTTATGCCCAAGTTATAACAAGAAGAACAAATCAAATCCTTATGACTGTCTTTCAAAAACTTGAAATTAACTGACATCCCTTTTCTTTTACCCCACTTTGGTATTTATTTTTCCAGTCAAAATTTTAAATTTCCTTCCAGCAATCCTCTTAAGGCAGAGTTACAAAACACCTGGCTCATGTTGATCATCTTACTCTCTCCCCTCTCTATGCTTTTTCATAGCCTGTTCCTGGAACCTGGAATGTACTCAACCTTCATCCTCTGTCTATTATAATCACTTGATTCCTTATTAGTTCAGCTCCTGCACCATTTCCTGAATCCCTTCCTGAGCTTCCTAGTTTATGAATACTTTCTTCTTTCCCTTCAAATGATCATATATTTATTTAACTATTTGCAATTTGAATCTCTCTAAAGACTATGAATGACTATTGACTATTCTTTAAGATCATAGTCTTAACACAATGCTTTTCACATTGTGGGCACTTGATAATAGCTATCAGATTCGATTTTGACAAATTAAGGACAAATATTAAGAGAGTTGCCACTTGAAAACTTTTCAAGTTACATGAAAAATTTCAATTCAAAAAGTTTCCTTTAAGTTAGGGTGTTTAAGATTAGCTTTTTACATTGTTCACAAAACTAAATTAGACTTGAATTAATTTAAAAACCCTGTATCTATAAAATTTTCACCTGCTTTACAGTTGCTGATTACCTGAATAGACTAGAGTGGTTTCATCCTCACATGTGTAGCATACACTTTGGGGTTCTATAATAGTTGCTGACATTTACACATCCAACTTTCCCAGAAAACTTCCATCTAGCCTGGGAATATTTGCTGTGTGAAACATTGAACAGATTTATGACTTAAGTTACAGATAAATAGTCTCAATATAATAATACCAATTTTACCTCCCCAAGACAAAAAAATAATCCTCCCCAACATAGGATAGCATCTCTTTCCCAACCTAGTCTAGGAGTTCATGTTTCTCAACTAAGACCTACACCAGAATCCAAGGAAAAGCAAGTGTGGAAATTCATGTTCTGTTTATACAATTTAAACAGATGTCATTCACCAGAATATATAATGGATCACACAGATTGTGGTTTTCACATTCAATTTCCTTTATCAGAGGAGATTTTACATATTTTGAAAAATAATGTCAAAAAACTGTTCACACACAACCAATAACTGCTATATGTAATGATTAACAAGTTATGCTATTTCTGCAAAATAGTACCAGATTGAATCTCACATTTTCTCCTAAAATACAATAATTATTATCTGAGTGACAATGCTAATTAGTCTTCTCTGGCACCTTCCTGTGGAGTATAACTAGACTCAAGCATGATGCATGATAGAAGACTCTTTAAAACCACATTTAAAAATTGTTTTCATGCACATTTGCATAAACATGCATAATGAGTCCAGTGGATCAATTATAGCTGGCTAGTAAATACTGTATGCTATCATTTGGTCCTCCTTTGGGATTGAAAAAATTTAGGATTAGATGCTGATGGAAAACAGTTCTCGATACTAAATCAAAATAAGGTATTACCTATTTATGATGCATTACACCAGGAGATGCCTAGCATCTTTATTTTTTCACTTAAGTGTCTCACATAGAGAGCTGTGGGCTCACATGGAGGGATGGCACCAGAAGAATGCACAACTCTTTGTATAATATATGGAATGTTGCCCTGACTGCGGCAAAGAACTGGACCAGATGGCCTTGTATTCCCTTTCTACTTTCATATTCTGTGATTAGCTTTTATTATAAAGTTATAATCAGCTACTGTTGCAAAGGTAGCCAGGAACCTTCCCATTCTTCAATCTAACATTAATTTCCTTGGTTCTATTAGGGGCTAAATGTTCATTCTCACTAAATTCTGATCTCCCTCACATGCAGCTGAGATATGTAAGAGTTCAACTTCACTCAGTTGCTTTAACGGAATACTCTCTTTGCAACATTTATTGAACAGATAAAGGAAAGGGGTTCCCTTCACCCTAATTAGTTTGCTAGAGTAAACATAGTGTTATCTGTCCATTTTCTCTTCAGTGAAACTGTCTTCTACTTTTGCTGGTTGTTTCCTCTATGTAGAATGTGAACTTTTTAAGGAGAGAGAGATTCTCATTTTTCTCTTAACTTCCTCAACATTTTCATTCTATTGGAAGAAAGTGATGCATGATTAATTTATCATAAACAGGAACTGCAGGCTGCCTTAATGGGTGTTATCTTTAATTGAATTTATTTTACTAATATTGCTTGTTTAAGAATATAAAATTCCGGGGCGGCTAGGTGGCCTAATGGATAGAGCACTAGCCGTGGAGTCAGAAGTACTTCAGTTCAAATCTGGCCTCAAGACACTTAATAATTACCTAGCTGTGTGACCTTGGGCAAGCCACTTAATCCCATTTGCCTTGCAATAAAAAACCTAAAAAAAAAAAAAAAGAATATAAAGTTCCTCAAGGACAAGTACTATTTCCTGAAAATCATCAGCACCAAATATATAGCCTCAAACATGGGTGGTTAATAATTGTCTTATGAATTAAAATGAATTGAGAGTTGTGATAATTTTAGTCAATTTTTTTATTATAAATGATTAAAAAATTAATTTTGTGAAAATCATGAATTTTGTTTAAATGGCAAAGATGTACCAAGAAGAGCTCTTTGTAAGTGAATCTTCTTCAAGAAGATATTTTTGTAAGTGATCATATTTCAATAAGAAAATAAAACTATTTGTCCAACTTAATTCCCACACTGTTAGGCTTTTAGAATCCTGAACTTGAAGTTAGAACATCTCAGTTCAAATCCTGGATCTGATACTAGCAGTCATAACATGGACAGATCTTTTACCTTGTCAGAACTTTGGTCTCTTTCTCTTTAAAATCTGAATTTAAATAGCAATGTATCATCTTACTAATAAACTCACAATAATCTCAAATTTGATGATGACAAAGTATTTTAAAAGCTGGATTTCATTTATCTTCACCTCCGGCTGGCAGGTGGGAAATGAAAGTATCATTATCTCCAATTTGCTACGAGGAAAGTGAGATTCTGAAATGAGAAAATGTTCATTCATTGGAGAGCTAATAAGTAGGAACACTGACATTTGAACTCAGATTTCCTAACTCCTTATTCTGGTGAATAGTGACAGCCTAATGTAATTCAGAATAAGTAAATGATGCTTTAACAGGAAATACAATCCCTTCATATCAATTAAAATGATTCCTTATCTTGTTTCTGGGTCATTTTATTTGAAAATTTCCCTTGAATTCTCCTTAAAAACAAACATTATTCATCATGTCCATAATCACCATCAATATCAACATCAGCATCATTATATACATACACTTTTTATAAAGAAAGGTTTTATTTATTTTGAGTTTTACAATTTATCCCCCATTCTTACTTTCCTCCCTCCACCCCCACAGAAGGCATTCTGTCAGTCTTTAAATTGGATCCATGTTATACATTGATTTGAGTTGAATGTGATGATAGAGAAATCATATCCTTATGGAAGAAAAACAAAGTATGAGAAAGTAAAATTATATAATGATAATAAAATGTTTTTTAATTTTGTATTTAATTTTTTATTTTTTAAATTAATTTTAATTTAATTTTTAATTTAAATTTGACTTTAATTTGAGCTTTGTTCAAAATCAATCATTCTTTCTCTGGATCCAGATGGTATTCTCCACTGCAGATAGCCCAAAATTGTCCATGATTGTTGCACTGAAGGGATGAGCAAATCCATCAAGGCTGATCATCACCCCCATGTTGCTGTTAGGGTATACAGTGTTTTTCTTTTTCTGCTCATCTCACTAAGCATCAGTTCATGCACATCATTCCAGGCTTCCTTGAATTCCCATGCCTCCTGGTTTCTAATACAACAATAGAGTTCCATAATATATATATATATATATATATATATATATATATATATATATGTGTGTATATATGTATATATATACATATATATATACATATATATATATATATGTATATATATACATATATATATATATCACAGTTTGTTAAGCCAATCCCCATTTGAAGGACATTCACTTAATTTCCAATTCTTTGCCACCACAAACAGGGCTGCTATAAATATTTTTGTACAAGTGATGTTTTTACCCTTTTTCATAATCTCTTCAAGGTATAAACAGAGTAGTGGTATTTTTGGGTCAAAGGGTATGCACATTTTTGTTGCCCTTTGGGCATAATTCCAAATTGCTATCCAGAAAGGTTGGATGAGTTCACAATTCCACCAACAATGTATTAGTGTCCTAGATTTCCTGCATCCTTTCCAACACTGATCATTGTCCTTTCTGGTCATATTGTTCTGTCTAAGAGGTGTGAGGTGGTATCTCAGAGATGCTTTAATTTGCATTTCTCTAATAAGTAATGATTTGGAGCAATTTTTCATATGACTGTGGATGCTTATATTTTCTCAGCTGTAAATTGCCTTTTGCATATGCTTTGACCATTTGTCAATTGGGGAATGGCTTGTTTTTAAGAAAATTTAACTCAGTTCTCTCTATATTTTAGAAATGAGTCCTTTGTTAGAAATACTAGTTGAAAAGTTTTTTTCCTAATTTACTACATTTCTTTTGATCTTGGTTACAGTGCTTTTTTTCTCTGTAAAAGGTTTTTTTTAAAATTTAATGTAATCAAAATTATATAGTTTATTTTGAAAAATGTTCTCTATTGCTTACTTGGTCATAAACTGTTTCCCCTTACATATATCTGAAGGTAAACAACTCCTTGATCTTCTAGTTTGATTATAATATTGTTTTTTATGCCTAAATCCAATATCCATTTGAATCTTATCTTGGTAAAGGGTGTGATGTGTTAGAACCTAATTTGAGGTCCTTCCATACTAATTTCCAATTTTCTGAACAATTTTTATTGAAGAGATGGTTTTTATTCAAATAGTCTGGTTTTATCAAACAGCATATTACTATAATCATTTCATGCTATTGCATCTAGTCTATTAGACTGATCCATGACTCTATTTCTTATCCAACATCAGACAGTTCTGAGGACTGATGTTTACAATAAAATTTTTGATCTGGTAGAGCTAAGCCACCTTTCGCACTTCTTTTCATTGAATCCCTGGAAATTCTTGACTTTTTATTTCTCCATTATAAATTTACTTAAAACTATCTCTAACTCATAAATGTAATTTTTTGGAACTTTTATTGGTAAGGCATTAAACAAGTAGTTTAGTTTTGGAAGAATTGTCATTTTTATTATATTAGCTCAACCTATTCATGAATAGTTGATGTTTGCACAGGTATTGAAATCTGATTTTATTTTTGTGAGAAGACTTTTGAAATTGTTTTCAAAAATGTTGAGGATTTATGAGGGTTTATTTTATATCCTACTATGTTGCTAAAGTTGCTAATTATGTCTAGTAGTTTTTTAGATGACTTTTTGGGATTCTGTGCATAAACCATCCTATCATCTGCAAAGAGTGAAAGCTTTGTTTCCTCCTTCCCTATTCTAATTCCTTCAATTTCTTGTTCTTCTCTTATTGCTGAGGCTAACATTTCTAATGCTATATTGAATAGTAGTAGTGATAATGGGCATCCTTGTTTCACCCCTGATTTTAATGAGAATGCCTCAAATCTATCTCCATTACATATAATGCTTGTTGATGGTTTCAGATAGTTACTACTTCTTATTTTAAGGAACAAACCATTTATTCCTACACTCTCTAGTGTTTTTAGTAGGAATGCATTTTGTCAAAAGCCTTTTCAGCATCTATTGATAAGATCATATGATTTCTTATAGGTATGTTATTGATATAATTAATTATACTAACAGCTTTCCTAATATTGAACCAACTCTACATTCCTAGGATAAATCCTACTTAATCATAATGGATTATACTAGAGATAACTTGGCGAAATTGTTTTGCTAAGATTTTATTTAGATTTTTTCATCTATGTTCATTAGGTAGATATGCCTATAATTTTCTTTCTCTGTTTTAACTCATCCTGGTTTAGGGATAAGCACTGTATTGGTGAGTTAGGCAGAGTTCCGTCTTCTCCAATTTTTTCAAAGAGCTTATATAGAATTGGGATGCATTGTTCCTTAAATGTTTGATAGAATTCAATTGTGAATTCATCTGACCCTATAGATTTTTTCGTAGGGAGTTCTATAATGGCTTGTTGAATTTCTTTTTTCTGGGATAGGGTTATTTAGGTTTTTAATTTCATCTTCATTAAATCTGGGCAAGTTATATTTCTGTAAATATTCATCTATTTCATGTAGATTGTCAAATTTATTGGCACAGAGTTGGACAAAATAATTCTGAATTATTATTTAATTGTCTCCTCATTGGTTGTGAGTCCACCTTTTTCATTAATGATACTAGAAATTTGGTTCTCTTCTTTCTTTTTTTTTAATCAAATTGACCAGAAGTTTATCAATTTTATTAGTTGTGCAATAAAATAAGCTCTTGGTGTTATTTATTAGTTCAATAGTTTTCTTGCTTACAATTTTATTAAATTCTCCTTTAATTTTTTTGAATATCTAATTTGGCATTTAATTGGGGGGGGTTTAATTTGTTCTTTCTCTAATGTTGTGATTGCGTATTTAGTTCATTGAGTTCCTCTTTCTCTGATTTACTCATGTAAGCATTTAACGATAAAATATATCCCCTGAAAGACACCTTGAGTGTATCCTATATGTTTTGGTATGTTGTTTCATTATTGTCATTATCTAGGATGAAATAATTAATTGTTTCTAGAATGTGTTGCTTGATGCACTCATTCTTTAAAATGAGGTCATTTAATTTGCCATTAGTTCTGGGTCTATATCTCCATGGTCCAATATTGCATATGATTTTTATTGCGTTATGATCTGAGAAGTATGTATTCACTATTTCTGCCTTTCTTCAATTGATCATTAGGTTTTTATGTCCTTGTACATGGTCAATTTTAGTGTAAGGGCCATGTACTGGAGAAAAAAAGTATGTTCTTTTCTATCCCCATTCAGTTTCCTCCAAAGGTCTATCCTATCTAGGTTTTCTATCAATCTATTCATCTCCTTAACTTCCATCTTATTTATTTTATGATTTGATTTATCTAAATCTGAGAGTGGGGGTTGAGGTCTACCACTAGAAGAGTTTTTCTGTCTAGGTCTTCCTGTAGTTCTTTCAACTTCTCCTCTAAGAATTTCAATGCTGTCCCATTGGGTACATAGATATTTAGTATTGAAATTACTTTATTGTTTCTTTTAGGAGGATACAATTTCCTTCCTTATCTCCTTTAACAGTATCTATTTTTGCTGCTACTTTTTTGGAGATAAGGATTGCTACCCCTGCTTTTTTCACTTCAGCTAAAGCAAAATGTATTTTGCAAAATGTATTTTGCTCCAACATTTTACCTTTACTCTATATGTATCTCCCTGCTTCAAATGAGTATCTTTTAGGGAGCACATAGCAGGATTCTGAGGATTCTGTTTTTTAATCCACTCTGTTATGCACTTATGTTTTAAGGGAGAGTTCATCACATTCATATTAAAAGTTATAATTACTAAGTCTTTATTGCCTTCCATGCTATCTTCTTTCTGTTTGTATTTTTCCCTCTTTCCCCTTTATCTACAGTCCCCAGTGTTTTGTTTCTTAATACTGACACCTTCAATGTGTTTGCCCTCTTATATCAACCCCCTTCCCTTTTTTCCCCTTTCCCTTTTCCCCTTCTTCCCTTCCTTCTGTTAGTTCCCCTTTTTCTCCCCCCTCCTAGCCCCCCTCCCCTTTTTCCCTTTTGATGCTTGAAAGGTAAGATAAGTTTCTTAGTTTGATTAAATGTGTCTAAGTTAACTTTAAGCCAAGTCTGATGAGATGAAGATTCAGGTGGTTTTCATCTCCTCCCTTCTTACTCTCAATTAAAATAGGTCTTTTGTACCTCTTGATTTAATGAGATTTACCCCATTCAGTCTCCATCCAACCCCCTTTCTCCTTACTGTCCCCGTTTTTAAGGAAGTACCGTTTTTAATTTATACCATCTGAGTCACAGAAAAATTATGAGTGTCTATCACTTCTGGATATGTATAATCTCTCTGAAAGAGTTACAGTTCTCAAGAGTTATGAGAATATTTTTCCCAAGTGGGTATATAGGCAGTTTCATCTTATTGTATAGCAGGGGTTTTTTTTTTACATTTTCATGTGTCTCTTGAGCCTCCTGTTTGATGCCCAAATTTTCTATTTAGCTCTGCTCTTTTCATCAGGAAATCTTGGAAGTCTCCAATTACATTAAATATCCATCTTTTCCCCTGTAAGAAAAGGCTCAGTTTTGCTGGGTAGTGGATTCTTGGCTGTATTTCAAGCTCCTTGACTTTTCAGAATATCTCATTCCAGGCCCTTAGATCCCTTAATATTGATGTAGCCAGGTCCTGTGTAATCCTTACTGTGGCTCCTCGGTATTTAATTTTTTTTTTCTTCTGGCTGCTTGTAGGATTTTTTTTTCTTTTATCTGATAGACCTGGAATTTGGCCACAACATTCCTTGGTGATTGCATTTCAGGATCTCTTTCAGGATGGGGTTGATGCATTCTTTCAATAACTATTTTTCCCTTTGGTTATATGATATCAGGGCAATTTTCCATTACTAAATCCTGTAATAGTAAGTCCAGGATATTTTTTCTCTTCAATGTTTTCAGGGAGGCTAATAATTCTCAGATTCTTCCATCGTGATCTATTCTTGAGGTCAGTGGTTTTGCTGATAAGGTATTTTACATTCTTTTCTATTTTTTTATCTTTGGGGTTTTTTTTAAATACAATCTTGTTGTCTCATGAAGTAGTTTCTGACAATTCCATTCTTTTTTTTTAGAGAAGAAGATTTTTCTTCATTTTTCTTTTTCAACTCCTTTTCCAGTTGGTCCATTCTATTTTTGAAGGACTTTTCTATTTGCCCAAATGTAGTTTTGAGAGAATCATTTTCTTTCTGCATTTGTCCAATTGAGGATTTGAGAGAGCTATTATCATTTTGTATTTTTCCAGTTGTATTTTCCAAGGATTTGTTTTCTTGTTGCATGATGCTAATTTTCTCTTGCAACATGTTAATTTTCTCTTGAGTTTCTTTTCCCAGTTTTTCCAATTGATTTTTAAACTCCTTCCTGATTTCTTCAAGGAATTCTTTCTGGGCTGGAGATTAATTCATATTCTCATAAGCAGTGCCATATCTCTCTGGGTTAGATTCTGTCTCTTCTATATTTCTCCATGGGACCCCCTTTTCTCCAACATTTTTTCATCTTGTGTTGAGGGGTAGCTCGCTCTCAGGGGTTTGCTTTTGAAGATACTAGTTGCTTTGTTCTCTTTTCTTAGTAATTCCAAGGGCCAGCCAGTAGGGCGTGCTGGTTGCTTTCTCTGGAGTGAGGTCCTCAGCAGCAGAATCTAAGTTTACATTGAACTGGGTCCTGATGGATGGAGTTAATTTCTTTCCTTTGAACTCTGTTGCCCTGAGGGGGTGGTGGTTGTGGTGGTTATTTAATGTTTGTTCTAGGCAAAGGGCTCTGCTGAAAGTATGGTGCTCAGGTCCCTGGCTCAGCTGATTGTTCCCCAGGCATGCTCTGAAACTGTGCTGGAACTCACCTTCCAGTAACTCCTCTCTCCACCCCTCCTGCCAAAGACTACAGCTAAAGTTGGATCTGGCACCCGCCACTCACTGAAGTCTCTATGGCTGAGGCTGACCCTCTGGCTTCCCCCAGCTGCTGTCCCCACACTGATCCTATGCTCTCATCTCCAGCTTCACCAATCATCCCCTGAGACAGATTTTCTTGGGAGGTCTTCTTCTCCTAGCTTCTCTTTCTGGGTTTTGATGATCAGATCTCTGTTAAGAGGTTTCTCTCATGTTATTTCTGAGGTGAAAGAGAGAGAGAGAGAGAGAGAGAGCACCTATCACAGTGCCTGTTTTCTCTCTGGCATCTTGGCCAGAAACAGATACACTTTTAAATACTTGTATATGTTTATTGTTGTGCTCTTTTAAGGATAGTATCATGAAACATGTGAAATAAGACAAATCCCTTCCCTTTATGGGCTTCTGCTTCCTCTTCTGTATAGTGAATAAGTTAGAATCCATGCACTCTATTTTCATTGAATTGTGAAAACCTATGATTCAGGAGGTCCTGAATCCCTCCAGGATGACTTCATCTTAGTAAAGTTATTGTAAATATCACATAGAAAAGTTGTTGGAATATCACATAAACAATAATTTTACAATTGATTTTTAAAAAACAGAAAACTATATGAACACATCACTTAACGTCTTAACACTTCATTTTTCTCCCCTGAATAATTTCAGGAGGTGAAAAGGGGAGGATGGAAAAGATGATCTTGAAAGTTCCTTCTACCTCTGTGAGTCAGATAACAGAAAATGAATGTATTCCTGTCTTTAATTACAGTAGAAAACTCTGGTGTCCTTTTACTGTGGCCTCTGTGAAGTTGGCATTTCTCTTCCTTGGATTCTCTTCTTCCCACCACCAACCTTCTTTATTTACATTTCCCCTTGGCTATTTCACCCTCTCTCTCCTACAGTAAATTGTCAAGTCATGAGATCATCCTCTTAAATGAGGTTTGCTTTAGGATAACATTTCAAAATCCCATAATATATCCCTCCAGAGTCTCCATTAATACTTAGTATCCATGGCAGAGTGTTTGATTTCTAAATATTAGAATCAGGTAAATTTTAGCTTCAGGGTTTTTGTCCCTTGAGAGAAAGATGTGAACTATATTTGGAAAAATTGTTTTAAAGTTCTTTTTTATGAATAATAATGGTTGGTGTTAATCCTTCATTCTTGAAGAGGAGCAGTGATATCAGAAATGGTGTTTTGACTTGCAAGTGAATTGGATTTTAGTGAGGTAGCCTTTGAACAAAGATATCAGCTTCCCTCTTTCTTTCTTAGTCACTGAGGTCCGCTGGCATGAAAAAAGTCAATATGATGACCCGAGGTGTTTGGATGACCTTGGTGTCTTTGATATCTAACCAAGTTGTACATACTACAAAAAGTCAGATTTAGCTACCTTCATGGCCATTGGGACAGATCGTTCTCAACTTCATGACCCATCAGGAAAAGTTTCCACATGCTTAGGGTACACATTCCCCTAAGCTCCTAACAGGTTTGAGGCCTGTCAGTTACTCTCAGTCAGGGTTATTCCTTCTATCCAAACAAAGTACTGAGGTGTGGTAATATAAGCTAACTTAAAGACAAAACCTGGGAAATTGATTTGGGAGGAACAGGATAGGGCAAACAATTTTAGACTGGAACTCAGAAAACTCAAGTTTTGGATCCACTACAGAAACTAAACCAGCCATGTGGATATGGATGTCAGTAAACCTTCCTGAGCCTCAATTTCCTTTTATGTACAATGAGGTTGGTAATTTTTGTATCACTACTTCATAGCACTGTTGTGAGAAAAATGATTTCAGAAAACAAAAAAGTAATAAGTACATGTAAGTTGCCATATAGATATATTTAAGCTTGTTTTACCAAAATCTATTGAACATTGTTTTGGTTAAGTAATGTATGTCAATTCTAATTCTTAATCTATGCTCCTAGGTTGTGGAGGATTGGGACATTGATGCATTGCTGGTAGAGTTGTGAAATGGATCCAACCTTTCTGGAGAACAATATGGAACTGTTCCCAAAGAGCAATAAAACTGTTAATTCCTTTTGACCCAGCAATTCCAATTCTAGGTCTATATCCAGAAGATATTGTAAAAAAATGGGAAAAGTCCTACATGTTCCAAAATATTCATAGGAGCTCTTTTTGTGACAAAGAATTGGAAATTGAGGGAATGCCCATCAATTTGGGAGTGGCTAAACAAGTTATGATACATGAATACTATGGGATACGAATGTTCTATAAGAAATCATAAATGATCAGACTCTAGAGAAGCACGGAATACCTTACAGGATCTGATGCTGAATGAAGGGGGCAGAACCAAGAAAACAATGTACATGTCAACAACAACATTATGAGATGAATAACCTTGATGGCAGCATCTCCTCTCGACAGACCAGAGAGCAACAACAACTGTATTTGACTGGTTATGGATTATATTATGCTGAACCAGAGGAAGAAAAACAAAACAACACAAAAAAAACACACAGAAAACAAAAACAATCCTTCCTAATCTGATGAACACTCTAGCAACATTATCTCTTAGGTATTTCTTTCCCTCAATCCTAATGCCTCATGCCCAAAATTATTAATTTGTAAACATGTTTAACAAAATATGTATGTAAAATGCTAAATCTAAAATTCCCTGCTGAGGGGAGGAGGTGGGAAGAGAGGGCAGAGGAAAATTTTGTAACTTGGAAATATGTATGTAAATATAGATAAAATAAATAAATTTTAAAATTAAAAAAAAACTATGCTCCTGTGACCTTTGCATATTGGATTTTACTCTGAAGTGGACAACTTGTCTAAGAATTTTATTTTTATTTCATTCTTCAAATAAATTCAAATAATTGGTAGGCACCCTATGGACTCCCTAATCCACTCTGAAGAAATAGTCCTATCTTTTGACATGGAAAGTAAATGTACCTGGTTAGAAAATAGCACCACCTCTGAAAAGTTGGAATGCTTACTAGGGCAGAACAGAAAGAAACAGATAAGCCTGGACTAATACAGGAAAAAACTCAGCAAAAAGCTTTCAAAAGGCTATCATAGCAAGTCACCAAGCATTTTTTAAGCATTTGCTATCTTCTAGGCATTGTGCTAAGAGATAGGAGTATAAAGAAGCAAAAAGAAAACAATCCTATGGTCTATAAGTACTTACATCCAATGGGAAAAATAACAAAAGGAGGATGAAAGAAAGGGAAAAGAGGGAGTAGTATAGGTAGAGAAAATGATATAAGAGGAAACTGGTTAAAAAAAAGAAATTCAAGAATGAGGGTCTAGAGAGGAAGGAAGGAGTTAATATTGCTTAACTAGGTGTCTTCCATTTCTGAGAAGAATAACAAATTAGAGGAAAGAAATCACTGGGGCAGAGGGATCATCTCCTGAGAGAAGGTTGCAGGAAAAGAGGGATCTTACAGGAGGCAGGTGATGATGAAATATGGTGGAGCAATTACTCCCCAGATGTCACAGGCAAACTTTGTTTTCTCAATCCTCCCACTTCCCTGAAATTGACCCTATGGATTTTCTGCTTTCATTGTTAAAACTACTCTGACTTAAATACAATTGTCTCACCATAGACCACTTGTCTCCCTCCACTTAGTGACAATGAATAATCCATATTGTCTGACCACTCACTCACAAGTTCTTCATGTGCTTGTACCATCATGACATAGACTGCTGACTCTGAGGTCATCTAGACTAATGGGATCTTGGACATTCTATTATAAAAAGGAGAAGCTATTGAATCTTAAAAATACTTATAATGACAAGTAGTATACAATGATTTCTTCCTCTCAAGTGTCAGTAGATCCTATGAGTTTGGCCTAAATAAATTATCTCGAACTAATTGTCCCTAATTCCCTGAAGTGTATTGACCTCACAATGACCCGAAGATTCAGATCACCCCCCCCTCCCACCTAGGCTCCTCACTCAGAAAAGCACACCATGGCACCCCCTCCCTCTTTATCCCCACATCTTTTCTTTTCCTTTGGTCTCATTTTCTATCTCTTACTCAATATTTGCATTTCATTCTTTCAGGGCATTTCTAGGGTACTAAGGCAAATAGAAAATAAATTCTAAATCATTTATCTTAGCATAATGAAAGTAATCATTATGTAGACAGAGAGCAGAATGATTTCTTCATGTGCCAGACTTTGTCTCAGAATTTTAATTAGGATAAAAATCAAAACAAAATAAAAACATTAAAATGATACAATGACTGACAAAGACATGTCTGGGAGGTGAAGGTGGGCATTATTTCTACCTTCAAATTTAAATACATAGAAACATTGTTACACCAAAACGGGATTCTATTTCTAATCTTAGGAGTCAAAGCACTTATGTGGTTTTAAGTCACAGGAAGGCAAATCTTTAGTTGGTTTAAGGGGAAAAACATAATTAGTAGTTAATTTTAAAGTAATACATTATTTAGGAAGTAGAGGACAAGTTAGCACCTCCATTACTAGAGGCATTTGAAAGTGGGGAGATAATGTATTGTTGGGAAAATATAGAGAATGTTGAAGGAACCAGCCATGTTTAACCTAGGAAAAACAAACAAAAAAATCCATGGGGGGGGGGGTGAATGTGACATAAATGTTGCTTTCCTATATGTCCATTTGTCATGAAGGATAAGACTTGTTCTGTGTTATTCATGGTCAGAAATAGGAAAAATGGGTATATGTTGCAGAGAAAAATACATTTTAGATATGTGTAATGAAACTCATTATAAGAATTTTTTAAATGGAATTATTTCCTTGAGAAAGAATAGTAGTTTCTCATCACTGGAATTCTTCACAGAAATTAGGCAACCACATTGACATATGACATATATGACCTTAGAGAGTTCATCCAAATCTGAGATCTTATGATTCAATGTCTTACCAGGCCATATGGTATATATTACAATAAATATTTATTAAAGTCTTTTATGTGCAAGGTACTTTGATAGGTGTTGGAGTTAAAAAGAGAAAAGAAAAGAAAGAAAGGAGTTTACAATCTGTTGGGTTAAGGCAGCACAGAAAAGGAAGCTGAAAAGTAGGATAAAGGAGTCAGGGGGTTATCACAGAAAGATCATTATCTCTGAATTCAGAGGATATGGGTTCAAATATCACATGTATTGTTTACTATTTGAGTGATTTTGGCTAATTCATTTAACGTCCCTCTTACTTAGTTTCCTTGCCTGTAAAATGAGAGATTTGGACTACAAGACCACTGAAGACCATTCAAGCACTATCTCTGTGAGGGAGATGTCTAATTAGGAAAACTCTCTGATACTTTCTTGTTCTGATGTTCTATGATAGTTTAATTTCAGATAGTCAGAATTTTGGACTGCACTGTTATTTTATAGTAGCAATAATGACTTTGGCAGTTCTCAGCATGCTGTTAATAAATGGGAGTCTTATACTAGGTGTGTAATTTTTGCTTTTTGCCAAAATTTAACTTTGTGGAACATTAATTTGAGAAAAATCACAGTTTTCCATTAATAATTTCTGTAATGTTTACATCACATTGCAAGGACAGCCTGTTAATTTGAAGTGCCATATCTTACTGCTAAGACTTTGTAGCCCACATAATTTAGCAAAGTGCTATTTTTGATGATGAGAAGATGGAATCTAGTTTGGGAGTTGGTTGGAATGGAAAAGGAGCTGCCAGGCAAAACAGGTGTTGTGTGAAAGGTTATTGTGTCAGGACTGGAAATGATCAAATTTCATAGTTAACTTAATATAAAAATTCACCTTCTGTATATGTACCACAATTAACTTTCAGGAATTTCAAACTAGGATAGAATGCCTGAATATGAGGGTCCTTAACTTTAAGATTTTTTAAACACCGCCATCTTATTCATCTTTATGGCGGGCAGCCAGTTTCCTAGTGAATAGGGCTCTGAGTCTGTATCCTAGAAGACCTCAGTTGAAAGCTAGCCTCAGATATTCACTGTTTATGTGAGTGATCCTTGGCAAGACATTTAAACTCAATTTCCTCATCTGTAAAATGGGACTGACATTAGGCACCCCCATACCTCCCTTAGTAACTGTTGTGAGGGTAAATGAGATATTTATTAAGAGCTTGGCACATAAAGAGTTTCTACACAAATCTTAGATACTATTATTATGCCTGTAGTCAACTGAAGAAGTTGACTCTAATACAAAACATTTCAATCCACTGGGAACTTTGAAAGTTGATTTTTCAGAAATGAACTAATTTTAGAACAACTAACATCATATGCTACAAAAATAATCCAAATGGATATATATATATTGCCTCCTCCACCTTTCTTATTGCCTCTGCATTCTTTCACATTATTTTATTAAAAATCTTTCTTTTGGTAGGACCAGTCTTGTTGAAGCTTCTGCATGAACAGTTTGAAAAATAAAATTGAGGAAGTAGTGAAAGAGACACAAGATTAAACCAAAATGAATGTCAAAACAAGTGTTTATTAAGTGCTTGTAAATATAAATACAAGCAAAAAACTAAACAGCCTTAGTCCTCAAGGAACTTACCTTCTAATGGGGGGAGGAAACTGTAAAAGAGAGACAAAAAGCTGGGGTAGAAGAACAGAGAAGTTTCCCATGTGAAAGAGCATTGGTCAAGTCCACAAAAACAGGAAGGAGTAGAACCAGGAAAGGAAGAAAAATGTAAATATGGCTGGCCTGAGCACATTCTTGAAATGGAAATCTCAAGTTGAAGGGGACTGAGAAAAAATGATTTAATTGTTTCCTCAGCTCCATTAAAAATCTTATAGTTTCTTACCCAAGGAAAATAATGGCTAAAAAAGAATGATCAAAGTTAATAATAATTGTTGACAATATTTTGATAATGTACACTGATACAATTTTGAAGGATTGTAGGACCATTCTGTAAAACAACTAAGAATTATTCCAAGTAACTTAAAGGAGTGTGTCCTTCAGCACAAAAATTTCAGTCCTAGGCACGCCCAAAGAAGTTCAAGATTAAAAAGCACATTATACAACAAAATACATAAAGCATAACTTTTATAGTAGCAGATATTGAGAAATAAAACAGATGCTCATCCTTTGAGAGTTATTATACAAACTATGGTATCTATATATAATATAATGTTACTTTTCCACAAGAAAAAATAAACATACAAGCTATAAAAAGTATGGGGTGCTAGATAAACTGATATAAAAGGAATTAAGCCTGAAAACATTTACCACAGTGACTATAACAATGACGGAAAGTTAAAAAAAATAACTGAACATTGAATAGTTATAATAAGCAAACCTGACCCTGAGGAAGGTATGAAAAAATGAACTTCCTTCTCTTCTTTGCAGAGATGGAGAGATTATGTGTATGTGAAACATTGTACATGCTATTAATCTTGTATTGAGTGATTTTGCTTAACTATTTTCACATTCTCTCTCTCTCTCTTTCGTTTGTGTATGTGTTTGTGTGTGTGTGTGTGTGTGTGTGTGTGTGTGTGTGTGTGTGTGTGTGTCTTCCCTCTCTCTTTGGGAAAATGTATAGTTTGGTTTAGGGAAAGACGGATGAAATAAGATAGAGAGAGATGAATCTGGACATAAAAACCATATCAAAATAGATACCACACAATGGTTTGCTTGTGCCAAATACCAGGAATTGACCAGGCTGGACAGAATTGGAGCAAGGTCATCCCAGTGATGAGATGAGATGAGCATGAGCAATTCATTAGAAACTGTGAGCACTCTGCTGATAGACTGATGGGGAAGACTTGCATTCATATGATCCTCCTCAATTTACCCTGAAGTAGTGACTATCTTTATAGATGTCTTTAAGTGGATTTAAGAAGTAAAGGGGGTGGTGGATACAACTTGGAAGCTGGTTCCCAAGCCAAGAGGAAGAAAGTCAAATTATGTGTTACATTTTCAGGTAAGGAGAATTTGAATCTCACATTGAATTAAAAGCTCATAACTGCCCTCAGCTATACTGTGGTAAGACCTTTGAATCCAAAACCATATTGGAACATGGCCACACACTCAGCCCAGAAGACCCAGCAGAACATGTATTGTGATCTGATCCACTAGAAAGACCCATTTGCAGAATTCTCTGCAGATTCATAATTCTCATAAGCAGATCATCCAGTGTTCAATGTCTGGCAAGAACTATAACATAAACCCTCACTGTTGGTACTATCTGGTCATTAATGCTTCCACTAACTGTAAAGTATATCTCCAGATCTCTCTGCAAATACCCAGGTCCTATTGGAGTACATTCAAGGAGAAGAAACATCTCTGTGACCATTGTGATTGGTGCTTCCTATCCATATAGGAAATATGTGATGAAAAACTTGGTGGCCATCATAGGGCACAAAACATCCTGTTTCTATTGTTCCAAGATATTGGTGTATAAGAACCATAATGCAGCACCTAAAGAAGAGATATTCAAAAAATCACTGAAAATCAAGGCAGAGCCAGTAAGAAATGAAGAAACTCTTCAACTTTATCTTCTCAATCATAATTATGGAGTTTAGGCTTCAAAATAGTCAGGGACATAGTACATAGTACTATGGGATGATTCACACTAAACTTCTGTTCAGGTTCAGGGAAGTTCCATTTTCTGGTTCACAAAATGTAATTGTCTTCTCGAATCTTCTTCACATAGCCTCAGATAGATCATGCTTGTGATTCATGGGTTCACAAATAGTGCAAAAACAACAGCAGCATCAGCAACAACAACAAGGAAATAGCTTCCTATAACTTTAATTGGACAGAATGGCCAAGAGAATGTGTCTCTTTGTTCCTTTCCCTGACCCAGCTATTCTATACATATAATTATATATATATATATATATATATATATATATATATATATATATATATATATGTGAAATTTGTATTAGTGTTGCCAGCAATGATATAATTTACACAGTTAATTCGGTCAAATTATTTCAGAGCCTTTCATAACTCCTTTGCACACACAAAAAAACAAGCAAACAAAAGAAAAACCCTATTCCTTAATTGAAATACTCTGCTCAAGAAAAACAAATTGTACTATACACACTGGGCTCTAGCCTACCACTCTTGACACATCAAGCCAGCCCCCACTGTGTGTAGGGTTAATACAACTGTATTTGTCAGATGAAGCTATTTAAATTATTTAATGTATCATGGGCTCACTAATGAGAATAAATTAATACAGTAATTAAATATGCAGTAGGAAACTGGTACAGGTCCAATTTGTGAAAAATGCCTGTGTCAGCAGGCAGCAGATAATTATCACTGATGGGAGACTATAAACAATTTTTAAACTTTTGCTCTGATAGCCAAGATTTCAAACTGTTCTTGAATCCTGGTATATACCTACTGTGTCTGTGAGGACTCATTTGAGAAGGCCAATATACTTGGCAAATTGGTTTCTTTTCCTTCTTCTGCTTACCACACAATCCCTCCCAATTCTCAGGGAAATATAAGTCTGGGAAAAACATTTCTCCTAAAATTTGGCATTTGGTATTGATACGTGAACTGAATGATGGCAGGGAGTTGACATTTAAATATGTATTCCAAACACAGAAAGTCATACTCTGTGTTATTTACTAATCGCAGGCAGGTGCTGGTTAGTAAAAGCTCTGTGTTGTTAGTGGATGGACTATTTCTTTCATGACTAAAGAGAGAGAATACAGCTCTTTTAGTTCCTGTCCCAAGACACCATCTTATTTATTCTGCTGTTGAAACAGTAAGGTCATGCATCATTTCCAGTGAGCAGAAATGAAAATAAATATTCTTTTTCTCTTCCCTCCCCTTGCAATAAAAGGATGTGACCAGGGTGAAAGGCACTGCTCTGAGCCTTTAAAATGATCACAATATATCCACTAACTTGCCCTTGACGTTGCAGCTATGGTATTCTCTTGTCACTGTGGAGCCTGCTGGAATGGTTTACTAAAGATGAAGAGTTACAAAGGATAATTGGCGGTATCTGTGCTAAAGTTCAGAAAAGCTAATGAGAGGAGCAGGAAGATAAAATTTGGGCACTTTTATTTCTGAGGCAAAGGAGACCTCTATCTGTTACATATCTAGACATCCCACTCAAATGTGATCTTCTCCATGAGACCTTCCTTGATAAACCAGTTGTTAATAAACTCTTTTCTTTCACCCTCCCTTCCTCATATGACATAATAGAATTGTATTATCAATTATTAGATTTATTTTATATGTGTCATTTTCCATTATAGATTATAAGTTCCATATCTTAACAAAAGTTTGCATATCTAATATAGAGCTTTGAAGAGGTATTTAATAATTGTTAATTTTTTTCTGTTTCAAACTGTATCTTAATTATTTCATCCATTTAACCTTAATTTACATGCTTCTACATAGTCTTTCTTGAATTCAGTTACTCATCTCTGAATAGTATGCAGGAAAAAGGGCAGCTAGGTGGTGCATTGGAAAAGACAAAGGTGTTAAAGTCAGGAGGATGAAAATTCAAATAAGACCTCAGCTGTGT
Source organism: Macrotis lagotis (assembly GCF_037893015.1). NCBI lineage: Eukaryota > Metazoa > Chordata > Mammalia > Peramelemorphia > Peramelidae > Macrotis > Macrotis lagotis. The sequence continues at coordinate 258,460,729 of NC_133658.1, read as the reverse complement.
GACCTTGGGCAAATTGATTAATCCCTGTTACCTTGCATCCAGGGCAATCTTCAGTCATCATGATCTGTATCTGGACACTTAACCTGGAGATTCCAGAGAAGAAAGTGAGCTTGGTGACTTAGTACACCTTCTTTACTAAAATCTACTTCATGTGCTTATCATGGCATCACCTCTCCTGATGTCTGGATCTTCTTCGAGAATGAAGGACAAACATCATCAGACAGGAGCAGCTGCTAAAAACTTCTTCTGTTTTTCTCAAATTCTTCTGTCTTAGATACGTTAATTCGCTTCCTACTCAGGAATCCTAGGGTCATAGATTTTACAGTAGAATGGCCTTCAAAGATCATCAAATTGAACCCTCTATTTTATTTTAAGGGAGTATAATTCAAAGAACTAAGACTCATCAAAGTTAAAAGACTGACCTATAGGTGGCACAGAGTAGAGTTCTCATCCTAGGGTGAAGACTTATTTTCATGAGTTCAAATATAGTCTCAGATGCTTACTAGGTGTGTGAGCCCTGACAAATTACTAAACCTATTTACCTTAGTTTCCTCACCTGTAAAATGAACTAGAAAAGGAAATGGCAAACTACTCTAGTATCTTTGCCAATAAGATCCCAAATAAGGTAGCAGAGTGTCAGACATGGCTGAAATGACTTAAAACAGAATCACAAAAGTTATGATAATAGAGCATTGATACTCTGACTCAGTTTAGTAAGAATTTTCATTGTACCATTCTCCTTCCCTGAAATTTACGTCCACATCATGACCATGTATCTTGTCTTTTGTAATCCTTCCTACTCCACACCTCAGCATCCCATAGATTTTGAGAGATTTATTCCTACTTTAGGGATAGTTGAAAGTCTAAGGAAGAGGAGGTTATTCTGTTTGCCAAGGCTAGCTCCTCTACATAGGCATATAATACCAATTCCTCTAGTCTTCTCCCAAATCTTGCTCCTGCTCCTTGACTCCTACCAAATTTTCTTTCTTCTGATCCTCTCCCAGAGGCCAATATACATGACTAGTCCTGTCCTGAATCCCTCCCCCCAAAAAAACAACTTTTATTGATTTTGCAGTTATTTTAAACTATGATCCTATATCTTGTCTTCAGGTTTTCAGTTACTAGAAAAAGTCGATTTTTTCATACCTTTTTCTATTCACTCACATCTCAATCTATTATAATCATGGTTGTGATCCCACACTTCTACTGAATTTAATTTCTATTTATTTTCTTTGAGTATAACAACAATTATATAGCTTATCAGGGATGCATGACATAAATGATGATCCATGAAATGGTATAGAGAAAAAATATAGGAAGGTCAGTGAGAGACCTTGAGGAATACTCACAACAAATGAGATTGAAATGGTTTCATATTCAGCTAAGAAGAATAAGAACTAGTCAGGAAGGTAGGTGGGAAATCAAAACAGATCAGGGCCCAAAACAAGACAAAAGCAGAGGAGAAAATATGAAAGAAGGTAAGATGATAAAGATTAAATCATAGTGTAATATATTTTACAAATGAAGAAACTGAGACCCAGAGAAGTTGTAACTTGCCTAATGTTACATAGGTAATTAATCAATGAGCACTTATTCAGTAACTACTCTGGATTAAACTCCATATGCTTCCCTGGAAAATAACAAATTTAAAAAAGTGAAAAGAATTCTTGTTCTCACAGAGATTACATTTGGTTAGACATATACTTATAAAATATATTTAATTAAATACAAAATAACTTCAAAGTAATTTAGAGAGATAAGATTTTACGATTTGAGAAGGTTAAGGAACTCCTCTTGTGCAAGATATTACTTGAGCTGAGCTTTGGAGGAAACTAGGGAGTCTAAGAGGCAGACGCAACAATGTGTCATTTCAGGAATTAGGATCAGCTTATGCAGGATCAGTGAGACAGGAAATGAAGTATTTTGGAAGATGAACAAGGAGAGGCTGGGTTGACTGAGACATAGAATTCATGAAGGTGAGTAATACATAATAAAACTGGGAAAATAGGTTATAGTACATATGGTGTAGAGGACTTCTAAGACTAAACAGAGGAGCTTGCATTTCATCTTACAGATAATAAGATTCCACTGAACTTTATTGAAGAGATAAAAGGTGACATGACCAGCTCTGAGTTTTAGAAATATCTGTTTGGAAGTTTAGAGGGGACTATCTTGGAAACATGAGAGAATGGAGACAAAGAGCAATTAGGAGGGAAATTAGGTTAGATGAAAGGTGATGAAAGTTTAAAACAGTATGGTGGCCACACGGATGGAAAGGACAAACAGATGCAAAAGGTGGTCTAGGGATAGCTAGCTGGTGAAGTTGATAGAACACCAGCCCTGGAGTCAGGAGGACCTCAGTTCAAATCTGGTCTCAGATGCTTAATAATTGCCCAGTTGTGTGATCTTGGGCAAGTCACTTAACCTCATTGTCTTAAAAAAAAACTCTGAAAAAATCTTTAAAAGTTGGTCTGGAGGTATGATAAATAAGAAATGGTCACTCATTCAAGATTAATCAATAATAGACCAATCTTTATGAACACATGCAGAGATTTTCCCTGAAGAAATCCTGTAGGTGAATTTCAGTGCATTTATAGACATTTTAGGACTGTATTATTCAGTGTATTCATAGGCATTTAGGAATGTATCCACTCTGATTCCTTGAGGTAAGAAACAGGAGGATTTGATGTTTTGGGGTTTCAATCCTATAGAAGTGAAGTCTCTTATTTAAAAGTTAGATCTTAGGTTAGAGTTTAGAGTTGAGGAATTGGCAATATTTGAGACTCAATAACAGACTTGATCCTAAAGGTGAATAATTAGGTAACTCATATTTTGGACTTGGATTAGGTCTACTTCAGCAAAAGGAACTTTGTCCTATGTTCAGTCTTGTGGTATCCAAAAATAGAACTATTGTTTAATGTAATGAATGACAGTAGAATCTAGCAAAATCAAGATTTGAAAATAGGGCTTTTGACTCCAAACAGTATACTGCAATCTGTTGCTTTCAATTGCCTTCCTTAGGCCCAATATTGTTTCATCCTTCTGTCCCTGTCAAAAACCACTTACTATTTCTTCTTCTCTTCTCTCTTAACTTCAAGGGAAATAGTTTCAAATCTTATCTATTTTGTAATTTTGGGATGTCATTTCTCACTGTTTAAATCTAGGAGTCCTTCTATCCTAAGTCCTTTTCACAGTCTATGCTCGCTTTTGCTCTCAGTGATCTCTTCAAGAATCACAGAATTCTATTATAATTTCTATCTAGAAGATTCCAAGATCTGTAATACCAACCATAATTTTCCTCTTGGATTTGAGTTCATATCTCCAGTTACCTAGAGGACATTCTCCCTAAATGTCCAAGATTCAATTTAATATCAATTCAATAATCACTTTAACTTTCTATAGAAGGTCTATCTTACTTCCAAATTTCTGGTTCTACCCAATTTAGGGATCTATATTTAAAATACTAGAATCATCCTTAACTCTATTTCCCTTTTCTTTTACTTCCTACAGTGCAATTAGTCCATAAGAATGCTTCAATATATCCCTTTCTCTCTATTTATAGTGTAAGATCTCATCACTTGACCACTTGTCCTATTGTAGTACTATCCTAAGTGGCCTTCTTGGTTTTAAAAAAACTATTCTCTTTAATTCATTCTCTAGGCTGCTGCATATGTAGAATTTCCAAATGGTCTTAGTAGAGTTTTAACCTTATTAAAGGAAATTTCATTTAAACGTTTTCCAGGTTAAAATGGCCCTTGAGCCAGGAGAACCTGAGTTCAAATTTGACCTCAGACACTTAATACTTATCTCTGTGATGTTGGGCAATCACACTGCCTTGCTAAAACAAAACAAAACAAACAAAGCTTTCTGCCTTATTCCACATGAATTTGTTTTATACACTGTGTTCCAGCTCTGTGGACCACCTGCCTCCAACTTTGACATTCCATCTTTCTTCTTCCATGCAATCCACAAAAAATCATGTTCTATGCTTTGAATGCCTTCTATCCTTATACCTGTTCTTTGAATCCTTAGTTTAAGTCTCCATTCAATGTTATCTTCCACTTTCCTTATCCTTCCAATTCCAATTTTTTCTTCCTCCTTTGTATGGTCTTTATCCATGGCCTTCTCAGCTTACCAGGAACAAACTTTCATATTCAAATTAGACAAATTGTGCCTGTTGTATGTATGTTATCTAATAGTTTAAAATATAAAATGATATGGGTAGAGCCAAGTTGGATGCATGAAGTCAGGAATTCCCATAAGCTCTTCCTCATAACCACTCCAAAAGTCTTAAAATTATTACTCTAACCAAATAGAGTGGTAGAATCTACTGAAAGACTGAGTGAAACAACTTTATGGCCCAAGATAACTTGAAAGATCCACAGGAAGGTTTTGTTCCATTGGAGTTAGAAGGGGTCACAGTGTAGCTGGGGCTATAACCTTGCCACAAAAGAAGGGAATAAGCTTCATCCATCCAGGAACAGCCTTTGGAGGTCCTAGGCCCCTGGTGATACCTGGTGCCAGGGAAGCAGGAGAGGTTTCCAGATCTCTGAGCCCAGGGATTGTCAAGGAAAATTTTTCAGCAGGAAAATTGCCAAACCACAGTGAGTGTGGAGCCCAGGTCAGTCAGGCATCAGAGCAGGCCCAACCCTGGGAACTAGAAGCAGGCTTGCAGAGCCACATAGCAGGGTACTACCCAACAGTTACTTCCAGAAGGTTCATCTGATGGATGGTAAGGGGGCAGGGGGAGATTGTTGAGGTCTCTCCACTATACATGGTTTAGGACTCTGATGACTTGACCACACTCAGATCCAGGTCTCAGTCTGGGGGCTCCTACTGCCATAATGGAGCTGGTACCCTCCTCATAGCTCAAGGGCAGAAGGGAGTACCTGTGAACATCCACAGAAAAGATATAGGCCAGGAGACTCTCTCATAAGACAGTGAAGGAAGTAAGGTCACTGGAAAGGGGTTGAAAAACATGCAAAAACTTGGGAAGTGCTTTAAAACCAGGTCATACACTGGTGAAATTGGTAAACAACAGAAGACAAAAACCTGTCAATAGATAATTATTTTGGTCCCATGGAGCATCAAAGCACATACCCAGAAGATGACAAAATCAAAGCTTCTTTATCCAAAGATTCCAAGAAAAATAGGAATTGGTATCAGGCTATAGAAGAGCTCAAAAATATTTTGAAAATCAAGTAAGGAATGTGGAGGAAAAATCAGGAAGAGAAATGAGAGTAAGGAAGGAAAATCATGAATATCAAGTAATCAGCTTGGAGAAGGAAATAAAAAATACTGAAAAAAATAGCATGCTAAAAACCAGTTTAGGTCAAATGAGAAAAGGCAGTCCAAAAAAATCAATGAAGAGAAAAAATGCCTTAAAAAGCAGAATTGGCCAGATGGAAAAGGAGACAAGAAAGCTCACTGAAGAAAACACTTCTCTCAAATGTACAATGGACATAAAGAAAGATGATGACTTTGCAAGAAATCAATAAAAAAATTAAACAAACCCAAAATAAAATAAAACTAGAAGAACATGTGAAACATCTCATTAGAAAAAAAAAAATTTTAGTGCATACCCTTTGATCCAGCCATACAGCTACTAGGTCTATACCCTGAAGAGAAGATGAAAAAAGGTAAAAACATCATTTGTACAAAAATATTCATAGCAGCACTGTTTGTGTTGGCAAAGAATTGGAAATTAAGTAAATTTCCTTAAATTGGGGAATGGCTTAGCAAATTGTGTTATATGTGTATCATGGAACACTTTTGTTCCATTAGAAACCAGGAAGGATGGGAATTCAGGGAAGCCTGGAGGGATTTTCAGGAATTGATGCTCAGTGAGATGAGCAGAACCAGAAAAACACTGTACATCCTAACAGCAACATGGGGGCAATGATCAACCTTGATGGATGCGCTCATTCAATCATTGCAACAATCAGTGACAATTTGGGACTCTCTGCAATGGAGAATACCATCTGTAGCCAGAGAAATAACTGTGGAGTTTTAACAAAGACCAAAGACTATTACCTTAAGCTTAGGAAAAAACTGATATCTTATTGTCTGATCTTGCTATCTCTTATAATTTATGTTTCTTCCTTAAGGATATGATTTCTCTCTCATCACACTCAATTTGAATCAATGTATACCATGGAAACAATGTAAAGACTGACAAATTGCCTTCTGTGAGGGGTGGGCGAAGGGAAGTAAGATCAGGGGGAAATTGTAAAACACAAAATGAATAAAATCTTTAATTAAAAAAAGAAAAAAGAAAAATATTTTTTAAAAAAGTATAACTGGGGAAAATGAATATTATGCAGATGATTTTGTGTGATATCACTTGGAAAGAACCTTGTGAGAGGGTCTAAAAAGTAGAAGGTTTAGAAACACAGTATTGCAAGATGTTGAGAGAGTGCAATATGCAGTGCTAAGATAAGGAAAGAGTGACCATTTGGGGAAGCAAACAGGGTATTCTGAATTTTCCATACCATCTGGATCATGATAATGACTATAGACTTGAATCAAGAGATTTCAAACAGTCTCCATCCAATAAGCAAGAGTGTGGATTACAACTGATAATCAACTACCCAGAAAAACTGAACATCCTCTTTTAGGGGAAAAGATGGATAATCAATGAAACAGTCAACTTTCAAATTTCCTGTAGAAATGGACAGAGTTGAACAGAAAGTTTTATCTCCAAGTACAGGCTCAGGTGAAGCAGAAAGAGGGTGGACAGAAAAGACAAATCATGAAGGATTTAATTATGTTGAACTGAACTGCATGTATTCTTGCATGGGAAGAAATACTGAGAATTCATGAACTTTCTCATTTATAAGATCTGTTTGAAGGAGCATATATAGATATGGCACAGGAGGGAACTGATTATAATGGTATAATAGAGATTAAAGATGAAGTCAAAGAGTGATAAAAGAAAGTACTGAGAGAACAGGAAAGGAGAGGTAGAATGGGCTAAGATATTTTACATAAAAGAGGCAAGAAATAGTTTTTGCAATGGGGTAGAAGGGGGAAAGATTACAAAAAGAAATAAAAGTGATGCAAAAAAATTTTAAATGAGAGAAAATTAGCATCTTTTTAAAAAGAGGCATAGAAGTGCTAAACTAAAGAAATAATGCCTTAAAAAGGAGAACTGGCTTAATGGTAAAGGCACAGAAATTCACTAAAGAAAAGAATACCTTAAAAAGAAGAATAAACTGAGGGTGTCAAGATGGTAAACTAAATGCAGAGACTGCCCTGAGTTCTCCCCCAAATCCCTCCAAATTCCCATAAAAAGTTCTAGAGTAGTAGAACCACAAAAAATGTTTAGTGAAACTATTTTCCAACTTAGAATTTTGACTGAAAGAATTTGCACCAGAGTGAGAAAGAAGATTGGCCAGTAGGGACCGAGCTGAAATTCTCCAAATCATCAGATATAGCATCTGCTAGAACTCCCAGTCTACAGATGGCAAATGGGATGAACATCTGCAGAAGATGCTGCTACCATTGAAGTAGCATTCTTTTGCTTGGTTTCTTCTCAAATCATGGATGCAGTCATAGGTGGCAGTTCCAGGGAAAGAAAGAGCATCAACACACCAGAACTTGCAGACAAAGAGGAATGGGGACCCTCCTCCCAGTTTCAGGGCAGTATAGAGTGCTTATGGTTACTGTCAAATCAGAGCACAACCAAAAGAGCACTAAAAACCTCTCCTTAGATGAAACCACTTTGAAAGTCCTGAAAATTTACAGGTCCATAGAAATAACTCTCAAAACAGCTACACAAAATCCCTCAGCCTTGGGACAGTGCATCTTTCACCCGGAAGCAGAGTCATTCCTTAACAAAGATTTAAAAATCAAGTAATAGGATAGGAAAATGAGCAAACAACAGAAAAAATAATCCAATCATAGAAAGTTACTATGGTGGTAAGGAAGATCAAAATATACACTCATAAGAAAAGTTGGTACATCCGAAGTCTCCAAGAAAACTATTATTTGGTCACAAGTCAGGAAAGAGTTCAAAAAATAGATTTTAAAAATCAAATAACAGAAATAGAGGTTAAATTTGGAAAGAAATTAGAGTCATGCAACAAAATGATGGAAAATGAACCAATAGTTTGATAAAGGAGACTCATACATACTCATACAAAAAAAAAAAAGTGCTAAAGAAAATAACACCTTAAAAACAGATTAGGCCAAATGGTAAAAGAGGTATAAAAAGATAAAGAGGAGAATGCCTTAAAATTAGAATTGGTCAAATGGGGAAGGTGGTAAAAACACTCACTGAAGAAAACTAATTTATTAAAAATTAGAAATGAACATATGGAAGTTAATGAAAATAAGAAATCAAGAAATAATAAAATGAAAGGAAAAGAGTAAAAAATAGTGTACAAAAACAATCTCATTAGAAAAGCAACAGATCTGAAAAATAGATGCAGAAGACATAATTTAAAAATGATTAGACTACCTGAAAGCCATGACCTAAATGGAGCCTAATCATTGTCTTTTAAGAAATTATCAGGGAAAACGTCCTTGATATTGTAGAATCCAAGAGTAAAATAAAAATTGAAACCATAAATCAAACAGCTCTTCAAAGAGATTCCAAAATGAAAACTTCTAGGATAATTAAAACCAAATTCTAGAACTTCCAAATAAAAGAGAAAATATTTCAAGCAGCTTGAAAATATTGTGATGCCAGACTCAGGGTGACATAAAATTTAATAGTTTTTGCACTAAAGGTAAAGGGTTGAAATATGATATTATGGAAGGCAAGGAAGCTAATATTATAAACTAGAATCAATTATTCAGCAAATCAATGTGTAATTCTTCAGGAGAAAATGGATATTTAATAAGAATAGGGGATTTTGCAGCATTCCTCTTGAAAAGACCAGAGCTGATTAGGAAATTTCACATTAAAACCAAATACTCAAGAGAAAAATTAAAAGGTAACCATGGAAGTATGATCCTATGGTACTTAATACAGTTATAGATAGAATGGTTATGATGATTATGGCCCAAAAGAGAGAGAAAACTAGAAAAAGAAAAAAGAAAGAAAGAAAGAAAGAAAGAAAGAAAGAAAGAAAGAAAGAAAGAAAGAAAGAAAGAAAGAAAGAAAGAAAGAAAGGAGTGAGGAGAGAGGAAGGGAGGGAGGAAGGAGGGAGGAGGAAGGAGAAAGGAACAAAAAGAAAAAAATAGAACAAAGGAAGAGAAGATTAGAAATATGTATGGCTATAGATATAAAGGAATATATATATATATATCTCTTGTATGTAAAATTTGTGCAATTAGAATGAAAATTCCGTGAATTCAATGATTGTTTTTAGCTATCTTTGTATCCCTAACACAGCTTAGCTGCCCACACAGGGTGATACTTAATATTTTTTTTCATTTGTTTATTTATGGGCAACTGTTTATAAGTTTCATTTTAACCAATACTAAAAACACTTTTTTACAGAGAAGTACTGAAAATTTCCAAATTGACAAATTATTTTTGCTCAATTCCTAGAGATAGTTGCCCAACAATCTTTTTAAAAATGCTTTACTTAAAGGCAACATATATAGCTCCTTATAAATGAAGGGGAAAGACTACTAGATTCACAGGACCTGGGATGAAAATTATACTTTTTCCATTTGTTGATTTTTGACCTTGGTCAAATCCTTTAAATTCTTTGGACCCTAGATTCTCCAATTATAAATGAGGAGATTAGACTCAATGCCTTCTAATATTTCTTTTAGTTCTAAATCTATGCTATGATCCTATGACTAAGACCTCCTTAACAAAGGAAGGAAATAAGCTTTTATTTAGCACATATTTAGCATCTACTAGAAGTGAGGCATTATAAATATCTCATTAGATTCTTTTAAAAGCTAAGGGCTTTTATTCAAATTAATGCCTATTTTCATATCTATTTTGTAATTGATGAAACTGGCACTAATAAAAATTAATTAATTTTCCAATTTTCTGTTCAGTATATGTATCTGAATTTGAATTCAAAGTTTTCTGACACCAGGTTCAGTGGTCTAATAATCACTCTGCTTAACACCAAGGAGACATTCCAACAATTTCTAGAAAAATGCCCAGTTTTCTGAAAAGTAACTCTATAAATAGTAGCACTAAAACTTGCTCCATCATATTGTTTCTTTTAAAATATCTACCTTGATGAACTTATCTGAAAAATGTTAAATCTCTCCCTTTTCTTCAAGACTTATGGACAAATGAAATTTGTCAAATCATTTGGGTATAGTGTGATAACAATCTTAGATAAAATTTTACATAAGGAACTTTCCACAACATTTTTGGGTAATCTTATTTTATTTAATCCTAGCTTCATAATGATATTTAAAGCTCATCAAACCTGGAATGCAAGTTCTCCAATTAAAAGTTTTTTTCTTTTTAATTGAGTTATGAACAGTCTCCATTTGATCATATGAAACTTCAGTGTGTAACTTATTAACCTTATTAATGTAGTTGACCTAAACCAACTTTCACTGTTGAAGCAATAAAGTTACTCTGAAATAACAGTGGGTATTCTGACATGAGGAATGGATGCCATAAAATTAACTTGAGGATTTCAAACTTGTGAAAACATTGCATGTGGTTTCCTATGGGAAGCAATTGTGCTCTCCATAGGGAACAGAAGAAGGATGAGAAGTATTTTTTGGTCAATCCTTGCCACAGTTTTCATGATTAAATACTAATGGTTTATGCCTCAGGGAGGGTCCCAATTTCCCAGGCAATTGAATTCAGCAAAGCTGTATTAGGCATATGATTTACATAAGACCCTGTACTGATCAACAAATACAAAAATATGAAATAAAATACATTCACTGCTTTCTAGGAACTTGCATTCCAAGATGCAAAATGTTTAGATGGGAAAATTTGTCAAGTCTCTTGAGGTGGATATGCAGTTACTTTTCATATCAGTCCACACAGGTAAGAATGAGAGTTGGAGATTTTCTTGAACAGTGTAGTAGCAGGCAATCATTTAAGCATTTAATTTAATTCATTTCTATTCAGTTTTCAATTCAATAAACATTGATCATGTACCTACTGTATAGAAAACGTGTTTTGTGATGAAAAAAGAATGTTGGCTTTGGAGTCAATCTCTGCTACTTTCTAAATATGTGATAATGAGAAAGTGGTATCCTTATGTCCTTCCTTTCCCATTCTATAAAATGGTTCCATGCAGTTCAGGAGTTGTAGTTTAGTTTCAGAAATTTTATTGCACCTTGTAGACCAAAGAGGCTACTAAACTGTCTATTCATAGTATCCCCAGTTTTAGTGCAGTTTTAAGCTTAATAAGGCTTTTAAATTTATTATATTTTGGTGAAGTTGTATGCTTAATAAGCTTATTCATCATTTAAAGTTTATTAAATTTATTGATTGCTATTATCAATTACTTTATGCTTATTATATACCTAAGAAATAGGAACATGGCATTGTTCTGTTTCATGGTGGATTCTTAGTGATTCAGTTAAAAGTCCAAACTGTAGAATCTTCACTTGTGTATTGCTGTATTCTCTGGAGCTTGATGGAAGACCCAGTTTTTGTTTGTCTGTGTGTGTGTGTGTGTGTGTGTGTGTGTGTGTGTAACAATTTCATGAAATTCCTTCTGTGTATCAATCACTATCCTACTGGATTTTGGAAACATATAAATCATGTGATAGTAAATCTGATCTTTCAAATTATAGAACTAGGACTTTTTCTCCTCTTTTCTAGCAAAGCAAATTGTGCTTTAAGTTGAGCAATGAGGAATTAAGGGAAAAGGGTTTTAGGATCTCTTTAAAGTGCAATTAAAAATAATGACTATTGAGAAGAAAGAACTATATTGGAAGAAGACTAGCAGAGCACTTCAGCCTTACCGTACCTTGTATACCAGAGTACTTAAAACAATATTATACAACTGCAGGGCTTTGCCTTGACAGAATGTGTGTGGAGAGAAAGGGAAGGGAAAAACCTAATAAGACTTTCTTTTTGTCTTTGTTCTCTAGCCTGAACATATTACATCAATGATAACTGATGGGTGATTATATGTACTCTCAAATTTAATAAATCTGTCTCATGCACACTCTGTAAGTTTAGGGTCCACATCTTAGTTTAACATGGTATTTCCCAGAGTATAGCAAAGGACTTTTCACACATTGAGACCTTTTTTTTAAAATTAATATTGTTGAATGAATGGCCTGATGACAAGCAACTGAGTATAGCGGTTTGTCATAGCTGCATCCCCTTCAGAATAAAAGAAACATGTCAATAGTCCAACTAGTTCCAAGAAATGAGGAAGGGAATATTCATTGATGTAACATTTATTAAAAATCTACTGAGGGTGGCTAGGTAGTGCAGTGGATAGAGCACCAGCCCCGGAGTCGGGAGTACCTGAGTTCAAATCTGGGCTCAGACACTTAATACTTACTTAGCTGTGTGGCCTTGGTCAGGCCACTTAACCCCATTGCCTTGCAAAAACCTAAAAACAAATCTACTAGGGATAGGGCTTGGGTATGAACACTAGAAAGATACAAAGGTTATTAAATTCAATTCTCAAGGAGACTAAAATCTAGTGCTGAGGTTAGGAAGTTTAGAATATCTAGCATTTATGTGGAACTTCAAGATTTGAAAAATATTTTACAAATTATCTCATTTGATTCTCATAAAACCCTGGGAGGCAGTTGCTTTTATTTTAGGTGAACTAGCTTACAGATAATGAAACTGAGGTAAGCAGAGCTTAAATGACTTGTTCAGATTGTATAGTATCAGAGACTGAATGTGAAACTCAGGTTTTCTAGACTCAAGGGCAAGAGCTCTAGCTGACTAGAATTTTACATAAATAAATAAATACAATGCAAATTAGAAAATGATAAGTATATAAGGGGAGTAAAAAGTACTATGATATCAGATAAGTGACCCTGGAAAAAGGACAATGAAACATCTAAATAGCCCTCAGATTCCATGTTTCTTATTTTTTGAAACATTTCTTCAATGTAACTTTGGCCTGTTACCTCCATATATTAAGTATTCGTCACTTTCAATACTCATTTCCAAAATCAGTTTTCAGAAAGCATGGGTTACTTCTGCATGATAGTTTATTGAATTTTTCCTCCTCTAATCTTAGCTTAGAAAATTCCTACTATCCTGCTCCCTACCTCAAAACTTCTAAGAAAGAGTCTTAAACATTGAGATGGCTCTTTTCATATAAGTTTACCATGGTTTTTCTGAATTTGAAGATCCTTTTTTGACAAACAGTTGTGAAAATAGTCCCTGATGGAAATTTTTCCCTGCCTAACTTCTCATAGTTTTAGGGAAATTATAGTCTAACTTTAATCCCTATAACTTTCCAAATTTGTTGATTGACATCATGTCTTTGTTATTAACTGTCCAATTTATGGATGTGATGTTCTCTGATTCTCAAATTCTTTCTTAGAAATGCCTTGGAGTTGGATGGAGAATGTTTTCTTTTAATTTTAATGATTTATTTATTTTCATATTATTGCCGGAATCTAACCCCATCCCCCAACATGATAGAGAAACCTTAATGAAGTGAGACAAAAAGAACAATTGTACTTCAGTCTGTGTTCAGATACCATTAACTCTGTCTCTGGGATGGGTTGCATTCTTTATCATAAATCCATTAGAGAAGTTGCTTCAGTATTTTTTCCCCACTAACTATTTTTAACTCTTTCTCTCCATTCTATTCTTCTCCACTACCATTTATTCTATTCTCTCTCTCTCTGTTTTCACCCTGTCACTCCTCAAAAATGTGTTGTATCTGACTACACTCTCCCCAAATCTCTCCTATCACCTATTCACTCCTTCCCCGCTTCCTGGTCCCTTTCCCCATCTATTTCATCTCATCTTCCCTCTAGGGTAAGGTTTCCATTCTCTATTGAGTGTTGTATGTTATTTCATCTCTGAGCCATTTCTGATGAGAATGAAGGCTCACTTATCTACCCTCATCTTCTAAACAGAGATAAAAAATTATAGACCAGTCTTCCTGATGAATATAGATGCAAAAATCTTAAATAAAATCGTAGCAAAATGATTACAGTAAGTATTCACTAGCATAATACACTATAACCAAGTAGGATTTATCCCAGAAATGTGGGGTTGGTTCAATTAGGAAAACTGTAAGTATAATTGACTACATCATAACAAATCTATCAGAAATCATACGGTTTAATGAATAGATGCTGAAAAAAAAGCTTTTGACAAAATATAGCACCCATTCCTACTAAAGATACTAGAGAGCATATGAATAAATGGATTGTTCATTAGAATAATTAGCAGTATTGCCAGCCAAGATGGCAGAGAGAAGACAGGCACAGTTCTAAAGTCTCCTGATCTATTCCCCCTCTATGACATGAAACAAACCTCTTAAAAGAAATCTGACCCACAAAACCCAGAAAGAAAAGCCAGGAGAAAGAATATCTACCTCAGGATTTGTCTCCCACAGCAGCTGTGGCCGAATTCAAGGTGGGGAGGGTGAGTCTGGGCTCAGAGGGAGGATCAGCCCCGGATCAGCCAGATTAACAGCTGAATTGGAACCGGGAGTCTGAGGGCCAGAGAGCCGGACCTGCTGGATCAGCAGTGGGGCTGGATGAAAAGGGCTTGGTTCTGCAGGGAAGCAGAGGCTCTGGTGTTAGTGCTGTCCCCCTGGAGCTTGGGGACCAGGTTGGGGGAAGAGTTATGGTGCAGGAGAGCTGCAGACACCATCCCTAGGCTCCTCCGGTCTGAGAAACTCTGAGGGCATGCCTCCATTGCACAGAGGCCTCTCCCCAAACAAAGGCAAACTACTTCTGCCTCAGGCCCAGGTGTGTGAGCAGAAGAACCAGCCCAGCTGAGGAATGACCTCAGGCCAGGATAAAGCCCACCATTGATTTAAGGCAAAAGAATTCAATAGTTCCAACTCCTCCCTTCGGGCAAAGCGAGAAGGCCTCCCAACCAAGGTCACAGATATTCCAGAGAGGGCACCCAGTACCTCCTACTGGCCAGCAAGAGAAACTGCACTCAGTAAAGTCTTTAGCAAACTCAAAACCAGGTGAACCAGCCACCCTCCCCCAACTCAAGGTCTTAACATAATGAAGAAGGGTCAGCGGGAAGGCGGATCTATAGATACATTCCTGGAAGGGAAAGACCCCAACTCAGGGAGACTTGGAACCTCTGAGGAGAAAAATATCCAGTCTCCAGCACAGAAAGACTTCCTTGAAGAAATAAGGAAGGAGCTTAAAAATTTGGGGGAGACAATTAATACATTGCAACAAGAAAACAAAACCTTAGAAAGTACAATTGGACAAACACAAAAGGAGAATAAATCTCCCAGATCATCAATTGGACAATTACAAAATGAGAATAATTCTCTCAGATCCTCAAATGAGCAAATGCAAAAAAGAAGTTAATTCTCACAAAACCTCAATTGGTCAAATGGAAAGGTCTTTCAAAAGTAGAATTGACCAATTTGAAAAGGAGTTGCAAATGGTTAATGAAGAAAACTCCTCCCCCAAAAAAATAATGGAGCCTACAGAAACTAATGACTCCATGAGACAGCAAGAGTCAGTTAAAAAAATCAAAAAGTAGAAAAAATAGAAGCAAATGTAAACTATCTCATCAACAAAACCACTGACCTCGAGAATAGATCGAGGAGGGGCAACCTGAAAATTATAGGACTTCCTGAAAACATTGAAGAGCCTGGACTTAATATTACAGGATCTAATGGTGGATAACTACCCTGATATCATGGAACTGGAGGGCAAAGTAGTTATTGAAAGAGTACATTGATCTCCACCAGAAAAAGATCCTAAAATGAAAACACCAAGGAATTTTGTGGCCAAATTCCAGAACTATCAGATAAAAGAGAAAATACTGCAAGCAGCCAGAAAGAAACAATTTAAATGTCAAGGAGCCACAGTAAGGATCACTCAGGACCTAGCTGCATGAACATTAAGGAATCGAAGGGCTTGGAACACAGCCAAGAATTTACTTTCCTGCAACGTTGAGCCTTCTCTTCCAGGGAAAAGATGGACATTTAACAATTTGGAAGAATTCTAAAAATTTCTGATGAAAAGACCAGAGCTAAACAGAAAATTTGGACATCAAACAGGAGGTTCAAGAGACAAATGAAAAGGTAAAGAAAAGGGGGGGGGTGGTAACAGGAAAAAATTGCAATCCAGTAAATTGAAACTGGCTATATCCCAGCATGGGGGGAAAAAGGGATTCGCATAAATCTTGAGAATTGTAACTCTAACAGAGAGAATATACCTAGCCAGAAATGATGGACATTCAAGACCTATCCATGAGACTGCTATCTAATGGGATGTAAATGGCTTTAACCCCACTTGGGAGAAAGACTCTAATAACTCTCAGGAATTTTGACTCTATTCGATAGAATATACTGAACTAGAAGGGACAGACATTCAGAATTTTCTATTACTTAGATAGAATGGTCTAAAAAACACTACCTCCTTAAAAAAGGGGAACAGGAAAGAGACTGGAGAAGGGAGCGGACTAAATGGGGTAAATCTCATTACACTAAGAAGTACAAAAACCCTATGGTAATAGAGTGGAAGAAGGGAGCAGAGGAGAAACACCTGAATCTTCTTCTCATCAGACTTGGCTTATTCAATCTACACATACTCAGTTAACTTATAAAACATCTAACTTTTCAAGTATTAAAAGGGGAAAAGGGGAGGGGGAATGGAGAAAGGGAAGGGGAGTGGGGGGAAAAGGGGAATTACAAAAGGAAGGGAAGGGAAAAAGGGAAAGGGGAAAGAAAGGGGAGGGTGTGCTATAGGAGGGCAAACACACTGAAGGGGGTGGTATTCAGAAACAAAATACTGGGCAATATGGATAAAGGGGGGGAAGGGGAAAAATACAAACAGAGGGAAGATAGCATGGAGGGCAATAAAGAATTAGTAATCATAACCTTGAATGTGAATGGGATGAACTTTCCCTTACGTAAGGAAATAGCAGAGTGGATTAAAAACCAGAATCCTACGATATGCTGTTTACAAGAAACTCATTTGAAACAGAGAGATACATATAGAGTAAAGTTAAAAGGTTGGAGCAAAATATATTTTGCTTCAGCTGAAGTAAAAAAGCAGGGGTAGCAATCCTTATCTCAGACAAAGCAGCAGCAAAAATAGATAGTGTTAAAAGAGATAAGGAAGTAAACTTTATTCTCCTAAAAGGTAACATAGACAATAAAGTCATTTCAATATTGAATGTATATGCACCCAGTGGGACAATACCCAAATTCTTAGAGGAGACTCTGAAAGAACTACAGGAAGACATAGACAGAAAATCTCTACTGGTGGGAGACCTCAACCTCCTGCTATCAGATCTACATTAATTGAATCATAAAATAAACAAGAGAGATATTAGGCAGGTAAATAGATTGTTAGAAAAATTAGATATGGTAGACTTATGGAGGAAACTAAATGGGGATAGAAAGGAATATACCTTTTTCTCTGCAGTACATAGAACTTATACAAAAATTGACCATGTACTAGGACATAAAAACCTAATGATCAACTGCAGAAAGGCAGAAATAGTTCATACATCTTTCTCAGATAACAATTCAATAAAAGTTATATGCAATTCTGGGCCAAGGAGAAAAAGACCCAGAAGGAATTGGAAACTGAATAACCTCATTTTAAAAAATGAGTGGACCAAAAATACCAAATTAGAAATTCTAAAAATTAAAGGAGAAATTAATAAAATCGAAACCAAAAAAAACTGTTGAATTAATAAATAAAACCAAAAGTTGGTATTATGAAAAAAAACAATAAAATTGAGAAACATCTTGTCAATTAGATAAAAGAAAGAAAGAAGAAAACCAAATTGCTAGTATCATAAATGAAAAAGGTGAATTCACCATCAATGAGGAGGAAATTAAAGTAATAATTCAAAATTATTTTGCCCAACTCTATGCCAATAAATTTGATAATCTAAGTGAAATGGATGAATATTTACAAAAATATAAATTGCCCAGGTTAAGGGAAGATGAGATTAAATACCTAAACAACCCTATCTCAGGAAAAGAAATTCAACAAGCCATTATTGAACTCCCTAATAATAAATCTCCAGGGCCTGATGGATTCACAATGAATTCCACCAAACATTTAAGGAACAATTGGTTCCAATCCTATATAAACTCTTTGGAAAAATAGGGAAAGATGGATCTCTGCCTAACTCTTTCTATGAAACCAATATGGTACCGTTAGCTAAACTAGGAAGAGTTGAAATAGAGAAAGAAAATTATAGACCTATTTCCTTGATGAATATAGATGCAAAAACCCAAAATAAAATCTTAGCAAAACGATTACAACATGTCAACACTAGGATAATACATTACAATCAAGTAGGATTTATTCAAGGAATGCAGGATTGTTTCAATATTAGGATAACTGTTAATATACTCAAGTATATCTACAACAAACCTATCAGAAACCATATGATCATATCAATAGATGCTGAAAAAGCTTTTGACAAAATACAGCATCCATTCCTATTAAAAATACTAGAGAATGTAGGAATAAATGGACTGTTCCTTAAAATAATTAGCAATATCTATCTAAACCATCAACAAGCATTATACACAATGGGGAGAGGCTAGAGGCATTCCCAATAAGATCAGAGGTGAAACAAGGGTGCCCATTATCACCACTACTATTCAATATTGCATTAGAAATGTTAGCATCATCAATTAGAGAAGAAAAAGAAATTGAAGGAATTAGAATTGGGAAAGAGGAGACAAAACTCTCACTCTTTGCAGATGACATGATGTTCTACCTAAAGAATCCCAAGAAATCATCCAGAGAAAAACTGGAAACAATTTGCAATTTTAGCAAAGTTGCAGGTTATAAAATAAACCCTCATAAATCCTCAACTTTTCTATATATGTCTAGCAAGAAACAGCAGGAAGAGCTAGAAAGAGAAACCCCATTCAAAGTAACCTCAATCAATGTAAAATATTTGGGAGTCTATTTGCCAAGACAGACTTGGAATCTTTTTGAAAACCATTATAAAACACTTCTCACACAAATTAAATGAGATTTAAATAACTGAGCAAATATCAACTGCTCATGGATAGGTAGAGCTAATATAATAAAAATGACAATTGTACCAAAACTAAACTATCTGTTTAGTGCCCTAAAAATCAAAATTCCAAAAATTTGCTTTAATGAGTTAAGAATAATTGTAAGTAAATTCATATGGAGAAATAAATTCAAGAATTGCCAGGTGCTTAATGAAAAAAGTGCAAAAGAAGGTGGCTTAGCCCTACCTGATCTAAAATTATATTATAAAGCATCAGTCATCAAAACTGTTTGGTATTGGCTAAGAAACAGAGTGGTGGACCAGTGGAATAGAATGGGTGCAAAAGCAGGAGATGATTATAGTAATGTGCTGTTTGATAAACCCAAAGAGTCTGGCCATTGGGATAAAAACTCCCTCTTTCATAAAAAATTGCTGGGATAATTGGAAGTTAGTATGGAAGAAACTTAGATTAGACCAACACCTCACATCCTTTACCAAGATAAGATCCAAATGGTTATAGTACATAGACATAAAAAGCAATACTATAAGCAAATTAGAAGATCAAGGACTAGTCTACTTGTCAGATCTATGGAAAGGGGAGGAGTTTATGACTAAGGAAGAGTTGGAGAACATCACCAAAAACCAATTAGATGATTTCGATTACATCAAATTAAAAAGCTTTTGCACAGATAAAACCAATATAAACAAGATCAAAAGAAATGTAATAAATTGGGAAACAATCTTTACAACTAATGATTCTGACAAAGGACTCATTTCTAAATTATACAGAGAATTGAGTCACATTTTTAATACAAAAAAGCCTCTCCCCAATTGACAAATGGTCAAAGGATATGCAAAGGCAATTTACAGATGAGGAGATCAAAGCAAGCCATAGCCATATGAAAAAAAAATGCTCTAAATCATTAATTATTAGAGATGTGCAAATTAAAGCTTCTCTGAGGTACCACCTCACACATCTCAGATTGGCCAATATGACCAGGAAGGATAATGATCATTGTTGCAAGGGTTGTGGGAAATCTGGGACACTATTACACTTTTGGTGGAGCTGTGAACTCATCCAACCCTTCTGGAGAGCTATTTGGAACTATGCACAAAGGGCAACAAAAATGTGCATACTCTTTGACCCAGCAATACCACTACTGGGTCTATACCCTGAAGAGATGAGGAAAAAGAGTAAAAACATTATTTGTACAAAAATATTTATAGCAGTCTTGTTTGTGGTGGCAAAGAATTGGAAATCAAGTAAATGTCCTTCAATTGGGGAATGGCTTAGCAACCTGTGTTATATATATGTCATGGAACACTATTGTTCTATTAGAAACGAGGAGGGATGGGATTTCAGGGAAGCCTTTAGTGATTTGCATGAACTGATGCTGAGTGAGATGAGCAGAACCAGAAAAACACTGTATATCATAACAGCAACGTGGGAGTGATGTTCAACCTTGAAGGATTTGCTCATTCCATCAGTGCAACAATCGAGAATGATATCGGGCTGTCTGCAAAGGAGAGAGCCAACTGTATCCAGATAAGGAGCTGTGGAATTTGAACAAAGTGCAAGGACTATTCCCTTTAATTTAGAAAAAAAACAGATAGCTCATTGTCTGATCTTGTTACCTCTGAGACTTCTCTTCTTTAAGGATATAATTTCTCTCTCATCACACCCAATTTGGATCAAAGTACAACATGGTAACAAAGTACAGACTGACAGAGTGCTTTCTGGGGGGGGGGAAGCAAGATTGGGGGGAAATTGTAAAACTCAAATAATATCTTTAATAAAATAAAAATAAAAGAAGAAATGTTAGCTTCAGCAATAAGAGAAGAAAAGGAATTTGAGGGAATTAGAATTGGGAAGGAAGAGACAAAGCTCTCACTTTGCAGATGACAAAGTGGTATACCTATGGGAAAACAAAACAATCTTCTAAAAAACTACTAGAAACAACTAGCAACTTAGTCACAGGATGTAAAATAAACCCTCTTAAATCCTCAATATTACTATATATGACTAGAAAGATACAGCAGAAAGATCTAGAAATAGAAATCCCATCCAAAGTAACTTAAGACAATAGAAAAATACTTGGGAGTCTAACTGCCAAGGCAGGCTCAGAAACTTTATGAAAACTATTGTAAAACAGTTTTCATGCAAATAAAATCAGATTTAAATAATTGGGCAGATATCAACTGATCATGGATAGGCTGTGATAATGACTTCTACCTAAACTAAACTACATATTTAGTACCCTATCAATAAAAATTCATAAAATTTACTTTATTGAGTTAGAAAAAATATATAATTAAATTCATATGGAGAAATAGATATCAGGAATTTCCAGGGATTTTATGAAAAAAAAAGTGCAAAAGAATGTTACTTAGCCCTACCAGGTCTAAAATTGTATTATAAAACATCAGTCATCAAAACAGTCTGATATTGGATAAGAAATAGACTGTTGGATCTGTGGAATAGACTAGGTACAAAAGACATAACCAGAAATGATTATAGTAATCTGCTGTTTAATAAATCGAAAGAATCCAATGTCTGGGATAAGAAATTTCTCTTTGATAAATGCTGTTGGGAAAACTGGAAGTTAATATGGCAGAAACTTGGATTAGACCAACACCTAATACCCTCCTGCCAAGATAAGATCAGAATGGCTATGAGATTTAAGAGACAATATTATAAGTAAAGTAAGAGATCAAGGAATAGTTTATCTTTCAGATCTATAGAAAGGAAAGCAGTTTATGACCAAGGAAGAACTGGAGAACATCATTAAAAGCAAAATAGATGATTCTGATTACAATAAATTAAAAAGCTTTTGCACAGACAAAACTACTGTAACCAAGACCAAAGAAACGCAGTAAATTTTTACAAACAGGATTTCAGACAAAGGATTCATTTCTAAAATATATAGAGAAGTGAGTCAAATTTATTTAAAAAATCCATTCCCCAATTGGCAAATGATCAAAGGATATGCAGAGGCAATTTACAGATGAGGAAATCAAGCAATCTATGGTCATATGAAAAATTGCTCTAAATCATTACCTATTAGAGAAATGCAATTTAAAGCATCTCTGAGGTACCACCTCACACCACTCAGGCTGACCAAAATGACAGGAAAAGACAATGATGGGATGTTGGAAGGGATATGGGAAATCTGGGACACTAATACATTGCTGTTGGAGTTGTGAACTCATCCTAACTTTCTGGAGTGCAATTTGGAATTATGCCCAAAGTGCAATAAAGATGTACATACCATTTGATCCTGCAATACCACTACTGCATCTATACTCTGAAGAGATCATGAAAAAGGGTAAAAACATCACTTGAATCAAAATTTTCTTGGCAGCTCTTTGTGGTGGCAAGGAATTGGAAATTGATGGAATGTCCATCAATTGGTGAAACAATTGAACCTACTGTGATATATGTACATTATGGACCACTGTTGTTCTGTTAGAAACCAGGAGAGATGGTAATTCAAAGAAGCCTGGATGGATTTGCATGAACTGATGCTGAGTGAAATGAGCAGAACCAGAATAACACTGTACACCCTAATACCAATTTGGGGTTGATGATCAATCTTAATGGACTTTCTCATTCCATCAGTGCAACAATCAGGGACAATTTTGAGATGTCTCTGATGGAGAATACCATCTGTATCCAGAGAAAGAATTGTGGAGTTTGAACATAGATCCAAGACTATTACCTTTAATTTAAAAAAAAAACATTATCTTAATATGTAATTTTGCTATCTCTGATATTTTATTTTTTTTACTTAAGGATATGATTTCTTTCCCCACGCATTCAATTTAGAACAATGTATAGCATATATAAACAATGTAAAAACTATCAGACTGCCTTATGTGGGGCTTGGGGGGAGGTAAGCAAGATTATGGGAAAAATTTTTAAATTCAAAAATAAATGAACAAAAAAAAACAAAAAAAGAAAATATGGTGAAAGTTTACTAAATACAAGGGAAATTTTGAGACATGGTTCCTACACTATTTGTCCTCTATCTCCAGTGAAATCTGGATGCTCCAGCATTATCTGGATGTTAATAGTGTTTTAGTTAAACCATGAATTCTTACCTTTTGTTAGTCACTTTTCAAATAATTGGTCTAAGAGATTTCATAGTTTCTATATTAAATTGAACTACATTTCTTATATTCCTTTTTTAAAATTTATTCATTTTCATTCCTATGTACATGCATATTTCCAAGTTACAAAATTTCCCTCCACCCCCCCTTTCCACCTGCCTTCCCTCAGCAGCATATATATTTTGTTAAACATGTTTATAAATTGGTAATTTTTTGGCATGAGGAATTACGATTAAGGGAAAGAGATACTTAAGAGATAATTTTATAGATTTGGAAGGGTTGTTTGTTTCTTGTGTTTGTGTGTGTGTGTGTAAGTGTATTTTGTTTTGTTTTGTTTTTCTTTCCCTGCTTGGGGATAATATAGTCCATAACCAGTCAGATATAGTTGTTCGAGCTCTCTGGACTTTCGAGAGGAGTTGCTTCCATCAAGGTTTTTCATCTCATAATGTTTTTGTTGATGTATACATTGTTCTCTTGTTTCTATTCCCTTCATTCAGCATCAGATTCCATATGCCATTCCATGCTTCTTTAGAGTCCAACTCTTTATCATTTCTTATAAAACAATAGTATTCCATAGTATTCATGTACTATAATTTGTTTAGCCATTCCCCAATTGATGGACATCACCTAAATTTCCAATTCTTTGCCACTACAAAAAGAGCTGCTATGAATATTTTGGAACATATAACACTTTTCCTATTTTTAACAATTTCTTCTGGATAAAGAGCTAGAATTGGAATTTCTGGGTCAAAGGGTATGAACAGTTTTATTTCCCTTTGGCCATAGTTCCATATTGCTCTTGGATCCATGCACAACTCCACCAGCAAAACATCAATGTCCTCTCAGAACCTCTTCAACTTTGATCATCGTCTCTTTTACTCATCTCAGCTAATCTAATAGGTGTAACATGATACCTCATTGTTGTTTTAATGTACATTTCTCTAATCAACAGTGATTAACAATGATTTGGAGCATTTTTCCCTGTAATTATATATAGCTTCAATTTCTTTATTTGAAAACTGTCTATTCATATCCTTTGACCATTTTATCAATTGGAGAATGACTGTGATCTTATAAATTTTATGTAATTCTCTATATATTTTAGAAATGAGACCTTTATCACAACTCTTGTTTAGGAAGATTGTTTTCCAGCTTTCTGCTTTTCTTCTAATTATGGAAGCATTGGTTTTATTAGTGAAAAACTTTTTTTAATTTTATAGTTATAATCATTCATTTTGCAGTTTATAATGTGCTCTAATTCTTGTTTAGTCATAAATTTATCCCTTTTCTATAGATCAGTTAGCTGGAGTATTTTTTGGTCTATTAGTTTATCTATGGGATCACTATGTCTAAATTCTTTGAATTCTTATCCTAGAGGCTGAAGTCTTTGGCTTTGACAAATAGTAGATTGCTGTTGTCATTTACTGCATTTTCTTTTGAACTGCTCCTAATCCACTGATCCATCTAGTTCTTAATCAGTACCAGGCAGTTCTGATGACTACTGCTTAATAGTATAGTTTTAGATGTGGTAAAGCTAGACCACCTTCTTTTACGTTTTTTCCATCAGTTCCCTTGCTATTCTTGCCCTTGTTTTGCACCAGATGAATTTTGTTACTATTTTTCTATCACTGTAAAGTAGTTATTTGCCAGTTCAATTGGTATGGCACTGAATGAGTAATTGAATTTGGGAAGAATTATAATTTTTATTATATTAGCTTGACCTAACCATGAGTATTTGACATTTTTCCAATTATTTAGACCTTAGTTTACTTGGGTGAGGAGTGCTTTATAATTCTGTTCATATAGTTACTGGGTTTGTCTAAGGAGGTAGATTCCCAAGTATTTGACATTGGTATACAGTTATTTTAAATGGAATTTCTCTTTCTATCTCTTCGTCTTGAGCTTTCTTGGTCATATATAGAAATGCTGATGATTTATATGGGTTTATTTTATGTTCTCCTACTTTGCTGAATTTGATGTTTCAAAGAGGTTTTTTTTGGATGATTTTTCTCAGGATTCTTTAGGTTTACCATCATATCATCTGCAAAGAGTGAAAGTTTTGCTTCCTCATTGCCAATTCTAAATTCTTCATTTTCTTTTGTTTCTCTTATTGTTACTGCTAAAATTTCTAATAATATATTGAATAGTAATGGTGATTTTGGACATCCATGTTTCAACCTTGATTTTGTTGAAAATGCTCCAAGTTTATTGCCATTAAATATAATATTTAACATTTAATAAATATAACATCTAAATAATTTAGATACACTATTATTTTAAAGAAAACTATTCATTCCCCAACTTTCTAGTGTTTTAATAGGAATAGATGTTTTATTTTATCAAAGGCTTTTTCAGCATCTATTGAGATAATCATATGCTTTCTGTTGGTTTTGCTATAGATATGTTTAATTATGCTGAGTGTTTCCCTAATGTTAAAGCATCCCTGCCTGCCTGATGTAAATACAACCTGATGGTGGTGTATTATCCTGGTAATAACTTGCTGTAGTCTCATTGCTAAAATTTTATTTAAAATTTTTACATCAATTTTCCTTTGCGAGATTGGTCTATAATTTTCTGTCTGTTTTAGTTTTTCCTGGGTTAAGTATCAGCACCATGTTGTCATCCAAAAATGAGTTTGGCAGGACTCCTTCCTCTCCTATTTTTAAAATAGTTTATGTAGAATAGGAAGTAATTGTTCCTTAAATGCTTGGTAGAATTTACTTGTAAATCCATCTGGGCCTAGAGACTTTTTATTAGGAATTTTTTTGATGGTTTCTTCAATTTCTTTTTCTGAAATGGGGCTCTTTAAGTAATTTATTTCTTCTTCTGTCAATCTGGTTAATTTGTACTTTTGTAAATATTTGTCCATTTCATTCAAGTTATCTGATTTATTGGTATAAAGCTCAGTAAAGTAGCTCCAAATTATCTCTTTAATTTCCTCTTCATTGTGGTTAGTTCACTCTTTTCATTTTTGATACTGGTAATTTTATTTTCTTTCTTTTTTTAAAATCAGATTAAACAAAGGTTTGTATATTTTATTGACTTTCTCATTAAGCCAAGTCTTAGTTTTACATATGAGATCAATGGTTTTCTTGCTTTCCATTTTATTAGTCTCTTCCTTGTTTTTCAGAATTTCTAACTTGATATTTCATTGGGGAAGTTTAATTTATTCTTTTTCTAACTTTTTTTAGTTGCATAACCAATTCATTGATCTCCTCTTTCTCTATTTTATTCATATAGGCAATTAGAGACATTGTTTCCCCTCAAAATTGCATTGACTCTATCCCATAAATTCTGGTATGATATTTCATTAGGATCATTTTCATGGATATAATTATTGATTATTTCTATTATGTGCTGTTTAATCTACCCATTATTTAAGATAACATTATTTAATTTCCAATTAGTTCTTCATTTATCTTTTCCTGACCCTTTATTACATGTAATTTTTATTGCATCATGGTCTGAGAAGTGTGTATTCATTATTTCTGCCTTTCTGCATTTTGATTATAAGGTTTTTGTACTTCACTTTTGGTGAAGATGCCACATACTGCCGATAAAAAATGATATGTTCTTTTCTATCCACATCATTACAGAGATTATCATATCTAAGTTTTCATCACTATAAGTATAATTAGAAGAGAAGTACACAATGAGATCTGGATATTTTTGTATTAAATACAGTAACAATCAAAAATATAATACTGAAGAACTATAATTAATTCGAATATATAAGAACAGAAATCAGTTCACAAAAGAGTGATCAAAAGGTATTAACAGGTAGATTAAGAAAATAGGTATAAGCTATTGATACCTAAAAAGAATTCTGAAAATCATTCAATATATATGATATATAAATTCAATTGACTTTAAATTTTCACTTCAAATTCACCCTCTTGACAAAAATGAAAAAAAATAAAATAAGTTCTGGCTAAAGTATGGGAAGAGAGGAACAAAAATGTAGTTTTAGAAGAGTTACAGATTATCCTAACCATTTTGGGGAAAATTTATTTATGAGAAAAAGTTGTAAAACATACCATTTAATCCATTCCTTTACATATATATCCCACAGAGATCAAAGACAAAATTCACATATAACATATTTATATCAGTAATGTCTATAGTAGCAAAGAACTGGAAACAAAATGGGTATTCATCAATAGGAAATGACTTAATTAAGATACATGGACACAATGGACTTTTAATCTACAATACAATATGCTGATTACAAATAATTAAAAGAAACTTGATAATATTTATCAGCTGATATAGAACAAAGTGAATAGAAACAAGAGTAATATAAGAGATTACCATCCTATTGTAAATGAAAAGAAAAAAGGAAAAAATCAGAATTGTGATTAATGCTGTGATCCACAATGATCTTAAAAATCTGATGGTGAAGCATATTGCCTGGCTTTTTGAAGAAAAATAGTGAATGAAAAGTATGGAAAGAGACATGAATAATGAATTGATTTTTTTATCTGACTATATGTTTTACACCTGTTATATAAAGAGTCAATGGTCAGGGATGTGACATTCAGATATATGAATCTCTTTTCATTTCTCTCTCTCTTCCCCTCCATATACATAAACATATACCCATATCTATATACATTCATTTGAAATGAATCTTTAACATATACACACAGTCATACATAATACATATTTATATTCATACATAAGTCACAAAATATTTTTAAAGAAAATAAACAAATCAGACAAGATTTTCTTGAATGATGAAGAAGTTATATCTTCAGAACTTGGGGAGAAATAGCAGTTAAAGAAAAGATTCAATGTTAACCTGTAGTATTAATAGATGCATGCCACACATACTTTGTTTAGGAATTCATTCAATCTGATAACCCTCAAGTAAGCTCTGATCTGAGTATCTCAATTATATGATGCCTATATGAAGTTTTAATGTATAAAACAGTGGAAATGAAACTCTTAATATGTGTAATACATAAATGACATTTTGTTTACTAGTTATTTATTTTAAGGAAATCCTTAATTGATGTACCTTGGAGGAAAAATAATAATATATTTCATTCCTATAATGCTTTAAAAATACTTTTAAAATGTCCTTAATACAACTCTATGAAATAGGTAATCAAGGACTTCCTGGAGTCGAGCCAAGAAGGCAGTTTGAAGCTAGGAAGTTCCTTGAACTTTGACCAGAACAAATTTAAATGAAGCCACTAAATAGACTCTTAAGTGATAGAAAACACAAGAAAATAGAGTTAAACACATTCTCAACTCAAGATATCATGGAAAAACTTCAGTAAGGGTCTGAATCATATGGGTAAAAAGTGATTATAAACAAGCACAGGAGAGAGAACTGGAAAGTCAATGAGAGGCTCTTAGCTAAAATATAGTTAAGGTTCAGGCTTAGCAAGTCAGAAGAAATAAGTGATCCAATCCCACCTCAGAAGACAAAGTTCAAGCCCTGGGAATGCTAGTGCAATAGGTGGGACTGTGTTGGCTACCCTAATACAGGGAACAAACTACTAGCCCTGACAAAACCATAGGCAAGGGATAAGCCATGAATCACACCCTAGCCTCACCACAAAAGCATAGAGCTGTGTCCCTCTTTGTCCCAGTAGCAGAACTCAAATATCAAAATAGGCAAAAAAAGTACTAAAGTACTAAAAAGCTACCATTCTGATAGGGACATTAAAAATACCATCTCAGAAGAGAAAAGCAGTGAAAAAATGTCAACATGCGAAGCCTCAAAGGAGTCTTTGAATTGGTCTCAAATCCAAAAATACCTAAGGGAATCAAAAGTATTTTAAAAGAAGAGAGGAAAAAAGAAAAATTGAGAAAAGAAATGAGAGTCATGCAGGAGACTTATGAAAAAATTGACTGAAGAAAATAATACCTTTAAAAGAAAATTGTCCAACTGAAAAAGAAAACTATTCCTTAAAAAAATTAACCAATTTGAAAAAGAAACACAAAAACTAGCTGCAGAATTCTAAAAATTAGAATTGTACAAATGGAAACTAATGACTATGAAACTCCAATATTCTAATAATTAAAAACAAAAGGTGAAAAAAATAGAGGAAAATATAAAGTACCTCTTAGGAAATATGGCAGATCTGGATAATAGATTCAGGTTAGATAACTTACAAATTCTTCGTCTACATGAAAGTCCTAATCAGAAAAAGAATCTGGAAAATATCTTTCTAGAAATTATCATATAAAACTGCCCAAATAGCCTAGAACAATAAGATAAAATAGTCTGTCAAAGAATCCATGGATCACCCCCTTAAAGAAATTCCAAAATAAAAACTTAAAGAAAAAATTGTAGCCAAATTTCAGAATTATCAGAGTTAAAGGAGAAAATATTGCAAACTGCCAAAAAGAAAAAAAAAATACCAGGGATTCACAGAAAGATTTACATAGGACTTATCAATTCCATCATTAAAGGATTAGAAGGACTGGGGCAAAGGAGCTAGGACAGTAACAAAGAATCAAATACTCTGCAAATTTCAGCATCTTCTTTCAGTATTTTCAAGGAAAGAGGACCTTCAAACTTGTCTGATAAAAAGACCAAAATTGATCAGAAAATTTCAGCTGCAGATACAGAACTGAAGTGATATGTGAAAAAGGAAAGAAAAAACAATCAATAATACTAAGAAAAAAGTCAACTAAGACTAAATAGGAAGACAATATGTCTAATTCTTGAGAATTATATTTTTCTCTTACGACAAATGAAAAGAACATAATTAAACAGAAGGTGTGCATGTAAATTGATGATGATTGAGGATTTATTTTAGCCCAGGAGGGTTGCATTTCTATAGAAAGAACTGAAGGAAGAGTATTTGGCCAGAGGTTATGTGTATGAATTGATCATGAAGTGGTGGTTCTTTTGTTCATGAAGGTTATATTTCTACTGGGAATATTGTAGAGAAAAGGGTATGAGTAAAAGTGATCCTGATGGTGATAATTCTTATGAATCTTAAGATTTGTATTTCTATCACAATAATTGAAAGAAGTATCTTTGGCAGTGGGTGGGAGTATGAAACAGATATAAACTAATTAAGATATGAATAAAGGATTATGCTAGAAGAAGAAGGTGGTGGCATTAGAGGATAATTAATGCATTGGAGAGGAAGAAAGGGCCAGTTATAATAG
This sequence comes from Macrotis lagotis, assembly GCF_037893015.1. Taxonomy (NCBI): domain Eukaryota; kingdom Metazoa; phylum Chordata; class Mammalia; order Peramelemorphia; family Peramelidae; genus Macrotis; species Macrotis lagotis. The sequence continues at coordinate 258,430,464 of NC_133658.1, read as the reverse complement.
AGGGAAACAAGGGGAAGTATAAATACTGATTAAATCTTACTCTTAAGAGATTGGGCTCAAAGAGGGAATGATATACATTCCTAATTGAATTTAAAAATGTATCCTGGTCTACAGGGAAGTAGGAGGGAGAAGTGGAAAGGACAGTGTTAGGCAAGCAGCTATCAGAAGCAAAACAAAAAGGAGAAAGAAAAGATCAAATGAAAAGAAATCAAATGTTTTCAATGTTTCTTTCTCTTATGATCATTTTTCCCCCTTTAGTTCTTTTTTATAAAATATTTTATTTATTTATTTTTCCAGCTACCTGCAGAGATAGTTTTCAGTAATCATTTTTGCAAGGTTTTGAGTTTCACACCTTTTTTCCTCTCTCTCTCTCTCTCTCCCTCTCTTCTCTCCCTCCTCCTCTGCCAGAAAGGAATCCAGTAGAGTTACCAATTATGACAAACATCCATATTAATCATGTCATGAAAGAAGAATCAAATCAAAATGGGGGAAAAACTTAAAAGGGGAAAATAATACCTAAGATAACTTTTAAAAATTGAAAAGAGCGGCAGCTAGGTGGTGCAGTGGATAGAATACCAGCCCTGGAGTCAGGAGTACCTGGGTTCAAATCTGACCTCAGACACTTAATAATTATCTAGCTGTGTGGCCTTGGGCAAGCCACCTAACCCCATTTGCCTTGCAAAAAAAGAAACCTAAAAAAAATTGAAAATAGGGGGTGGCTAGGTGGTGCAGTGGATAGAGCACTGGCCCTGGAGTCAGGAGTACCTGAGTTCAAATCCAGCCTCAGACACTTAATAATTACCTAGCTGTGTGGGCTTGGGCAAACCACTTAATCCCATTGCCTTGCCAAAAAACACCTAAAAGAAAAACCCCAAAATTGAAAATAGCCTGCATTTAAATCCCATAGTTCCTTTTCTGGATATGGATAGCATTTTTCATCACAAGTCTTTTAGAATTGTCTTTGATTGTAATCCATTATAGTTGATCATTACACCATGTTGTTGTTACTGTGTCCAATATTCTTCTGGTTCTGCTCACTTCACTCAGTCTCAGTTCATGCAAGTCTTTCTAGACTATTCTGATCTCCTGTCCCCTCATAATTTCTTCTAGAGAAATGGTGTTCCATCACTTTCATATAATACAGTTTGTTCAGTGACTCTACAACTGATGTGCATCCCCTAAATTTCCAGTTCTTTGCCACTATGAATATGTGGATTATTTACTCTGTTGTGCTTTCTCTTTGGAATATAGTCCTAGCATTGTTATTGCTCAAAGAGTATGCACAGTTTTATTAACTTTTGGTCATAATTCCAAATTGCTCTTAAGAAAAGTAGGATAAATTTATTGTTCCATCAACAAGTTTTACAATATTTCCATATCTCCTCCAAAATTTATCATTTTCTTTTTTAAACATATTGTTCAATTTGATAGTTGTGAGGTAGTACCTCAGAGTTTTTACATTCGCATTTTTCTAATCAATGCTGATTTACATCATCTTTCCATATGACTATAGATAGCTTTAAGTTTTTCATCTGAGAATTGCCTTTTCATAGCCTTTGATCATTTAGCAATTGGAGAATGACTTGTATTCTTATAAATTTGACTCACTTCTCTATATATTTTAGAAATGAGTCCTTTATCAGATAAACTAGCTATAAAAAATTGTTTCCCAACTTACTGCCTTCCATTTAATCTTGTTTGCAAGACTGAAAAAAACTTTTCAATTTAATGTAATCAAAATTATTCACTTTGTATATTATACTGTTTTTGCTATCTCTTCTTTGGTCACAAACTGCTCCCCTTTGAATGAATATGACAGAGAATCTATTCTCTGTTCTACTAATTGGCTTATGAACCAACTTTTATGACCAAATCTTGTACTCATTTTAACCTTCTCTTGGTATAGCCTGTGAGATGTTGGTCTATGCCTAGTTTCTGCCAGTTTTTCCAGTAGTTTTTATCAAAGTGAAATCTCTGAGTTTACCTAACAGTCAATTACTCTAGTCATTTTCTACTATTTCTTTTCTCACTTAATCTATTCTACTTATCCACAACACTAGAATCAGTTTTGGTGATTGATGCTTTATAATATAATTTTACATCTGTTAATTTTTTCATTAATATCCTTAATATTCTTGACTTTATGCTCCTTCATATTAACTTAGTTCAATAAAGTAATTTTTGGTAATTAGATTGATATGGAAATGAAAAAATAATTTAATTTAGATTAATTGTCATTTTCATTCTATTAACTCAGCCTAGCCAAGAGCAATTGACATTTGCCCAATTATTTAGATAAGATTTTTCAGTCCGATATAGATATAGATATGTCAGTCAAAGTGTTTTATCATTGTTTTCTTATAAGTTTCTAAGGTTAATCTTGGCAGTTAGACTCCCAAATATTTTGTGCTGTCTAAAGTTACTTTAAAAGAAATTTCTCTTTCTATCTCCTATAACTGCCATTTGTTGGTAGATATAGAAATGCTGATGATTTATGTGGGTTTATTTTATATCATGCAACTTGGTTAAATTTGCTGTTGTTTCAAGCAGATTTTAATACGATATTCTAATTTTTCTAAGTATGCCATATCATCTACAATGAGTGAGATAAATTCCTTCAATTTATTTTTTTCTTTTCTTATTGCTAAAACTAGCATTTATAATACAATATTAATAAATAATATTAAATAATACTGGTGATAGCAGGCATCCTTATTTCACCCCTGATCTTATTAGAAATGTTTTCAGTTCATCCCCATTACACATAATTCTTACTGATGGTTTTAGATAGATACTATTTATCATTTTAAGGAGCACTTCATTTATTCCTATGTTCTCTAAATGTTTTTTAGAAATATTTTATTCATTTTGAGTTTTACAATTTTTCCCCTATTCTTGCCCCCCCCAAAAAAAGGCAGTCTCTTAGTCTTTACATTGTTTCCATGGTATGCATTGATCTAAGTTGAATGTGATGAGAGATAAGTCATATTCTTAAGGAAGAAAAATAAAGTATAAAAGATAGCAAAATTACACTATAAGATAACAGGGTTTTTTTTCCACTAAAATGAAGGTAATAATCTTGGTTCTATGTACAAACTCCACAATTCTTCCTCTGAATACAGATGGTATTCTCCATCACAGATAACCCAAAATTGTCCCTGATTGTTGCACTGATGGAATGAGCAAATGATTATCATCCATATTTTGTTATAAGAGTGTACCATGCTCTTCTGGTTCTGCTCATCTTGCTCAGCATTGGTTTATGCAAAGACTTCCATGCTTCCCTTAATTCCCATACCTCCTGGTTTCTAATAGGACAATAGTGTTCAATCACATACATGGATGACAGTTTGTTAAACTAGTCCCCAACTGAAGGACATTCACTTAATTTCCAATATTTTTTTACCAGCACAAACAGTACCGTTATGGATATTTTTGACAAGTAATGTTTTTGCCCTTTTACATAATCTCTTCATGGTATAGATAAAATAGTGGTATTGCTGGATCAAAGAGTATGCACATTTTTGTTGCCCTTTGGATGTAATTCCAAATTGCTCTACAGAAAGGGTGAATGAGTTCACAGCTCCAACAATAGTGCATTAGTGTCCCAAATTTCCCACACCCCTTCAAAAATTGATCACTGTCCTTTCTGGTCATATTGGGGAATCTGAGAGGTGTGAGCTGGTACCTCAGAGATGCTTTCATTTGCATTTCTCTAGTAGATAGTGATTTAGGGCAATTTCTCACATGACTATGTATGGCTTTGATTTCCTCATCTGTAAAATTCCTTTGACCATTTATCAGTTCGGTAATTGTTGAGTTCCTGTTGGACTCTTATGTTGAATCCCATTTCTGGACTCCCTCAATCTTTCCTTAGATGAGCTTTGGAGGGGCAGGAGACAAGGATGACAAAGGAAATGAAAACTCCATTAAGATCTCCAAGTGTTCCATTTATTCACCAAAATATCAGTGCCAACATATCTTTCCAGTCTCTAATCCACTTCCACTACAGTGGCACTTAGTAAGATAAGATTCTGGTGTTTAAGGACACCAGGTGAAGATAATTCACAATGCTCCAATACACAATGGCTCTCAACAGGGAATGGCTTGCTTTTTTGAAAGTTTGACTTAGTTCTCTGTTCATTTTAGAAATGAGTCCTTTATCAGAAATACTAGTTATAAAACTTGTTTCCCAATTTACAACAAAAAAAACCCAATAAACCTGATAAACCTCTGATCAATCTGATTTTAAAAAAAGAAGAAATCAAATTGGTAGTATATGAAATGAAAAAAGATGAACTCACCCCCAATGAGGAGGAAATTAAAGTAATAATTCAGAATTATTTTGCCCAATAAATTTGACAATCTAAGTGAAATGAATGAATATTTACAAAAATATAAGTTGCCCAGTTTAAATGAAGAGGAGATTAAATACCTAAACAACCCTATATCAGAAAAAGAAATTGAACAAGCTATCATTGAACTCCATAAGAAAAAATCTCCAGGGCCTGATGGATTCACAAATGAACTCTACCAAACGTATAAGGAACAATTGGTTCCAATTCTATATAAACTTTGGAAAAAAAAGGGGAAGAAGGAACTCAGTCTAACTCTTTCTACGAATCCAATATGGTGCTGATACATAAACCAGGAAGAGTTAAAACAGAGAAAGAAGATTATAGACCTATTTCCCTGATGAATATAGATGCAAAAATCTTAAATAAAATCCTAGCAAAACGATTATAACAAGTTATCTCTAGGATAATACATTTTGATGAAGTAGGATTCATCCCAGGAATGCAGGGTTGGTTTAATATTAGGAAAACTATTAGTATAATTAATTATATCAACAAAAACCCTATCAGAAATTAGATGATTATATCAATAGATGCTGAAAAAGATTTTGACAAAATATAGCACCTATTCCTACTGAAAACACTAGAGAGTGTCGGAATAAATGAACTGTTACTTAGAATAATAAGCAGTATGTATCTGAAACCATCAACAAGCATTATATTCAATGGGAAGTGGCTGGAGGCATTCCCAATAAGATCATGGTTGAAACAAGGATGCCCAATATCACCACTACTATTCAATATCATATTAGAAATGTTAGCTTCAGCAATTAGAGAAGAAAAAGGAATTGAAGGAATTAGAATGGGGAAGGAAGAGACAAAACTCTCACTCTTTGCAAATGACATGATGGTATACCTAGAGAATCACAAGAAATAATCCAAGAACCTACTGTAAACAATTAGTAATTTTAGCAAAGTAGCAGTATATAAAATTAAACCGTCATAAATCCTCAATTTTTCTATATATGACTAGAAAGATACAGCAGGAAGAGCTAGAAAGAGAAATCCCATTCAAAGTAACCTCAGACAATATAAAATAACTGGAAGTCTATTTAAGACAGACTCAGAAACTTTTTGAAAACAATTATAAAATACTTCTCACACAAATAAAATCAGATTTAAATAACTGGGCAAACCTCAACTGCTCATGAGTAGGTCAAGCTAATATAATGAAAATGACAATTCTACCAAAACTGAACTGCCTGTTTAGTGCCATTCCAATCAAAATTCCAAAAAATTACTTTAATGAGTTAGAAAAAGTTGTAAGTAAATTTATATGGAGAAATAAAAAGTCAAGAATTTCCAGGGATTTAATGAAAAAAAAGTGCAAGGGAAGGTGGCTTAGCCCTACCTGATCTAAAATTATATTATAAAGCATCAGTCATCAAAACTCTCTGGTATTGGCTAAGAAAAAGAGTGGCAGACCAGTGAAACAGACTAGATACAATAGCAGGAAATGATTATAGTAATCTCCTGTTTGATGATCGCAAAGACTCCAGCTATTGTGATAAAAACTCTCTTTGATAAAAATTGCTGGGAAAATTGGAAGTTAGTATAGAAGAAACTTAGATTAGACCTACACCTCACACCATTTACCAAGATAAGATCCAAATGGATACAAAATTTAGACATAGAAAACAATACTATAAGCAAACTAGAAGATCAAGGACTAGTTTACCTGTCAGATATATGGACCAGGGAAGCAGTTTATGACTAAGGAAGAGATCAAGAACATCACTAAAAACAAACTAGATGATTTCAATTACATTAATTTAAAAAGCTTTTGCAGAGACAAAAACACTAGCTAAGATCAAAAGAAATATAGTAAATTGGGAAACAATATTTACAACTAATATTCCTTGCAAAGGACTCGTTTCTAAAATATAAAGAGAACTGAGTGAAATTTTAAAAATGTCATTCCCCAATTGACAAATGGTCAAAGGATATGCAAAGGCAATTTACAGAGGAGATCAAAGCAATCCATAGTCGTATGAAAAATTGCTCAAAATCATTACTTATTACAGAAATACAAATTAAATCTTCTCTGAGTTACTATCTCACACCTCTCAGACTGGCCAGTATGATCAGAAAGGACAATGATCATTGTTGGAAGGGTTGTGGGAAATCTGGAACATTATTACATTGTTGGTGGAGCTGTGAACTCATCCAACCTTTCTGGAGAGCAATTTGGAATCATGCCCAAAGGGCAACAAAAATCCAGCAATGGCACTACTGGGTCTATACCCAGAAGAGATGATGAAAAAGGGTAAAAACATCACTTGTACGAAAATATTTATAGCAGCCCTGTTTGTGATGACAAAGAACTGGAAATCAAGTAAATGTCCTTCAATTGAGGAATGGTTTAGCAAACTGTGGTATATGTATGTCATGGAACACTATTGTTCTATTAGAAACCAGGAGGGATGGGAATTCAGGGAAGCTTGGAGGGATTTGCATGAACTGATGCTGAGTGAGATGAGCAGAACCAGATAAACACTGTACACCATAACAGCAACATGTCAGGGGAAGATTAACCTTGATGGACTTGCTCATCCCTTCAGTGCAACAATCAGGGACAATTTGGGGATGTCTGCAGTGGAGAATATCATCTGTATTCAGATAAAGAACTGTGGAGTTTGAAAAAAGTTCAAGCACTATTCCCTTTAATTTAGGGGAAAAAACCTGATATCTTATTGTCTGATCATGCTATCTCTTATACTTTATGTTTCTTCCTTAAGGATATGATTTTTCTCTCATCATATTCAATTTGGATCCATGTATACCATGGAAACAATATAAAGATTGGCAAATTGATTTCTGTGAGTGGTGGGGGGAGGGAAATAAGATTAGGGGAAAAGTTGTAAAACTCAAAATAAATAAAATATTTAAATAAAAAAAATACTAGCTGTAAAAATCGTTTCCCAATTTACTACATTTCTTTTGATCTTGGTTACAGTGGTTTTGCCTGTGCAAAAGCTTTTTAATTCAATGAAATCAAAATTATCCAGCTTTATTATTATTATTTTTATTATCTAGTTTTTCCATCAATATTCATTAGGAAAATTGGTATATAATTTTCTATCCCTGTATTGACTCTTCCTGGTTTCTCCTAAGCTCTAATTATTCTTTTACAACATGCCTAATATGGAAATACGTTAAGCATGGTTGTGCATATACAATCTATATCACATTGTTCACTATCATGGGAGAGGGGAGGAAAGAATAATGTAGATCTCAAAACTTGGAAAATATGAATGTTGAAAATTAACTACACATACAATTGAAGAAAAAAGAAAGGTTGAGAATATATTCCCATTTTAAAAATGGAAAAACTAGAGTTCTTTAAGGGAACTTCAGGGCAAATATCATGACATTAAGGAGTTCATGACTTGACAGATAAGTGGACTGGATTTAAGTGAAGGGGTGCGGTGCAAAATTGTCTGCCTCACTTTCTTTTCCCAATTCAACTGAAACCAGGGGTCAGATATGAATCAGGATGCCTGGAGATGATTCTTGATTTTAGTGGGAGTACTTGACCTTTTAAAGTTTGGTATTTTCCAGGTCATTCAGTCTAGGTAGTGTCTGAGGCCAATTTTGGACTTATGTCCTCCTGACTCCAGGGTCAGTGCTCTATCTCACTAGGCATTTTAGTTCCCTACTATATATTTATAAATGTGTATTGCAATAAAGTTAATTGAATCTAGAACTCCTATATAAATTATTAACCTATTTTTCAATATCTTGGAAATTTTTACACTTTACAACAAAAAAAAATGATAGTCTTGAATGTTTTATCTATATTTAGATGACTTTGCTTTCTTAGAAGTGGTCATGAGTTCATATAAATATATGTAGATAATTAATAAGGCATTAACTGCAGCAATTTTTATAATTTAAAGACACTTATATCAGGTAGTAAAGATACAATATTAAAAAGTTCAATTAGGTCTGAGGTTTTATAGACCATGAATTAATGGTATCAGGGGCCCCACAAAAACCAATTAATTTGTTAAAGATATTTAAATAGGAACATGGCCAAGTCCAAGCTATCTTGAATACTATTAAAAATATTAGTGGTGACACTATAGTCCTTCAATGAACAAAGATCCCACTGACCATCAGTCATTAGGATCATGGCACTACTTCCAGCCTACTCTTTGCAAAATAGAAGATGTTTGATAATATTTTTTTCTCTCTTTCTGAGGACAATGAGAGAACCAGAATATAGTGACATGCCAACAAGCTTCCATATTTTCCTCTATTTTGTGATATCTATTTTGAGAATTATAGAATGTTAATGACTAAAGGCATTTTACTCCCAACTTTCACAAACAAAGGAAATAGGAGGCCAGAGAGATAGAAATACTTTCATAGAGCAAGCCACAGAACCATGGAAGGAACTGATGAATTTTGTCTTCCAGTCACCTATGTTTGACTCCACATTATGCTACCTCCTACACATAAACTAAGAATAAAGGTACTAATTTTGACCTCAAAAAATAACTAAGAACTTAGTTACTATACAAAATTAGAGAAGTCTCTAAAACTTTAGTGTACTCGTATGTATAAAGAGGATAAGAACACATGCTCAAAAGGATAATATATGTACTGGTTCAAAAGGCTATCATGGGGGCCAGCTAGGTGGCACAGTGAACAGAACATCTGTCCTGGAGTCAGGAGGAGCTGAGTTCAAATCCAGCCTCAGACATATAATAATTATGTAGCTATGTGACCTTGGGCAAGTCACTTAACCCCACTGCTTTGCAAAACTAAAAAAAAAGGCTATCATGAGAAGTGTGCCTAATGAGCAATAAATACTAAATATATATTGATCAAATGAAGCAATTAATAAATTCAATTATTAGCATTAGAATTGTTATTGGTATTTTAGAAAACGATCAATTATCCTAGGTCAGTCTAGACATAAAGTCCTTTGAAATTAATCTCATAGATATCAAATAGTTTAGTCTGGAAAACTGCAGTCACCACATTATTCAAGACTCAACCTTAAAAGACATAACTCAATTTGACAAATGGCTTTTAAGTGTCTCCTCTGATCAGAGTATTGTGTGAGACCCTGAAGTGAACACACAATTTAATAAGAGACAGCATTATCTTCCCAGAGTTTACAATCTTAAAGGGATAAATGATACAATCCCAGATAACCAACAATAGAAGAAAATAATAACAGAAGACATGTGGGCCCAAGTAGAAAAGGTACAATGAAGGGAGAGAAAATCAAATCAAAGTGAAATACAGGTGACTCAAGACAAAAATGTCTAAAGCTTGTACATCTATCAAGAGCATCAAGTCTTGGAGAATTTTGAAAATGCTCCTCAAAGGAATAATTGATACCAAATGTTTCCACAGATATATTAATGAATGAAATGAATAAACAAAATGGTGCTTCTAATTTTTTACCTAGTGATTAGCTATCACTGCAAGCAAAATTTGAGAAGGAAACATGAATATTCCAAAAAAGAAGTTGTGGTTCAGTAAAAACTAAAAATGACTTTTGAGGTAGGGCATCTGGGTTTCTTCCTCTGACACTTATATTGATGATCTTGGGCAAGTTGCTTAACATCTCTGAATTCTTTTTTTTTATTTTAAGATCAAGAGTTCAGACTAGATGCTATCTAAGGTTTCTTTTTATTTAAGATCGTCAATTCTGTGATCATATAAAAAGTCAATTTGAATATGTAAATAGATATATAATTTATTAATAGTAATTACTATGCAAAGCCTTTATTTAAAATCCAGGATAGTGAAAGAAAAAAATGTTTTCATCTCCTTAAGGATATAGTTATCATCTCTGAAGGTACTCCTTCTACCAGTGTTGCTAATGATCCTACTTAGTACCTTTCTGTGTGAGTTGTTCTGATGAGAGGATTTAAGGCTAGAAGAAACCTTTAAATTCATCTAGATCCATATTTACAGGTAAGGCAACTGAGACCCATAACTATTTATTAGCTTACTTGGGGTCAGACTTGTCAATGATAGAGTCATGAGTTGAGCTCTCTGATTCAAAATTCTTTCATCTTAACTGAGTCATCTCTCTGATAATAATTATCACCTTCCTTAGCAAGTCAGATCATAAGAAGACAGACTCACAGTTAAGTCAATCACTAAGCCCAGAATTCTAGCCTCTTCAGCTTGAGCTCTATTAACACTGCCTTTAGGAACTCAGGGTCACCTCCAAGTCATAATAAGGTACAGGGGGATGGAGGGTTAAAGGAGGAAAGCAATAAACGCATCAGTAAACTTATGAACCATTTTAGTTTTAATCTTTGTTTTTACAGATCTATCAGTGAACTCTTTCTTTCTAGTGCATTTAGGGGAAGCAAATAAAATGCTTAGTATTCTGTGATGCTTTTAAGATTCTCAAAGCCTGCTCCCAATATTAATTAATCAGTCTTCACCATAATGAAATCTACCCACATATCTTTGACAGGGAGCAGGCTAAATGACATGCCTTCTATTTGGTGAGTGGTACTTATTAACATGCTGGGTGGGATACTAAAAGATGGAAATCTATTTGTGATTTGTCTTTCCAATCCTTTTCTGATTTACTGGATTAATTCCCGACCCTGTCATCATCTAGTTTTTAAAGCTCCGTAGCTTAAACTGGCATGAATTCAAAGAAACGCTTCTGAAAAATGAATAGGTACCAGAGATAATAAAATTAGATGTCAGTGCATTAAACCTTTTTTCCCCATGGCTGGTCATCACAAAATATCATAAAATCTGTCATAATAAAGGGCAAACTGTTATAAATAGGCTGATGAGGCATGAAAGATCATATGTGATTTATTTCCTGTCATTCAACAAAATGGGTTGGTTGTTCACTTGAAGACACACAACTTTTGGTTTTTATGGACTGGTGAGTATCCTATTCCTTTTATCCTGAAGACATACATATACTCCATAACAGGAGACTTATAGATAAGGAGAGTCTATATTACAAGATGAAAATAAGTCAATTTAATTCAACAAGGAATTTTTTCCCTTTGCCTACTGTATGCAAAACCCTATGCTTGGTTATGAAAAAAGATGACTGAAAAACTTCTGGAGAGAAGCACTCATATTGGTGTCCAGAGCAGTTTATTTTTGCCATATTATTAGGTCTTCCTGAATGATACATACCTCCTAAAATTTAATCACTGGGAAACAGAAAACTATACTTTGCAGAATAGAAGGAAATGGTAGTGTAGATCCATAAACCATATGAAACAATAGAATCATAGAATTTTAGGGTGGGGACCAACTTTAATGTTAATCTAGCTTACCCCTTTTGTTTTATAGATGAAGAAACTGAGGTCTCAAAAGACCAAATGTCTTTCTCAGGGTAACAGTGAGTTATAGGCTGAACCTGCACTTGAATCTAGATTTATTAATTTAGCATGCAGCATGAGAGACACTCGTTTAGGACCACACAGCATCAGAGAGTACAAGCAAAGCAGAATTGAAGCAGCTGAAACGAAATGTGAGATACATAAGTTTAGAGGAATTACCCCAGGTGTTCACGTGGACTATCTGTGGTTGTGGTAAAGGAATTTGAACTCATATTAATCTCATCAGTCATATTGGGACACACCATAGCTCATCTTTAATTTAGTGATGCCATTATAGTCTTCTTCAGTAATGAAGGACAAGAACCAACTAATTTAATATAATTTAAATTCTTTTCCCCCTCCTACATCCTTCTGCAAACACATACTACAGCTACCTCACAAATTCACCAAATTTATAGGATGAGGATATAATGAAAGGAGAGAAGGGGAATAAGGAAAAAATAATGAAAACTCTTATTCAAGTTTAAACAAGTCAGAATATACTTGAGCTCTCTTATTCATGTTTTAAAAAATGCTGATAAAATCCTGGAATGATGTTTGGTTTTGTCTAACTCTTTATGACCCCTTTTGGGTTCTTTTTTGGTAAAGATACTGAAGTGGATTTCTATTTTCCTTTCCAATTTATTTTATAGCTAAGGAAACTGAGGCAAATAGCAATAATTAATTTTCCCGATTTGCACAGCTAGTATTTGAAACCTAATTGGAACTCAGGTGTTACTTATTTTTGTTCTGCACACAGGATGTGCAAACTAGCTACCCTGAAGCTCTTTCAAATGAAATCAGGCAAGGGAAGCTAGGTGGTGCAGTGGATAGAGCACAGACCCTGGAGTTCAAATCCATCCTCAGACATTTAATAATTACCAAGCTGTGTGACCTTGGTCAAGTCATTAATGTGCCTTGAAAAAAACTAAAAAAAACAGATCGGTACTTGTAAACTTCACTAGATTTAGTGAATAACCTTAGTGAAAGCATTAATTTTTGGTTAAATTAAAATGCTATCACCTCCATCTGTCAACAGTATGTTTTTTTTGACACTGGTATACTTCTTCACAATATGTGTGAAAATAATATTCATGTCTTAAATGCTTAAAATCTGAAGCAAAGTATTCAGCTTCCTTTAAAAATTTGTTTATATGTTTGTCTATGTGTGTGTCTCTCTGTGAGTGTTTTTTGTGTGCGTGTGTGTTTGTGTGTATGTGTGTGTGTTTGTGTGTTTCTCCTGCAGTGTTATTATAGCATCTAGTCTGATGCTGGAGACAAATAACTAGCTGCAGCTGTTGTTGCTGTTGTGGGCATTTGGACACTTTAAAGATACATTAAATCTCTGCAACACCTGTAGTCAAACAAGTGGTATAAATTAGGCAAAATTTCAGCTACTTATATGGTGATGTTAAAGAGTTGGCTGCATTTAACAACAACAACCAAAAAAGATTGCATTCTCAGTAGATTGCAAAGGATTTACTTGATATTGCAAAGCTTTATTTTTTTCTCAAAATTAATTCACCATCTACCTTATCACTTGAGATCCTTATTTCTTTGGGTTGGAAAGTCTTCAATGAAATCCTCATTAGACAGATACACATGAATCCAAACTATAAACAAACCAGCAAAACATTCTTAGTCTCTCCAATGACACAGGCTTTGGGTCATATCCTAACAGGGCCTTTTCCACCTTCCTCCTTTCCCCCTCCTTTCCAGATACATCATTAGTAAGGCAGAAATCTTAAGAAATCATCATGGTTTGCCATGATAAAAAATAGCTTTTAAGGGAGTGGCTTTGCAGTGGGGATTTATTCACAAACTATTTTAGAGGTAGAATCATAGATTCAGAGAATGTCTTAGTAAGAAGTGACTTCATAGAATCTTAGTCAAAAGAAGCTTCAAGTTCACCTTGAAAAATCATTAAATTTTATAAAGGAAGAAAATGAAGTCCATAAAAAGGTGACAAGTCAAGGTCATCAGCCATTAAGTAACCTTAAGCCACTAAAACTATTAAGTAACTCTCAGACACAGTCTCATGGTTTTTGCACTATTAGACAGCAATTTCCTCATTGGAAAGGAGCGAAAAGTTCAGAGATGGATTTACATAGCAGTAATGTGGGCTTAAAATTATCCTTGATAAAATGACTTTGAGATTCTGTTTATGTAGGTGTTGGGGGTGCTGCTAATATTGATATAACAAAGGAACACATAAAGCATTCCTTTCTTTTTTTGAGCTCAAAGAATTTCACAGCTCATAACATCATAGATTTCATGCTGGAAGGCACTTTAGAGATTGTTTCATCTAAATAAAATTTAAAGATGCAAAATCTAAGATACAGTGAGGTCATGCAGACAGTAAGTGGCAGGGCAGAATTCATGCCCAGATCCTTTGACTCTAAAGTCAGCCCTTTTTCCACTATAGCAGTAACAGTAACAGTTAACATGAACATAGAATATTAAGGTTTGCAAAGTGTTTTGCATAGATGAGCTCATTTAATCTTTACAATAATCCTCAAGACAGATCTATTATTTTCCCTATTTTATGTATACAATAATCTAAGATTCAGAAAAGTTAAATTTTGTACAGGTTCACACAAGAAACAGGATTCAATCTCAAATCCTTGAGATTCCAAAACCAATGTTATTGTCACCTTGCATTTTTACCAATTGTTCTAGATCCTTGAATATATAGAACCAAAGTCAATAGTCCCTGTTCTTTTTCTCTTGTTTTAGAATGAGAGCTGGTGTTGAATTCTCAAGATATATTTTTCCCATGATCATGCAGACATTTGCAAGGGCTGCCAGGATTTACTCACTAAGAATTGCTGTTGATTTCTGCTCTGGAGCCATTGGGCATTCTCACTCACAGTCAGGTGTGAGAGATTGTTTGTTTCCACCTGCAGGGCCTGGCTCAGTTTGGACCATATGGGCTCCAATCCTGCAAAGCCCAAGAGGAGGAGGAGAAAACTTTTCAATGATGCACAGGAATTATTTCATTTTTGTCTTTTGTAGCCTTGGTGCTTAGGACAGTGCCAAGACCCTCAACGTTTTTTTGATTGATTGGAACCCCTTGCTACTTCTAATTTCAGTTCAAGAATGAACTTCAGGAATTGTTCCTGATCCTCCCCACTTCCCCACTACTTTCAGCTGCTCTCACTCCCCCCACAAAAAAAAAATCCCTTGCATTGGATTTGTATATAGTCCTTATTTAAGACAACTTAATGGATAAAAAAAATTAGCCCCAGAGTCAAGTTGAACTGGATTTCTGTCTTATTTCTATCACAAGCTTATTCTCATCATTTTACATCTATTAATCTAGGCCATTCTTTGCATAATGCAAAAACAAAGCTAACCTGGCCTGATAGAGGAAGGTTCTCCAGGGAACTTCATACTCTTATAAAATTTCAGGTTTATTTCCTAACATACACATATACTCTATATTTATTATACTACACATATATGCATATACACATAAACATACACACAAACATATATTTGACATTTGTAAATGCCTTCTTTGGTAGAATGTATCTTGTGGGAAGTCACTGTTTAAGTTTTGTCCTTGTCACCCTACCATAGTACTTAACCCATGGCATGGATAGTTCATATTCGCTTATGGATTGAATGATTGATCTAGTTTCGATGATGATGATGATGATGATGCCTGATCTGGTTTCTATGATGTTGATGATGATGATGACTATAATAACATTATTATAGTATTATTATTCCTATTTTGTGAATGAAAAATATTAAATTGAGAAAGGCTAAGTACCTTGGCCAGGATAACACAGCTAGTAAGTGTCTGAGGATTCTCTCTCATATTTCTCTGACTCTGCCCACTATACTACCTAGTTACCAAAAAAATGTGGGGTCCTAAGTAGTACAGTAAAATGTTCACTTTTTTCCCTTTGAAAAACTTAAGTTCAAGTCTGGTTTAAGCTGAATGTCTTTGAACAAAGCACTCTCGAGGACTGAATGTCCTCATCTACAAATGATCTTTAAGGTCTCTTCCAGCTTTAAATCCTAGGAGCTGTAATAAGCATCTGACCTACCTTCCAGGATTGTTGTGAGAAAAGTGATTTGTAAACCATAAAAGCCTATATAAATATGAGTTATTACTTTAGGAAGGGTACACATCACCAATGAAGTCACAACCCAGAACAGAGCATAAAGGAACTAATGGCTCTGAATTCTGGCAACCAGAAAGCTGGCTACCTTCCCTTTGTTCCTTCATGAGAGCCATAATTATAAGTACCTCAAAGTTAACATGACAGCCCTGCACTATTTGCAGTCAGGCTATGCCAGTTACTGGCTAACACTTTCCTCTATCTCTCTGATAATAAGGGATAAAATAAGAAGATATAACAGGACCTCAAATTTAGAGATGGGAGAAACCTCAGAAACCATTAAGTTCATTGAACTACTCTGACAGCAAAGAAAATCAAAGCTGAGAGAAATTTAAATGCTTTGCCCATGGTTACATATCTAGTAGATATGTGAGGTAGGATTTGTACTTATGTCTTCCAGAACACAAACACACAATGCTGTATGATGAGAAAAAAGAAGAGAAGGGAAAAGAAGAAAAGAAAGTAGAAGGGGAAGGAAGGGGGCAAAAAGAAAAAAATGGAATATTCATAAGATAAGCCTCAAATTTTGTTGTTATTATTCAGTTGTTTCATTTATTCCCAGTTCTTTGTTAAGCACATTTCTGGTTTTCTTGTCAATAGGCTTATTATATGTCAGAAGAAACCAAAGAGATAGCAGGATGGTTTAGTTCAAAGGTGAAAAGATCTATGTTCCAGCTCTATCTCTGCCACTGATGAGCTATGTAATTATGATATCACTCTTTGGATATCCATGTCTTCATTTAATTAGGAGGAATAACAGTATTCTCACTCTATGCTTCATGGGTTGGTTGTAAGAGTCAAATTAGACCATGGCTTCAAAGACTTTTGTAAATATTGAGTGTCCATATGAATGTAACAATTTATTTCTAAATTATCTCATTTTGATATATTTTCCAGATCACTAATTACTCCTATGACATTTTTCAGATTTTTCTACTTTTCAGTCTTCTTTTCTGCTATATTTTTACAGTCTTAAACTTTTTGTTTAACTTAATGTCTAATAGAGTCAGTTTCTACTTGATTAGCCTTTAATTTTTAAGAAGATATTTTAGTCAGTTTCTGTGTAACTCTTTTCCCATTTGATCAGTTCTGATTTTTAAAGAAATTATTGTCTTTTATATGTTTTGTGTCTCAGCCTCTTTTACAAGCTATTATTCTTATTTCATAATTTTCTTCCATTGTTCTCTTACTTTTTCTCAATTTTCTTCTATTAAGCTTATTTAATTTTACAATTTTCTTTTTTTTCTTCTTTTTATATAAATTCTTGTTAGGTTTGTGTCCACAATGTATTTTTCTTTGAGGCTTTGCTTGTAGATCCTTGTAGATTCATTATTTTCTTCTGTGTTTTGGTCCTAAAGTTTCCTGTCACCATAGTAACTGTTATGGTCAGTTCTATTTTTGATGTTTCCTCGATTTTCCAGTCAATTTCTTTACTTTAGACTTTATGTTATAAACTGGGCTCTACTTTGTTCTGTAAGTGGAACATTATGTGTGATTCACCAAACATCTTTAATATTATTTTATATTCTGCTGCTTTTGTAGCTTGGTGAGTGCCATAAATTTTAGTGATTCCAAAATGGTATTCTATGGGGAGAATTCTCCTCACTTCCCTCCTGGTTTGTGCTCTGATTCTTATCCAGTGAAAGCTCCTTACAGCCTCGTGACTATAACCACTCTTCTTTACCTTGGAACTATGATCTAGAATTGAATAGAGGGTAATAGAATGCCAAATGGCAATAGATTCTATGCATCAGGTTTATATGGGGATTCCCTAGGATCTCTTTATGACTAGTTATTCTATAACCTTAAAATTCCTAGGCATTGGGTGCTACTGACACTAAAACCTTTTGCTACTTCTGCTTTACCATTGCCAGCTCACAACCTAGTGTCCACCGATCTTTCTTTTCTTTCTTTCTTTCTTTCTTTCTTTCTTTCTTTCTTTCTTTCTTTCTTTCTTTCTTTCTTTCTTTCTTTCTTTCTTTCTTTCTTCCTTTCTTCCTTTCTTCCTTTCTTCCTTTCTTCCCTCCTTTCTTTCTCTTTCTTTCTTTCTTTTTCTTTCTTTCTCTTTCTTTCTTTCTTTCTTTCTTTCTTTCTTTCTTTCTTTCTTTCTTTCTTCCTTCCTTCCTTCCTTCCTTCCTTCCTTCCTTCCTTCCTTCCTTTCTTTCCTTCCTTCTTTCTTCCTAAGCTTCCCTGAACTAGAAAAACATCCCACTTTGAATTTGTCTTGACTTTTTGCTCAGAATTTGGTTAAGAGAATTTTTTAAATTGTTATGTGAGTGGTGTTGACTGAGCTTGTCAAAAATGCTGACTTCTCTCTGCCATCTGTGATTTTCTCTCAATATAAGCAATTGTTAAGCAACTTTTAAAAGTATTTATTTTGATCAATGGTCAAAACAATTCCTACTTAATTTCAAAAAATGAATAAATAATATTTGTTTTTGCTATTGAACTGTTTTCAGTTTGACATTAGATAATTGTCTGAGACCTTTTTCCCATAATTCTTTCATAAGAAATGACTGTTTATTTCTTTCTCACCTAAGTAAATATATTTTTTTCTATTTTAAATGACTTTTAGAACAAAGATGGTGAATTAAAGACAATCCAGCAGAAATCTTTCAATATTGCCCTCTAAACAACTTTAAAATAATCAAATTTGGAATGACAGGATCAATAAAATTTAAGAAAAAAATAGTTTTCTGGATTAAGAAAATTTAGGAGGTCATCAGCCATAGCAAGTAGCAATTTTTAAGAGCTCTCACTCCAACAATCATAAGGGTGTCAGAAAAATAGAAAAAAATTACATGGGTCTCATTGTTGGCACTGGTATATCTGTCACTGACTGCCAACTCTGTTTCCAATATGCAGTTCTGAGTTACAGGGAAGAAAGGATATCTAGTCATTGATCACAAAGGAGCAGGGGATGTGGTTAAAGTTTTAAGGGAAAAATGCATGCAAGAAAGAGTACTAATAGTGAAAGACAAAAGGGACAGATGAGTCTGTTAGGGCAGAGTCAAAATGCCAGTACAAAGCCAGCAAGTTTATAATTCTTCACCCTAATCAACTTTAAATGAAGACTCTAAACAGATCCTAAAGCTAAAGAACACACACACACACACACACACACACACACACACACACACACACAAAGAGTTAAATAAATTAACTTTGTAAGGTATCATGGAAGAACTTCAGTAAAGGTCTGTTTCATGACTTAAAAGGGGAGTATAAGGGCAGCTAGGTGGTGCAGTGGATAGAGCACCGGCCCTGGAGTCAGGAGTACCTGAGTTCAAATCTGGCCTCAGACACTTAATAATTACCTACAAATTATGTAAATATGTATTATGTATCACAATTGTTCTATTAGAAATCATGAGGGCATGGGATTTCAGGAAAGCCAGAAAAACTTGGATGAAATGATGTGTAATGAAATGATCAGAACCAGAAGAACATTATGAATGCTAACAATGACATGGGGTGGCGATCAGCTCTGATGGACTTGTTTATTTAAGCAGTACAATAATCAAAGACAATTTTAAAAGACTTATGATGGAAAATAACATTCATATCCAGAGAAGGAACTGTGGACTTTATGTTAAGACCAAAATTTTTTATCTTTAATTTTTGTTTTGTTTTTTGCAAGGCAGTGGGGTTGAGTGACTTGTCCAAAGTCATACAGTTAGGTAATTATTAAATGTCTGAGGCCAAATTTGAACTCAGGTCCTCCTGACTCCAGGGCTGGTGTTCTACCCACCATACCACCTAACTGCCCATTATCTTCAATTTTTAAAAGTTTTCTTAAATATTAGGTCTGTCCCCCCTCTCTGATATTTTCTTCTTCCATTTGGATCTGATTCTTCTCACAATATGAATCTATTGTTTAGCATAGTTATAAATGTAGAGCCTATATCAGTTTGCTTTCTATCAGGGGAATGGGAGGGGAGGGAAGGGAGGGGAAAGAGAAAAATGTAAAATGAAAAAAGATAACTGGGAAAATTTTCTGTTGCATGTACTTTGAAAAATAAATGAATGAATAAAATATTAAAAAATAAAACTGGCCAAATAGAAAATCAATTCCTTTAAAAGTAAAAATGGTCAACTGTAAAAGGAATGTAACTCATAAAAAGTGGAATAGGACAACAACTTATCCAAAAGTAAAATTATCCAACTGGAAAAGGAAACAAAAAAATAACTGAAGAAAATAAAACCCTAAAAATGACAATAGGACAAATGGAAAATTATGACTCTATGAGCCTCCAACAATATTTTGTAACATGTAGGACTTTTTCCATTTTTTTATAATTTCTTCTGAATATAGTCCTAGAATTGGAATTGCAGGTCAAAGGGTATGAATAGCTTTATTGCTCTTTGGATGTATTTCCATATTGCTCTCCAGAAAGGTTGGATCCATTCACAACTCCACCAGCAAGAAAAATGTGGTATTTATCTGAAAAGTTGTATTTTTTAATATTAGTTCTTTTAGCTTAATATTGTTTCCCCTATTATCCTTTTTGATTAGGGAAATTTTTACTTTTGTTCTGTCTTAAATGAGGATTACTAACCCTGCCTTTTCTTATTTTAGCTGAAGTAAATTAGGTTCTAATCCAGCACTTTATTTCGATTTTGTAGGTCATTTTGTTTCAAGTGTGTCTTTTAAACAACATATTATTGGTTTCTGATTTCTAATATTTTCTGTTCCCTGTTTTGGTTTTATGGGACACTTCTTCCCATTCACATTCATGGTTATGATTATATTTCCCTCCATGCTATTTATTCTGTTTATTCTTCTTTCTCTCTTTTTATCCTATCCTTTCTTAAAAATCTATGTTGCTTTTAATTACTACATCCCTTATACAGCCATCCCTGTTATTATCCCCCTTTCCCTTAGCTCTTTCTTCTCCTATTTCCCTATTTAATAAACTAAATTTCTATTGCTTTTTCACAATTAAGTGGTTTTGCATTTGTGTGTGTGTATGTGTCTGTATATGTAGGTGTGTATTCTTATTTTTTTGAGTCAATTCTAAAGAGAGAGGTTTAAGGATTACCCCAAATCTCTGCTCATTTTCTTTTCTTTTCTTTTTTGTTTTTCTCCCTCTATTTTTTTCCAATTACATGCAAAGATGGTTTCAATATTCAACCTTTTGGGGGGGAGTTTGGAAGGCAAATGGGGTTAAGTGGCTTTCCCAAGGCCACACAGCTAGGTAATTATTAAGTGTCTGAGGTCGGATTTGAACCCAGGTACTCCTGACTCCAGGGCCGATGCTCTATCCACTGAGCAACTTAGCCACCCCTCAATATTCAAACTTCTACAAAATTTTGATGTCCCCATTTTTTTATCATCCTCCCTTCTCTCTTCCTCCCCTTGGCAGTAAACAATTTGATATAGCTTGTACATTTATAATAATTTTAATATATTTCTATGTTATGCATGTTGTGAAAACAATAGAATAAGGGGAACAGGGAAAAGGACAGTGTGAGGAAGGCCACAGTCAAAAGCAAAACATTGATAAGGGGAAAGGAAAAAGAAAAGTACAAATGGGGGAGATTCCAGATTCCAGAACTCTTAAATAATGGAGGGAATACTGCAAACAGCAAAAAAAAATCAAATCTAAAGGAAATACAATTAGACTCACACAAGACCTATCAGCCTCAACATTAAATGATATGAAGACCTGGAATACCATATTTTGGAGAGCTAAAGACCTGGGATTACAACTGAGAATGTACCACTCTAAAAAATTCAACATATACTGTCAGGAAAAATGTTGGCTGCTCAATGAAACAGAGGACTTCTGAAATTTTCTGACACAAAGATCATAACTGAACAGAGAATTCCATTGCTAATTACACCACTCAAGAGTTGCATTAAAAAAAGGTAAATGAAAAGGGGTCAGAAAAACAAAACAAGACAAAACAAATATTGATCAAGAACATCAAATTGCAAACAACCCTAAAAGGGAAGATATAACACTTTTACTTCTTTAGGACACTACTTCTCTTTGGATAATTAAAGGGTTGAATAGGATTGAAGAGAATGTACTTAAAATATAGGGTATAGTTGGCTCTAATCTTGCTGTTGAAAAAAGTTCAAGATGACATCATTATACTTGAGACAAAAATCCCTGAAGAAAAGCAGGGTTGTTAACTTTAAATTTAAGAGTCTCATTATCCTTTGACCTACTTTAATTCTACTATACTTAGCACTTTGTCTAATGCTGGCATCATAAACTGTGTGGTACTGAGTCAGTGTCTCTGGCACTTACAGTCATTTGTAAAATTATCTAGTGAGACCTCCACATCCTCCCATTACTTAGAGCCCTTTAAGCATCATAAACTGAGGACCCCAGTCAGTGTCTCTCTAATTTACAATCATTTGTAAAGTTCTCAGAAGAGACCCTCAGAACCACCAAGTCCTTAGAGATCTTTAAGATTCTTGAAGTTAATTAGATCAGGGTTTGACTTTATCCAGGTTACACATAACAAGGGCTTAAGTAAACTGGGGAGGGAGAGGAGGATAAAGTGGGAGAGAAAATAGGCCTTGCTTCACTTAACAAGGGGCTAAGTTCTCTGGCGCTGGGTAGGGGACAGAAGTTAAAGTGTGAGAGGAAATAAGTCTGGGATGAGGGGCATAAATAGTTCAATAAATGTTGTGGCTTTGCATATATTTTGGTTCATGAGGAGTATTGTGTATTGAAAGTCACTTGAAAAGGAAGTAAGGTAAAAAAATATTATAATTATAATTTGATGTAATTTGAGACAATGCTGTTTATCAGACAATCAAGCAAACAATCTGTGATGATACCTTGATAACAATATGAGTTTATCAAGCAATCAAATAATCCAATTGTGGTTGATGATACCTCGTACTAGAGTGAAAAATAACACCAAAGGAAGAGGCACAAAGATTTATAATTTTATGGAGAAAGAAGGGAGAATGTGAATGCTGAGTAAATTCTTTTCAAGAGTTAGCCCTGAGTAGGAATAAGAAATTCCGACTTGGATTTATAAATTTAACCTATCTACAGGGAAGAGTGGGGACTGGGAAAGGGGAAAGATATGGGAAGAAGGGCCTGATAAAAGGGAAAGTAAATCTATGAGTGAAAAGAAACTGAAAGTTGAATTTTTAAAAGAAAAGTCAAAAGAGAAACATAATAAAATTTTGATGAGGAGGAATAAAAGAAAATAAAAGAGAAAAATATAAATGGAGAAAGATAGCATGGAGAGAAATCCAGAATTAGTCTGTAAATATAAATGGGATGAGCTGTTCCATATGGAAGCCAATAGAGGATTGAATTCAAAGAAGAGAATCCTACATATGTTGTTTACAAAGAAACACATTTGAAGCAGAGAGATATACATGGGGTAAAGGTAAAAGGTTAGAGCAAGATGTATTATGCCTCAATGGAAGTTAAAGAGAAAAAAACAACTAGGGAAGAGATCCTAATCTCAGATAAAGTAAAATCAAAAGTCAATTTCATTAAAAGGGATAATGAAGGAAATCACTTCTTCTTAAAAGGTACCATTGGTGGTGAAGTTATATCATTACTAAACATGTATGCACCTAGTGGTATAGCATCCAAACTCCAAGAGGAAAAGCTAAGTGAATTACAAAGAGACATAGACAGCAAAACTTTAATAATGGGAGACCTCAATGTCCCCTCTCTAAGAAATGAATAAATATAACAAAAAATTAACAAGACAGAAGCTAAGAAGGTGGATGGAATCTTAGAAAACAGATATGATAGACCTATGGAGAAAGTTTAATGGGGATAGAAAAGAATGTACCTTTTGCTCGGCAGTACCTGGCACTTATACCAAATTTGACCATGTACTAGGGCGTAAAATTCTTATAATCAAATGGAGAAAGACATAAGTAATAAATACACATTTCTCAAACCATGATGCAATAAAATTTCCATGTAATAAAGGGTCATAATAAAACAAGAACTAATTGGAAATTAAATAATTTTATCTCAAATAATGGGTGGATCAAACACCACATAATAGAAAAATCAAAAATTATATCCAAGAAAATGATAGTAATGAGACATGATACCAAAATTTATGGGATGCAGCAAATGCCTATATGGATAAAATAGAGAAAGAGGAGATCAATGAATTGGTTATGCAACTAAAAAAGCTAGAATAAAAACAAATTAAAGATCCCCAATTAACTACCAAATTAGAAATTCTGAAAGTCAAGGGAGCTTAATAAAATTCAAAGTAAGAAAACCACTGATTTCTTAAAACTAAGAGTTGGTTTAATGAAAATTCAATAAAATAGACAAACTTTTGGTTAATCTGATTAAAAAAATAAAAGAAGATAACCAAATTACCAGTATCAAAAATAAAAAGGATGAACTAACCACCAATGAGGAGGAAATTAAAGTACTAAATTGGAGCCACTTTGCCAAACTTTATGCCAATAAATTGGATAACCTGAGTGAAAAGGATGAATATTTACAAACATACAAACTGCCCAGATTAACAGAAGAGGAAACAAATTACTTACATAGAATCATTTTATAAAAGAAATGGAAAAAAAAACAATAATAAACTCCCTTAGAAAAAGTCTACAGGTCCAGGTATATTTACAAAGTGAATTCGACCTAACATTTAAGGAACTTTTAATTCCTATTCTACATAAAACATTTTTAAAAATAGGAGAGAAATGAATTCTGTCAAATTTCTTTTATGACACCAACATGGTGCTGATACCTAAACCAGGAAGAGACAAAGAAAGGCCCATCTCCCTAATGAATATTGATAAAAAAAATCTTAAATAAAATTTTAGCATTTAGACTACAAGAAATTATTATTAGGCTAATACACCATGATCATGTAGTCAGGCACGGATGGTTCAACATTAAGAAAGTACTAAACATAATTAAACATGTCAATAGGAAAACCAATAGAAATCATATGATTATCAATAGATGCTGAAATAAACTTTGATAAAATACAACATCCATTCCTATTAAAAATACTAGAAAGTTTAGGAATAAATGGAGTTTTCCTTAAGATAACAAAAAATATATATTTAAAACATCCACAAATATTATATTTAATGGAAACAAGCTCAGAGCATTTCCAATAAATTCAGGGGTGAAACAAGGATGCCCATTATCATTATTATTCAATATAGTATTAGAAATTTCAGCTTTAGCAATAAGAAAAGAAAAAGAGGAAAGGGAGTAGAGCTAAGAGAACAATTTGCACATCAGCATTATGAGATGAACAACCTTGATGGAAGCAAGCCCTCTCAGCAGTCCAGAGCTACGACAACCATATTTGACAGATTATGGACTATATTATCCCCAGCCAGAGGAAGAAAAACAAAACAAAATAAAGAAAAAAATGTAAAAAACAACCCCACCAAATCTGATGAAAACTTTATAAAAATTTTCTCTTATGTATCTCTTTCCCTTAATTCTAATTCCTAATGCCAAAAACTACTAATTTGTAAATTTGTTTAACAAAATATTTCTGTAAAATCCTAACCTGACCATTCCCAACTGAGGGGAGGGAGTTGGGAAGGGAAGGTGGAGGAAACTTGGAACTATTCATGTAACTTGGAAAAATACATGTACACATGGATGAAAATAAATTTAAAAAAGAAAAAAAGGCTTCATTTCACAAATATATACTGAGAATACAATTGATTAAAATTGTAAAAAAGTAAGAGCAATTCCTCAACTGATAGTCAAAAGACAAAAACAAGTTTTCAAAAGAAAAGAAAAAACATCTCCATATTCATGTGCAAAAATGCACTAAATTACTATTTAAAATTTTATTTTTATTACATTTTGAGATCAAGTCACCCTTCATCCCTCCCAGTCTGGTACTATAGAAAGCCACTATTAAAAATACACACACACACACACACACACACACACACACACACACGTGTGTGTGTGTGTGTGTGTGTGTGTGTGTAGGTATGTATATATGAAACATACAATATATACTTCTGTACATCAATTCTTTTTCTGGAGATGGATAGCATTTTTATTCATAGTTCCTTTGCAGTCAATCTAAATATTCATTTTGCTTAGAGTATTTTGCTTCTTCACAGTTCTTCTTTGAATAAAATTGTTGTTACTGTATACAATAATGTCTGGGTTTGTTCATTTCATTCTTCATTATTTCATGAAAATATTTCCCTGTTTTTTTCCTCTAAAATAAACCTGCTCAGCAGTTCTTACAGCAGAGTAATATTGTATCACAATCATATACCACATCTTATTCTGCTATTCAATTTCTAGTTCTTTGCTACCACAAAGAGCTGCTATGAACATGTAATTTCTTTTCCTTTCTCCCTGATCAACTTTGGAAATAGACATAATGGGATATTGCTGATTCAACAGGTATACAGAATTAAATCTCTTTATGGGTATAATTCCAGATTGCCCTAAAAATGGTTGCATCATTTCACAATCCTGCCTAAAGTAGATAAATGTCCCAATTTTTCCATATCCTCTCCAAAATTTT
Source organism: Macrotis lagotis (assembly GCF_037893015.1). Taxonomy (NCBI): domain Eukaryota; kingdom Metazoa; phylum Chordata; class Mammalia; order Peramelemorphia; family Peramelidae; genus Macrotis; species Macrotis lagotis. The sequence continues at coordinate 258,404,157 of NC_133658.1, read as the reverse complement.
CCATTTTCCCCCATCTATCATTTTAGCCAATGAGCAAGTACAAGAGGGTATCTCAAAGCTATTTGAATTTGCATTTCTCTTTTCAAAATAATTTGGAGTATTTTATATTACTATATATACATATAAATTATATATACACATATGCATATGCACATATATCTTCATATATAACACATTTACAAATGCATGATGCACATGTATGTATATGTATGTATATGCATAATACATATGTATATGAGGCATGGAGGTAAATATACAGTTAGTAATCATAAATGTATTAGTGTTATTAATATATATATGTATATACATGTATATGGACAGAAGAAATTAAATATGTATATTTATTGTATATACATATTAAATTTCTTCTGCCCAAAAATGCTTTTTCATGTCCTTTGATTACTTATTCATTTGGGAATGAATCATATTCATATAAATTTGAAAAAATTCTCTATATTTGATATATGAGGTCTATCCAAAAAACTATCTATAGTTTCTCCTCAATTTTTGTTTTTCTTCTGTTGCCTATACTGTTTTCATTTGTACAAAAATATTTTAATTTAATAAAAAATAAACAGTTTATTGCTGTTGTTTATTTGTAAATTCTTCTCTAATGCATATAACATATGTTCCATGTTCTAATCCACTGATGCATCATTCTAATTCTTAGTACCAGATAATTTTAATAATTATTTACTTATAATATGGCTTAATGTCTGGTGTGCTAGACCTCCTTCCTTTACTTTTTTATGAATTCATTTGATATTTTTGTCTTTCTGTTCTTCCAAATAATTTTTTTAATTCAATAAGATTTTTTGGTAATTTAATTGAAATGACAAGGAATAAATATATTAGATAAATAAAAATGTCATTTTTAATTCAATGAATTGGTCAATGAATCTTTCAACCATAATTTAAATCTTACTTTATTTGAAGAAAATGTATTTTTAATTATACTCCTAGAATTCCTGGGTTAGTCTTGACGGGTATACACCTAGGTATCATATGTTATTGATAGTTATTTTAAACAAAGTATCTCTTACTATCTCTTCTTTCATGATTTATTGTTAGTAAACCTATAGAAAGAATGATGACTTATGTGAGTTCTTTTTGCATCTGGTTGTTATGTTAAAATTGTTTCAATTAATGTTTTTAGTTTTATTACTTCATTACTCATTCTGTTCCCTACATTTTATTTTTCTTCTTTTATTGTTATTGTTCACATTTCTATTACAATATTGAATAATATGGATGATATTGTCTATACTTATTTCATTCCTGATCTTATTGAGAAGGCTTTAAATTTATTGCAGCTATATTAGGTGATGCTTACTGATGAATTTTAGGAAAATCCATTCATGCCTGTACTTTGAAGTATTTTTTAATAGGAATGAGTATTATATTTTTTCAATATACATTAATGAAATTGTTCTATAACATTCTTCCTCTTTTTCTTCCTCATTTAGGTATTGGTACAAAATATTTTCATAAAACAAATTTGGTAGGACTCATTCATTGCCCATAATTAAAAATAATTTGTTTAATATTGGAATTAGTGGATATTTAAGTGTTTAGTAGAATTCACTTTTAAATTCATTTTATCTCATGTTTTCCTCTTAAGGAATCTGATATGCTACACATTCAATTTCTTTTTTTTCAAAAATACTTTTATTTAGTCTTCCGAATTTATATTTTTGTAAATGCTTTTTCCATTTCATTTAAATTTCTAAAGTATTGTCATATAATTGGATAAAGTGACTCCTAAAAATTTCTTTTATTTCATCTTCATTAGTGGTGTATTCAGCCTTTACACTTTTGATAGTTGTGATTTCATCTTCTTTTCTTTATTTTAAAATTCTACTAGTCAATTGTTAGTTTATTATTTTGCTTCTTTTTCATAAAACTAGTACCAAATTTTATATATTAATCTAATTGTTTTCTTTTATTTAATTTATTCATCCATACTTTACTTTTAGGATTTACAATTTGATGCTTAATTGGTGAATCTTTAATTTATTGTATTTTTTTCAGTTGCATGCCTAATTCATTTATCTGCTCTTTCTCTTTTTTATAAACTATTTGGAGAGATGAAATTTTCTCTGCTGTTTTTGCTGCATCACATTAATTTTGGTATATTGTATCATTTTTATCATTCTCTTAAAAGAAATTATTTATTGTTTATATGACTTAGAGCTTTCATTTTAACCTGCTTTTACTTTAAGATTGTTATTTAGTTTCCAACTAATTTTATCTTATGCTTTATGTACCTTTATTAAATATAATTTTATTGCACTATGGTCTGAAAATGATACATTCAATATTTTTGCATTTAGCTATAAATTATTTTTGCCCCCTTATAGGATCAGTTTTTGAAAAGGTGTTATGTATCCTTGTGGAAAAAAGAGAATCCTTACTATTTCCATTCAGTCTTTTCTAGATGTTTATCATTTTTAATTTATGCAAGACTCTACTCATTTCCTTGACTTCATTACTATTTAATTTTTTATTAAATTTATCTAATTCTGAGAGGAGAACCTTGATGTCTACCACTTTTATAAGTCTATTCTCTATTTCTATTTTTTCTTTAAAAAATTTGGATACTTTTGTGCCTATACTTTTGATACTGATATTTCTTCAGTATCCATAGTTCCTTTTAACTTAATATAGTTTCCCCTGTGTAAGAATTATTTTTAAATTTTTTTATTTATTTAAGACCATAAGTTTTAAGTCACTTGCCCAAGGTGAAACAGCTAAGCATTATTTCAGCTCAGGTCCTCCTGACTCCAGGGCCAGTGCTCTATTAACAAAAGGATAAGCCATTTGAGTTATAATATCTGAGCAAGATAGTATTTATTGGGAGGACCCTGCTGCCTGTCGATAATCAGGTCTATATACTGCATTCATTTATGACAAAGAATCCAAGCAAAGGGACAATTTCGATGACTGTAGAACAAAGAATTAAACAACACTATATAGTGAAGGGAAACATGATTGGTTACAAAGTTTAAGCAAAAGGAATAACATGATTGGCTAGAAGTTTGGCAAAAAGGTCTTGCGATCCCTTTTCTTTTGAGACTATGTCCTCATTATTGAATGCAGATACAAGACAGTGCCACAGACTTTTGGAGAATAAATCAGACATCCTTAAAAGATAACTTGGTATTTAAAAGATATCAGTCTCAACTCCGTTGAATTCACACACATCCCAAGGTTCAATTCCTTGTGACAAGAAAAGATAATGATTAATTGGAAAGTTATATTTCTAAAACTAACCTATTACAGGCCAACTGAATTCTGACTTCAGGGACAAAGTTCCATGAGTTATGCAATTATGGACAAAATCAATTGCACACTAAGATCAACTACATAACAAAATCAAAAACTTGTAGATATGTTCAATAAGAAAATGATAGTGGGGCAGCTAGTTGGAGTAGTGGATAAAGCGCCAGCCTTGGAGTCAGGAGTACCTGGGTTCACATCTGGTCTCAGACACACCTAGCTGTGTGGCCTTGGGCAAGTCACTTAACACCATTTGTCTTGCAAAAAAACTAAAAAAAAAGATAAATGATTGATAAGTCTCCTCCCTTCTTTATCTCTTTTTATTAAATCTTTTAGCTTTAATTATGTCTGAGATCATGTCTGATACCCAGCTTTTTTATTTACATCAGTTGAAGTAAGATAAATTCTATTCTAGTCTTTTTTTTACTTTATGTGTTTTTTTTTAAATTTTTAAATGTGCTTCTTATAAACTGTATATTATTGAGGTCTCCTTTTTGATCCATTCTGCTATCCATTTCTGTTTTTTGGGTAAGTGAAAGTTATAATTATTAGTTATTTCTATCCATCTTATTTTCCTTACATTTTATCCTTCTCTCTCACTTTTTTTTGCTCTATCCCCACTGCCTCCCAGATCACTACACCCTTCTAAGTCTATCTCATTTATCCCATTCCTTTGCCCTGTCCACACACCCTTCTGAGTCAGTCAATTATCTTATGCCTTGGCCTCCATTTCTCTGTAAGTTGACTTACATACCTTACTAGATTTCCAATGATAATAAGATTTCTATACTATTCTCCATGCTTTTCATCCTTTCCTCCATGGTAACAGTTATTTCATTCATGTTTCTATTGTATGAGATAATTTGCTCAATTTTACCTCATTTTTCCAATTTTATTTTTATGTATTTTCATTAATAAATTTACAAAAAAATAAGATTAAGTTTTATTATTTTTCATCTCATCATAATCAGCTTTACCTCGAACTTTCTATCTATGCATTCTTTTTTAAATATCCTAGTAATAATAATATGCTTGAATTATAAATGTCATTTTCCCATTTGAAAGGAAAAAAGTTTAACCTTATTATTTAGTCTTTTATGTTGCCTTTCTGATTTCTCCTGATTCTTTTAAGTCAAATTTTCTGCTAAATTATGTTCTTTTCCTCAAGAATATCAGAAGCACTTTAATTCATTAAAATCCATTTATTACTTTATAGGACTACACTCATTTGCTGGCTGTTATTCTTGGTTGCAGACCCAACTCCTGAGTTTTTTAGAATACTGAGTTCCTTGCTCTTCAGTCTTTAGGTAGAGGCTGGTAAATCTTGTGTTTTCTCACCTATAGCTCCATAATATTTAAATTTTTATTTTCCTTTGAAGTTGATTTTTTCCTGGGTGTTGTGAAATTTATTGGTATAGTTCTAGAGAATATTCATTTAAGAATCTCTTTTAAGCAGTGATCAGTGGATTTTTTACTTCCCACTTAATTCTCTACTTCTAAAAATCAGGAAAATTACCCTTAATTATTTCTTTTTTATTTCCCTCACACCTTTGAAGTAGTTCGGCAATTCATTTATTATGTCTCCTCAATCTAATTTCCAAGTCAGTTGATTTTCTAATGAACTAATTTATATTCTCTCCAATTTTTCCCCATTCCTTTTATTTTCTTATATTATTTCTTTATGTCTTATCAAATCATTAGTTTCCTCCTACCCATTTTTTTCCCTTATATGTTTTTGGATCTCTTTTTCCAATTGCTTGACATCTTTTCACAGTTTTCTTGAATTATATTAATTTATTTTCCTAATTTTCCTGAACCTCTTGTTTTAATTTTAAAACTCCTTTTTAAGCTCTTCCAAGAGCTCTTTCTTGGGCTTGTGACCATTTTAGACTTTTCTTTGAAGCTTTTACAAGTAATCATTTTTGCTTCATTGTCTTCTGAGTTTGAACCCTAATCTTTTTCACCAGAGTAGTTATCTACAGTCAGGTTCTTTGTCATTTGAATAGCCTGTTTCTTGGTTGTTAACTTTATGTTAGAATTCAGCTCTATTACCAAGGAGTGGAGAATAATGGTTCAGACCAGGTTTTTGGTTCTCATATTTTGATCTAAGGGTCTTTGACTCTTTGGTTCTTCCAGTGCTCTATGATTCATGGTTATGTGTGGTCATTGTTCCGCTGCCTTAAATTTTAATCTAAGAATAATCTTAGGAACACTTCTTCACTGCTGAGACAGATTTTCCCCTCTTCCCTGAAACCAAAACCAGGGATTCCACTTTTCTGCCAATGACCACAGCAACAGGACTCTACCCCTCTAAAAACACAATCAGTGGCATGTGCTACTTCCCCTTAAACATAGCCATAGTCTGGATACTGTATCTGAATACCATTGCTGGGTCCCTCATTCACTGCCAGGAGAGGGTCTTGCAATCTTCTCCAAATCAGCCTATGACTTCCACACTATTCTATCAATGAGAATTTAAATGTCAGAATAAAGTTTATTGCCAACACAATTTACCCCATGCTTGCTGTTTGTTTACTCTGGGGTATCTGCTCATTAATATCTGTACTTTGCTCTGACCAGACCACCATCCACCCCCATGTTAGATCTTTCCTATGGTGTTCCCATGTTATCTTAGAATGGATGATACTTTATCTTTATTTTTAATTATTTCTGCTGCACTAAAATTCACCCTGAGTTGTTATTTTAGGTTATTGGGTGAGAGATGGGGGTGTAAGTGTACAATTTCCTGCCTTATTCTGCCATCTTCCCACAATCTCTAAATCATTATTACTTAGAGAAAAGTAGATTAAAACAATTCAGAGGTACCACCTCACACCTATCATAAATAACAAATACTAGAGGAGATAACAAAAAAGAATAGATATACTAATGAATTGCAGTGAGAGTGGTGAGCTAATACAACCATTCTGGAATACAATTTGGAAATCTATCCAAAGGGTTATAAAAATTGTACATACAATTTGACACAGCTATAACTCTACTAGTTTTGTACCCCAAATAGAACAAAGGAGAAGGGAATGGACATGTATGTACAAAAATATTTACAGAATATCCTTTTGGGGTGGCAAAAAATGGAAACTGAGTGAAAGTTCATCAACTGCAGGATAGGTGAACAACTTGTGTCCTATGATGGTGATGGAATTCTAGTTTTCAGTGAGATATAATACCTTATGTTAGCTTCAGAAACATATATGGCAAGATCTGTGCAAAATCATGGAAAATGAAGTAAGAACCAGATCATTGTACACAGTAGCAACAAAGGTATTATGATGATCACCTGCAAAAGATTTGGATATTCTGATCATTACAATGATTCAAGGCAATTTCAAAGAACCATGATGAAAAAATGTTGTTCACCTCTGGAAAAAAGAAGTGATAAAAAAATACATTCAAGCATAATTTTTTAAATTTATTTTTTCTGTTTTTGGAAATATAGAAATATATTTTTTCATCATTTTGCATCCATAATTGATATATTGCTTGCCTTCTTAGTGATTGAGAGAAGTTATTTGATAAGGATAAGGATTTAGAACTCAAAATTTAAAAAAGAAAAGAATGTTAAGAAAAAATAATAAATTTAAAATAAATAAATCAGATGTACTCTAATACATGGGAATTAGAACTTTGTCTTCCCTGTCTTCCTGTATGAGTCATAAATTTTTCAATCTCAAAATTAAGCCCCTTCTCATACATTGTATCTAACAAAACTGGTCTTCTTTCTGTCCACACACATGATAATCCATTTTCCATATCCCTGGCCATGTAGTAGCCATAGTACATTGATTAAATGTACTTCCTACTTTACTTCCCTCAAAGCCCTCTTTTCTGATAAGATGCAACTTAAATAATATCTTCTACATGAAGGGTATTCTGACTCTCTTGGTTTTTAATAATCCCACAAACTTCTTGTAATAAACTACATTGTAAATACTTGAATTTATTCTCTTGACATCTGTGATTTCATATATATATATATATATATATATAATATATAATATATAATATACACATACATAAGTAATCTCCAGATAAAAATGTATGCTTTTACTACAGTAGCAGATCTGACAAATGCTTATTGATCAGCTGGGAGCTAGATAAAGAACAAAGGGAATGATTTTAAAATTCTCTTATTAAAGACAAGAGATTATTCAGTTTCCATAATTCTTGCAAAGATTTCCTTGACTCAGTACAGCATTGCAGAAAGAATAATTGATGTAAAAAGGTCCTAAACCTTGAATTCTAGTCTTAGTCCTGCTATTTCATATGAGACTTTGAACAAATGACTTTTAATTTCTCTGATCATCAGTATGATGATCTTACATATATCTGATAATGGACCTTGGTTTGAAGTATGACCCTGTCGGTTATGAGTAACATGATCTTGAAAAGCCACTCCTTCTCTTTGGAGATCAATTTCCTTTTCTGTAAAATGAGGGAATTGACATAGATTACTCTAAAGTAACTTTCAGCTTTGAATTTTTATGTAGATATAAACACAGTTTCAATCTATGATATAATTTATATTTATGCCTTTAAAAACATTTATCAAATACATTTCCTGTATCAATGTATATTTCATGGCATAGTAGAAAGATTATTGACCTTGAAGTTTAAGGACTGAAGTTGAGTCTTTAGTCTATCCTATCTAAGCTTTGTGGCCTTTGACAGGTCACTTTAAATTTCCTTGGGCTTTAGTTTCTTCATCTAAATACTCCTAGTATTATATTGAACTTTGTGAATCTTAGAATAATAAAGACATATGACCTATTATTAAAATGGTATCTGGCTAAGTGATGTGTTAAACTTCTAAATTACCTCCATTCTAAACAAAAAGAATAATAATCCATATGCCAAATACTCAACTTCCTCTTTCCTTAGTAAGTCTACATCTGCAAGACCAAGGTCCTCTTTTTTTTAGTTTTTTTTTTTTGCAAGGTAAATAGGGATTAAGTGGCTTGCCCAAGGCCACACAGCTAGGTAATTATTAAGTGTTGGAGGCTGGATTTGAACTCAGGTACTCGTGACTCCAGGGCCAATGCTCTATCCACTGTGACACCTAGCCACTCCCCCAAGGTCCTCTTCTTAAGCCAATTGTATGGAGGCTGTTGTTTTAGTTTGAAGTAGATCATGATTCTACTATTAGTCTTTCATATTGAAGATGACCACACCAAACAACTAAGTGATTGGAGATTAGAGTTGTATACAATTATGTTTGTTATAGTGAAGGGTATGCAAGGCTATGCAAGGCATTCTTCTCACTTGCCTTGCCAGAATAGCTCCATCCCAGAGTCTGATTTTTAATAAATGGGAATATTGGAAATGGTCTGGCTTTTGTGGGAATCTCTAGGCCTTAAATGATTTTGATTTCTCTCATATTAATGAGGCAATGCTGAGCAAGCACCAACCTGTGCTTGGTAAGGATAATATGTGACAGCCTGGTACAACTTCAGTTGTCATTTGATGGGTTTATCATCAGTAAAGTCTTTACTCTCAGGCTTTCCATCTTTGAGTTGTGATGGTGGGAGCTACAACAGTATCTGTATTTGAACTGTATTCAATAACCTGGTATATTCTGACATGACGCTCAATGGGCTAATTGTCAGTAATCTTTTTTTGTCAGTAGTCTTTTCTCAGAGAGACCTTCCATTTTGAGTTGTGATGGTAGTAATCACAAAAATATCTGATTGTTGGCTCATGGGATAGTGCCAGAACGGTGGCACTTTCCAAAACACTGACCTCTCTCTTGGGGTGAAACCATTCCAAGGTGTCCCTGCCTTTCACAAAGAAAAGAGAACCCTCCCTGAAGTTGCTACCAGCTTCTCCAGGATCAGTCGAGCTACCACACTGAATGATTGCAGCACCTGATCCCACCACTCTAGATTCAGGAATTTGAATCTGACTTCCTTTTGATTAGTTGAAGGCAATGAAAGTCATCACCCATCTTTTTGGAATGGCTCTTGCTTATCTCTCCAGACTGACTGACCCTATTTAACTGCTGTTTACATGGAACCCTTTTCCACTTCAACATTCAGGGAAATGATGCCATAACATGTACGTGAAGTGGATTTAAGTGAGGGGATGCCATGCAAAGTCATCATCGTCACTTTTTTTCTCCAGAGTGGCTCAATATGGTCCAGTGGCTAGATATGGATCAGCATGACTGGAGATGACCTTGGATATTGTGGGAAACCTTGGCCTTTTAGAGCTAGGTCTTTCCTGGTCACAGTTTGACTGAACAATGTCTATTCAGTCATTCTTTTTGTTTAGATCCTATGTGATCAAGAAAACTTTTTCAAAGTCTCTCATTTCCTATATTTTATTCTCAGAGAATAGGCCTGTCAAATAGGTAACCTCAGAACACAAGCTCTGTAACTTAAAACTCTCTTTTTTGTCATTGTCTTCCCTAAAAGTTCTCTCTCTCTCTCTCTCTCTCTCTCTCTCTCTCTCTCTCTCTCTCTCTCTCTCTCTCTCTCTCTCTTTCTCTCTCCCCCATATATATATATATATATATATATATATGCATATATATATATATATATGTATATGGAATTCATATGAGGAGTTTTCTCTCTCAATGATACCCAAGGAAATTTACTTTAAGTGATTAGTACTGAGCTGCATCCTGGAGGCTTGACTTGAATGCAGGTCTTCATGATTAGGTGAAGAGTTGTCTAATCACTATTCAATAGCTGTGTAATTTCTTAATGAATGTTTATTGAATGAAATTAAAATGACATTTCTATTTACATATGCAAAGTTGACTCAAGGACCAGTTAATCTATTTGTATTTTTCTTTAATATTAGACTGTAAGCAACTACATTTTCAAGTCCAAATTGATAATGCATTATTTTTCTGTTCAGAGTTACAAGATGAGTTAAAAAAAATGACCCTAGACTTAAGATGGTTTAAATTTAAATTCTCACTCTGCTTCTACTAATCCTGTAACCCTGCTCAAGTTTCCATATCTGTAAAATGGAGTAAATAAATACTTGATCCATCTATTTTACATAATGGTAGCTGTGAGATAAATGCTTTGTACTAGGGCAATAGATATATGTTATCTTCAGGATTGATTACAACAGCTTGGAACTCCAGTGCCCCAGACTCTTACTTTAAAGCTTTCTTTTGGACAATAATTTCTAGGTCACCTTTCCCTAGACCATAAAATCTTTCCATTCAGAAATTCAAGAGCTAGGAAGATTCTCTAAATCTAGACATACACAGAAGATTAAATCAACATGTAATAATTTGGAAAGTGATGTCATACAATAATATCCCTCTTTAAAAACAACAAAAAAGAAAAATAGAATTTTCATTTAGTCTAAAATTGTAAATTTATTGCTAAAATGGATATTAAAAGATATCTAATCTACTGTCTCCTTTTATGGAGGAGAAAGCAGTATTTCAATGAATCAACCATTTTTTATTTACTGCTATGAGCCAGATAGCATAAGGCACTGTATATAAAAAAGACAAAAATATTAATTCTTTCCCTCAAGAAGCTTACATTTTATTATTTCATTTTAGTGCCTAGCACAGTGAGGGATTCATTAAAATTTGGGGAAATATACTCAATTAGTAGATTTTGGCTCCTACTACATTGCTTTTTTTTTAAGTTAGCCTATTAATGCCTCTAAACACACACTGTGATCTATTCAGAGAAGTTCAGAGTTTAATTCTCACAGAATAGTTCATAATTGAAAGAATGGTAAGATAATAGTATTCCTAAGGCTTATGACATAGAAACATAATGTCATAGAATGTCAAACATAAAGGAATCATAGAAACCATTTGAAACAATGCTATCCTTTAACAGCATAGGAAACAGACTCAGAAATTTGATAGCTCTGGCACAAGACCATAATTTGGTCAAAAGACTCCAATTTGTTTCAAGAGAGCTTTAAAAAATGCAGGCTCTGAGAGAAGTCATAGTAGTGATATCCCTTTTGTTCTAGTTATTATTGCATCCATTTTTTGTTAAAGAGAAGTCTGATCATACCTTAGAGAACTCAGAAGGATGCTTTACGTACCCTACAGTACCTGTTGAAAAGGAAGATTCATTGCTATAACCAAGATTACCTTGAAATATAGACCATATTCCTAAAGACAAAGTGATATACAGAGACATCAAGAGGGAAGAGCATGGAGGCTGTGAATTTATGATCCATGTCCTGTGAGCAGATTCTATAGAGAGCTTATATGAGCACGATCCGTCCTCCAAGTCTTTCTTTATGACCTGATTTCCAAAAATCCAGGCAGAATTTATACAGAATTCTCATAATGATCTGAACCAAGACATTACTGAAATCATACACTAAATTGAAATTGAAATCATATGCTAAAAATGGATTTTGGTCCTTAAGTGGATATCAGAGTAATGATAGTGACCGCTGATTATAACCTTGATATACTCTCTCTTTTGAGTCTCCCAGTGACCTAGGGACCTTGGAAATGAGAGCTAGTTAGTCAATAACTCTGTCAGTTAACAAATATTTATACTTATGTGCCTGATAAGGACTAGAGAAGCTCACTTTGGGGTTAGGAAGACAAAATACAACTGTGTATCTACGAATTACATACAAGATAAATGAGAAGTAATCTTTGAGGGAAATTGCTTAGGGGAGAGAAAAGTAGGACTCATAATAGGTGAGATTTGAGCAGAGTCTTAACCAAATGGCAAAAGGGAAGAGAGAGAAAATATTCCAGACATAGGGAGACAGTCTGTGTCATTACCCTTTCTTTTATAATCTCAGGGATTTGGTATGACTGATCACTGTCAAAGGCAGCTTCAAACCTATGACTCTTCTGACTCTAGGATCTAATATTCATGACACAAAAAAGGAGTATATTTAACATGTTTTGTATGTATGTATGTATGTTTCTGTTTCTGTACCTGTATATTTTTCAAGGTATACTTATACTTCCTTCTCAACTGTGTTAATGTGAAAAGATCTTTTCCTTTCTGCCTATCAATTGAATTTATTATCATTACCATGAACTTAGAATTGACTAGCACAGTAGATACATGGATTCAGGAAGACTGAAATATTCATATCTTGTCTCAAGACACTTTCTAGTTATGTAAACTTGGGTCAGCCACTTAGACATTCTGAGCCTCAGTTCCCATCTCTGTAAAATGAAAGGGTTGGAATCAGAAAATTCTAAGATTACTTCAAGCTCAAAATTTGTGATATTATGGACTCTAGTTCCAGGAATAAGTCATAGTTTAAGGAAAGCCTTTTCTTCCCACCCACATTTGTATAGGTAATACAAATAGTTTTTTCAATGAACCTGTGATTTCACCTTTGAAGGGAGCCACTAGGGAAAAACTTGATATATTAATGCAGGCTAACATCCTCTCTGAAATTAATAGTGTTATACTGTTGCCTTGCAAAGTTGGATGTTAAATAATTTATGCAAGATTATAAGCCAGTATATGGCACAGGTCTTTCTGATTACAAGGTCATTCAATTATATGAAGGAACAGAGGTTCAAACGTGGGGAAAAAATTGACCCAAATAGCAAGGATGAGATCCAGAGCAAGAGGCTCTGTCTTTCAATTCTAATCAAAATTTGGTCTATTACACAATACTCTTTTTAATAGGTAATAATAGGCAGCACAGTGGATAGAATGTCGGATAGGAGTTTGGAAGACTTGAAAGAAGCTTAATAGTTCTTTCACTTTGTACAAATCATTTAGCCTTCCTGTTTCTCAGTTTTATCATGTGTAAAATGGAAAAATAATATTTATCTTGATGATGATGTTTATCCTTTGTTCTCAAAGAAGACCATGACATAAGGGAAGTAGTGCCATGACAAGCATGTATTACTTTTTAGCAAACAGTAGATATTGTTTATTTTTAACATTCTTTGCTTTTTAATTTTAAATTTCAGATTTTCTTTCTCCCCTACTCACTGAGAAGAAAAAACTTATAATTTCTATTATAAATATGAAATCATATAAAACATTTCCATATTAGCCATGACACAATTTCTAAAAGAGAGAAAGAAAATTATACTTTAATTTGTACTCTGCTTTTGTCACTATATTTCTTAAGGTAAATAGCATTTTTATCATTATTTTATTGAGATTGACTTGAATTATTATATTGATCAGAATAGCCAAGTCTTTCACTGTTATCATCATTACATCATTGTTCTTGCTATGCAAAATGATCTTGAGGTTCTCCTTACTTCACTCTGCATTAGTTCATGTAGGTTTTACCATATTTTTCTGGCATGTTTTTCTTAGAGCACAATAACACTCCATCACAATCATTTATCACAATTTATTCTGCTTTTATAGGATTTCAGTGAGGAGTTGCAGTGCTAAATCATCAGCCTCACATTCTCCTCCAGACTCATCTGGATTCAGCAACTAGATATGAAACAAGATGACTGGAGATGGCTCTGGATGTGAGGTAATCAAGGTTAAGTGATTTACCCAAGGTTACACAACTAGTGAGTGTCAAGTGTTTAATGCTGGATTTGAACTCCTGTTCTCCTGATTTCAAAACCAATGCTCTAACCACTGTATCATCTAACTACCCAATAATAATATTTTCTCAAGAGAATGAAGTGTAACACAAATATAAAGTTCTTTGCAGAAATTAAAAACATATCTATATCTATATATATATATATATATATATATGTTTATTATATGCTCTCTTCACAAGGATTAAGTAATGTATTACTAACATTTTACAGATGAAGAAACCGAGGCTCATTTTTAATAAAATCTAATCATCAGGCATGGGGATAAGTATTAATAATGCAGTGAAAAATTGCAAGACACACAGAGAGAGAGAGAGAGAGAGAGAGAGAGAGAGAGAGAGAGAGAGACTGAAAACTGAGACAGAGAGACTGAAAGTCAGAGGGACAGAGAGAGATTGAGAGAAACAGAAAAAGGGTCAAAGAGAAAATTTGCTTCCAGAAGAGTTTTCATTATTCCAAGTGAAGTGAAACATCTGTAATTATACTATATAAAATCTAGAACTCAAATTCTGTTCTTCTTAGTCCAGTTCCTGTTCCCTTTCTACTACTGCCACACAGCCTCTAAACCCTGTGGTTTATCATATACTGTCCTCTTTTGTTATCTAATTCTTTGTAAATCTGGTTTCCCCAGACTAAATTTCAAACTTCTTTAAAGGCATATGCTTCTTTTGCATGTCCATAGCTTCTGAACTGTAGGGAAAGAGATGGAATAATATGTCTGGAATTGAGTTATCTCTTTAATGAAAACAGTTTGGATAACATTCAGAAAAGAATGCTCTACTACAGATACTAAAGCACTTAGTCTGGCTTGTTGAAACACCCCCTCTGAAATGTAAGAGAATTATATTCTCTTGCAGCCAAGATTCCCTATAATGGAAAGCACAATGGACCAGGTGGTGTTCACATAGACTTGGCCTTTTTATTTTCCTTCAAAGCTTATTGAAATTTGTTTGAATAATGGGCTTTGTTTTCAGTGCCCTTTGAGACTGCAATGAATCAAAAGAAATGAGCTGATTTGTTACTCTAAAGGGCAAGTGAATAACATACATTGGTGGTAAATAATGCACAACTTGGAGAAATAGAGATATTTAATTTTAATTCATATTTATTGAATCCAGAGATTCTGAGATTCACAGGCTCAGTGGTCCTGAACAGCTTTTGAAAATGTTGTCTTATTCCAGTCTCTCAATGAATTTTTCATTCTATCCTTAATTTTCCCATAGTAGGAGACATATTACCAAGTTAGATGAGCATTTAAAAATCTAGTGAGGTATTTAACTAATGGAGATGTACTATAGTTACAATTATCCAGATAATTTATACAAACTTCTACCTCTCCAAAAATTTGTTCAGCTAATTGAAAGAAATATGTTTTGGAAGGTTGCATGAGACAACATCTTACATATATAAAGGATTTTAAAAATTTGCTTGGCATTTAGCTTACCTTATCAAAATTTCACAATCACTCAAAGGAGTTGGTAATAGAGAAAGTTTTCTTTTCATTTTGAAGTAGTAGAGGCTCAAAGAGATTCTAAAATCATGGTCATATATCAAATAGGTATTGACTGGAATTCACACTCAGGTCTTCTCATGCCAAACTTAACAGTATATTAGTTTACACTGTATCAGGATACAAAGATCAAAGCTCGAGCATAGAAGCAACTAGGTGGTGAAGTGTTTAGATCATTGGACCTAGTATCAAGACCACTTTAGTACAAATCCTGTCTCAGACATTTAATAGTTGCATATCAGTCTCTTACTTGTTTTCTGTTTCAGTTTTCTCATTTGCAAAATGAGGATAATAACAGTACCCACTTCCCAGGATTATAAGCATAAAACAGGATGATATAGGTATAGTACTTTTTAGCAAACAATAGCAAACAATTGCTTATTTTTAACATTCTTTTCTTTTTTAATTTTAAGTTTCATATTTTCTTTCTCCCCTACCCACTGAAAAGACAAAAGTTATAATTTCTATTATAAATATGAAATCATATAAAACATTTCCATATTAGCCATGACACAATTTTTAAAAGAGAGAAAGAAAACTATACTTTAATTTGTACTCTGCTTTTGTCAACTATCTTTCTGAAGGTAAATAGCATTTTTTTATCATGATTTTACTGAGAATGACTTGAATCATTATATTGATCAGAATAGCCAAGTCTTTCACTGTTATCATTACAACATTGTTCTTACTATGCAAAATGATCTTGAGGTTCTCTTTACTTCACTCTGCATTAGTTCATATAGGTTTTGCCATATTTTTCTGACATGTTTTTATTATAGCACAATAACACTCCATCGCAATCATTTATCTCAACTTATTCTGCTTTTCACCAGCTGATGGGCATACAACTAATGTTTAATTCTCTGCCATCACAAAAAGGGCTGATATAAATATGTCCGTACAAATGGATCCTTTTCCTTTTTTCCTTTCATCTCTGTGGAATATAGATCTTATAGTGATATTTCTGGGTTAAATGAAATAGACAATTTTATAGCCTTTTGAACAGAGCTAAATGGAACTTCCTTTTATTATGATCAACTGTGAATGTTCTCATCAATGATCCAAGATAATTCCAAAGGATTTATGATTAAAAATTTTATCTACCACCACAGAAAGAATTGATGGAGTCAATATAGATTGTAGCATACTATTTTCTCAACCTTCTTTATTTTTCTTGCCTTTTGGGAGAGGTGTAGGGATTCTGTATTTTCTTTTTGCAATATAGCTAATATGGAAATATGTTTTACATGACTGCACAGGTATAATCTATATCAAATTGCAATTCTCCTCAAGGAGAGGTAAGGGGAAAACTAGAAGGAGAGAATTTAGAACTCGTTTTTTAAAAGAAGATTTTAAACAATAAATTTTTTTGTATTTAATGAAAAAGTATAATAAATTCACTTCAGTCATTAAAGAAAAATAATTTTAGCAGATAATTAACTCTCCATGGTAATGCTTCCCCCCTTTTAAGTCTGAGTATATAGGGTCAACAAGAAATATAATTCCCTTTTATAACTTATTTGACTTTACCCAGTTTAAGTCCAGACAAAGAGTTCATTAAGTTTTTTTGATTGGAAAAAAAACTGTTAGTCTCTTGACAAGTGTTAGTGAGATTCACAGCATACCATTAGTGAAGAATGAAACTTAAACTGCATAATTATTACTTAAGAGGAAGGACTAAGAAATACACAAACTCTGGATTAATTATTTCCATAGGCCCAATCCTAATAGTTTAATCCTAGAATGCCAGACCAATGTAAAACTGAGCCAGAATTTCCACAATACAACACAAGCAACTACCCATTGATCCTGAAACTTCTCTTTGAAGATTTGTAATGAAGGAAAATTTCACTGCTAAAGGCAGTTCTACAAGTCAGGAAATATTTTCCCCGGATAAAGGAGAAATCACCTTTTGTTCAACTTTTATGCATTGCTCAAAGCCACACACACACACACACACACACACACACATACACACACACACACACACACACACACACACACACACACACACACACACACTTATTTAATATCTTAAATTAAAAATATATCTTCCTTATGATGAAAAGTGTCATCCTTATCCAGAGATAGAACTATGGAGTCTGAATACAGACTAAAGCATACCTTGTTCAATTTTAATAATTAGTTTTTGTTGTTATTATTGGTTTTTCTTTCTTCTTTTCCCTTTTGTTTGGATCCTTTATTCACAACATGACATGTGGCAATATGTCTAAGATAATTGTACACATATATAACCAACCTATAACAGATTACTTTCCATCTTGGGGAGGAGAGAAGGAAGAATAGAGGAAGAAAAATGTGGAATTCAAAATCTTGCAGAAAATGAATACTGAAAACTATCTTTCCATGTAATTGAAAAAACAATACAAAAATAAAGAAAGTGTGTCTTCATAAAGGTCCCAAAATTGCTTGGAGAATTTCTTCATGGTCAGAAATAGGGAGAAGGCTAATTAAAAGACGGGTTGATATGAGGAAAGAAGAATTGTAAGTAAAAGATTGTATTTTTGATACAAAAGTATCAATACAATATCAAATATGAATTCTGCCATTCTATTTCACTAAATTGGTTCAATTGACACTAATTTTTGAGTTCTTGTCTATTAAAACAATTTCTTATCTCTTTGCTTTTAATGTCTCCAATATTTTCCTGGTTCTGCTTATTTCATTCAGCATCAGTTCATCCAAGTTTTTCCAGGCTTTTTCTGAAGACAGATCATGCATGAATTTTTTTACAGATTTTTTTAATTTTCCCTATATATGGTATGAAAGTTTTTCAGCATTCATCCATATGCATATGCATATATTTAAGTTATATATTTTCCTTCTACCCTCCCTTCCCACCCCCCTCCCCTCTGTGGTGAACAGTCAGTTGAATAGTGAATCTACACATTTGTGTTAAACATGTTTACAGTTTAGTCATTTTCAGTATCAGGAGTTAGGATTAAGGAAAAGAAATATATAGGAGAATTTTTTAAAGGGAATGTATTATACATCATGCTAGTATGCTAGTATTCTGAAGGGTTTGATTTTTTTTGTTTTGTTTTTCTTCTTATGGATGGGGATAGCATTGTCCATAGCTGGTCTAATAGGTCTGTCCTAGCTCTCTGAACTGCTGAAAGGAACCTTCCATTGAGGTTGATCAACCC
Organism: Macrotis lagotis; assembly: GCF_037893015.1. Classification (NCBI taxonomy): domain Eukaryota; kingdom Metazoa; phylum Chordata; class Mammalia; order Peramelemorphia; family Peramelidae; genus Macrotis; species Macrotis lagotis. The sequence goes on along the minus strand of NC_133658.1, from coordinate 258,385,682 downwards.
ACAATGTTGTAATTAATGTGTAAAATGTTCCCTTGGTTCTGATCTCTTCTCTCAGCATCATATCCTGTAATTCATTCCATGTTTCTCTAGAGTTCAACCATTTCTGATTTCTTATTGAACAATAATATTCCATAACATTTGTATACCATAACTTCTTCCACGTTCCTCAATTGGTGGGCATCTCCTCAACCTCTAATTCTTTGCCAGTACAAAAAGAACTGCTATGAATATCTTGGAACATATGGGACTTATCCCATTTTTTTCTGATTTCTTCTGAATATAGCCTACTTTGGAATTGCTAGGACAAACTGTATGATCAATTTTATGGCACTTTGAACATAGTTCCATACTGCTCTCCAGAATTGTTTGATCAGTTCACAAACTCCACCAGAAATGCATTAATGTCCCAATTCTCCTACAACCTCTCCAACATTAATCATTTTACTTTTTATCATTTAACCCCATTGCCTTAAATTAAAAAAAAAAAGATTGTCATCTAAAAGGGCTGCTAGAAATATTTTTATACAGGGTCTTTTCCCCTTTTTTATGATCTCTTTAGGATATACACTTGTAGTGAAATTGCTGGAGTGTGACAGTTTTATTGCCTTTTGGCTATAATTTCAAATTGGTCTCCAGAATGGATCAGTTCACAACACCCTCCCCAAAAATGCATTAGTGTTCCAGTTTTTCCTGATCTTCTCCAGCATTGATCTTTTCCTTTTTTTGACAATTAAGTCAATCTCATAGGTATGGAGTGGTAGCTCATAGTTGTTTTAATTTGCATTTCTCTAATCAAGAATGATTTGGAACATTTTAATAGGATTATAGATAACTGTAATTTCTTCATCTGAAAGTTATCTGTTCATATCCTTTGATCATTGATCAATTGGAGAATGACTTTTATTCCTATAAATTTGGTTAAAATCACAGTATATTTGAGCAATAAGTCCTTTATCAGAAACATTAGTGTGAAAATTATTTACTAGTCTTCTGTATTCCATCTAATCCTGGTTGCATTGGTTTTATTTTTGCAAAAATAATTCACCTTCATGCAGTCAAAATTATCCATTTTGTAATTTATAATGCTCTATCTCTTGTTTGGTCATAAACTCATCCCCTTTTCATAGATGTGACAAAAGGTCTATTCCTTGTTCTCTTAATTGGTTTATGGTATCATAGTTTATGTCTATGTTTTGTACCTATTTCAACCTTATATTGGTATTTGGTTGTCATGTGTAATCTATAGCAAAAGACTAAGACATTGGACTTTGGGGGCTGAGACAGTGAAGGTCTATCTATTTGGCGTAAAGGGGAGCAGTTAGATGGGAGTTAGGAAAGTCAACAGGAGGCTTTTAGCCATAGTCCAGACCACACCCAGCTCAGCTAGATAACAGACCAGAAGGTAGATTGGATTCCAATCCCAGACAACATCTCAGCCCAGGGAACATTGGGGTAACCCCCACATCAACACAAAAATCTTGGAACTATACTCCCTATACCCCAGGAGCAATGCTCAACTATCAAAATGAGGGGAATAAACCAAAAAGATTGCCAACCACAGAAAGCACCTATTCAGATAGAGAGATTAAAATAGCATCTGAAAAGGAAAAAAAAAAACAATGTAAAATTACCTATATGGGAATTCACAAAGGAATTTATAAATTGGATTCAAATTCAAAACCTCTTGGAAGAGCTTAAAAAATATTTTAAAAAGCAGAGAGGAAGAAGAAAAATGGGGAAAAGAAACAAGAACCAGTTGAATGATAAGCAGTTTTTAAGGTATATGCGATCTACTGAAAAAAAAAAGTTAACTCATTGAGAAATAAAATTAACCAACTGGAAAAGGAAAATAACTCATTTAAAGGTAAAATTAGCCAAATCAAAAAGGAAACACAAAAGCTAACAGATGAAAATAAACCCCCCCAAATTATACCTGGACAAATAAAAAACCAATGCTTCTTTGATACTCAGATTCCATCAAACAAAATCAAAAGGACAAAATAAATTGAAGAATATGTAAAGTATATTTTGGGGAAAAAAAATCAAAGAACCTGGAAATAGATCCTGAAGAGGTAATTTATGAACTATTGGTCTACCAGAAAGCCTAGATTAAAAAAAAGGATCCTAGAAAATATATTTAAAGCAATCATCCTAATATCCTAGCTCAAGAAGACAAAAAAGCCCTTGGAAGATTACACAGAACACCTCCTGAAAGAGACTCGAGAAGAAAAACTCCTAAGGAATAGCTTAGCCAAATTACAGAATTTGCAATTAAAGGGAAAAACCCAGAAAATTATGAAAAACAAGCAATTTAAATTCAAAGGAATCACACCAGACTTATCACTTCAACATGAAAGAATCAGAGCACCTGGAATATGATATTCTAAAGAGCAAAGGACCTTGAATTATAAGCAAGAATCAACTACTTTGAAAAAATACAATATATTCTCTTGGGGGAAAAACTGGATTTTCAGTGAAATAGAAGACTTCTGAAATTTTCTAATTAAAAAGAACAGAACTGAACAGGAAATTCAGTCTTCAAATACAAGACCCAAGAGATTCATAAAAAAAAGGTAAACAGAAGGGGGAAAATGCTAACCAAGAACATCAAACTGTATACAGTCCTACAAGAGAGGATATGACTTGTAACTCTTGAAAATTGTACTTCTCTTGGGATAGTTAAAAGTTTGACTATAGTTGAAAGGATTATACTTAGAGGATAGGGGAATCAATAATGATTATGAGAGTGATATTTCCAATTGAGACAAAGGGAAGGAGAGTATGTAGAGGGTTTATGCATAAGCAAATTGCTTACTTTATTTAGATACCTTAGTTAAGGATGATTATTGTACAATAGAGACAAAAGTTTGGAGTGTACTTTCTAAAGTTGCACGAAATAGATCAGGAAGTGATCTTTCCTTATTGAATATTTTATTACGCAAAAGTTATAGTGTCATACTTGGGTATTATAGAGGCAGAAGGAGAGAATGTACCTAATATTTTAGGTAAGGAGAATTGTTGTGCTATGGTTGGAATGCTAAAAGGATAGAGGGAAAGAGTAAACCTGATACTTTGGTTGTAAGGCTATGATTGGGATACTATAGAGATGGAAGGAGAGAGTGTACTTAAAGGAACTGTATATGAAAAGACTATTAAGCAATTCAGCTTTGCTTGATGCTTTGCCTCATAAGAATTGTGGGTCCCCTCACACCTCTTAGACTGGCCAATACGACTTGACTATAAAGGACAATGATCAATGTTGGAAGAGATGCAGGAAATCTGGGACACTAATACATTGTTGGTGGAGCTGTGAACTCATCCAACCTTTCTGGAAAGCAATTTGGGATTATGCCCAAAGGGCAACAAAAATGTGCATAACCATTGATCCTGCAATACCACTACTGGGTATATACCCTGAAGAGATCATGAAAAAGGATAAAAACATCACTTGTACAAAAATATTCATACCACCCTGTTTGTGGTGGCAAAGAATTGGAAATTAAGTGAATCTCCTTAAAATGGGGAATGGCTTAACAAACTGTGGTATATGTATGTCATGGAATAATATTGTCCTATTATAAACCAGGAGGGATGGGAACTCAAGGGAGCCTGAAAGGATTTGCATGAACTGGCACTGAGAGAGATGAGCTGAACCATAAGAACATTGTACACCCTAACATCAAAATGGGGGTGTTGATCAACCTTAATGGACTTGCTCATTCCATCAGTGCAACAACCATGGACAATTTTGGGCTATCTGCAATGGAGAATATCATTTGTATCCAGAGAAAGAATTATGGACTTTGAACCAAGACCAAAGTCTATTACCTTCAAATTAGGAAAAAACCTATTATATTATTATATAATTTTACTATCACATACTTTATTTTTCCTCCTTAAGGATATGATGTCTCTGTCATCATATTCAACTGAGATCACTATATAACACAGAAACATTGTAAAGACTAACAGAATGGGGGGAGGGAAGCAAGAATGGGGGAAAAATTGTGAAACTCAAAATAAATAAAATCATTCTAATAAAAAATAAAAAAAATAAGTGTGTGTCTGTGGAGGGAGGGTACTTGAAAAGAGGGGGCAGTATAGCTCAGTTATGATCTGATATGATTTATGGTTTTTGAGAAGTGTATTTCTAATGGGACTGAATATTGTAATATACTTAATGATTATAAGACAATACTGTTTCTCAATCAACAAAGCATTCAATCAATCAACCTTTGAGAAATGTAGTTTTATCAAGACAGATAAAAAGAGCATATTTTGACAGATGGGTTGTAGGTACAAGACAGAGTTAATACAATGAAGACATGGAAAACAAGACTAAACTAGAAGAAGTTTAGGTGTTAGAGGACAACACTAGGTGAAGAGGCACAAAGGTCTATTATAGTGAAGGAAAAGAAGGGAGGGTGAACACTGAATAAATCCTACTATCAACAGATTTCATCCAAAATGGAATAACATATATTTACAATTGGGTTTAACAATCTATCATATCCTTCATGGAAAGAGGAGGGGGGAGTGAAAGGGAAGAAGGGTATAATAAAGGGGATGGTAAAAAGTTAAAGGAAAGGGAGCAAAATATTGGTGGGGAGGGAAAAGAGTACAGGTAGAGAAAAAGTAGGAAAAGATAGCATGGAAGGAAAAACAGAATTAGTAATCTTAATTGTTAATGTGAATAGTATGAACTCTCCCATAAAAAGAAAGCAGAGAGCATAATGGATTAAAAACTAGAAACCTGCAATATGTTGTTTGCAAGAAACACATTTGAAGTAGAGAGATACACACAGGCTGGACCGAAATATGTTAGGCTTCAGGAGAAGAAAGAAAAATCAGGGACAGCAATCCTTATCTCAGGCAAAGCAACATTAGATCTCATTAAAAGGGATAAAGAAGGAAATTATTTCTTCTTTAAAAGCACCATAGTCAATGAATTTTTATCATTATAAAAATCTATGCACCAAATGGTATAGTAGTCAAATCATTATATAAAGTGAACCAATTATAAGCAGATACAAATGACAAAACCAAAATGGTAGGGGACCTTAACCTCCTTCTCTCAGAATTAGATAAATCTAACCATGAAATAAATAAAAAGGAAGTTAAGAAAGTGAATAAAATCTTGGAAAACCTAGAAATTACAGACCTTTGGAGAAAACTGAATGAAGATAGAAAAGAATATATGTTTTTTTTTTCTTTGTAACATATGGCACCAATAACAAAACTGACCATGTAGTAGGAAATTAGAAACCTTACTAATCAAATGCAGAAATGCAGAAATAATAATACATACTTTTCAGATCATGATGCAATTAAAACTGCATGTAATAAAGGACCATGTAAATATAAATAAAAAAATTAATTGGAAACTAAATAACCTAATTTTAAAGATTGAGTGGATCAAACAATGATCATAGAAATGATCAACAATATCATCGAAGAAAATTACAACAATGAAACAACACACTAAAACTGCCAAAGCAGGTGTTAAGGGAAGTTTTATATCTCTAATACCTATATGAAAAAATAGAGAAATAGGAGGTCAGTGAATTGAGTATGCAACTACAAAACTAGGAAAAGATCATTGAAAATCCCCAATTAAAGACCAAATTAGAAATTCTAGAAAATTTTTTCAAATCCTGGAAAATCAAAGAATAAATAAATTAAATGAAAGCAAGAAAATTTTTGATCTACAAAATATAAAACAAAGAGTTGGATTTATGAAAAAATACAATAAAATAGATAAACTTTTAATCTGCTTTTTTTAAAACAAAAGAAAGAATACTAAATTACCAGAATCTAAAGTGAAAAGGGTGTACTCACTGCTAAGTAGGAGAAAATTTAAGAGACAATTTGGAGCTATTTTGCTCAACTATATACTAATAAATTTGACAATCCAATTGAAATGGATGAATATTTACAAAAGTATAAACTAACAGATTAATATAGGAAATAAAATGCCTAAATAGAACCATTTCAGAAAAAAATTAAGAAACCATCAATAGGGGTGGCTAGGTGGCACAGTGGATAAAGCACCGGCCCTGGAGTCAGGAGTACCTGGGTTCAAATCCAATCTCAGACACTTAATAATTACCTAACCTTGTGGACTTGGGCTAGCCACTTAACCCCATTGCCTTGCAAAAACTTAAACAAAAAAAAAGAAGAAAAAGTAAAAAGAAAAAAAAGAAACCATCAATAAACTCCCCAGGGCCCTTCAGGCCCAGATTGATTTAAAAGTGAATTCTAACAAGCATTTAAGGAAAAATTAATTCCAATTTTATAGAAAATATATTAAAAATTAAGAGGAGCTCTGCCAAATTCCTTTATATGATAGGAAGAGGCAAAAGAGACCAAGAAAGTTATAGACCAATCTCCCTAATGAAAAGAGTTTCCAAAGTTATTACTAGGATAACACACCATGATATACCAAATGGACAGGAATGATTCAATATTAGGAAAACACTGAACTGAACATAGCAATAATAAAACATAATTGAACATAGCAATAGCAAAACATAACTGAACATAGCAATAGAAAAACCAACAGAAATCATATGATTACCCCAATAGATGTGGAAGAAGACTGACAAAATACAACAATCATTCCTATTAAAACCACTAGAGCGTATAGGAATAAATGGAGTTTTCTTTAAAATAATAATTGGTTTCTACCTAAAACTGTCAACAAACATTATTATGTAATGGGGATAAACTAGGAATATTTCCAATAAGATCGGGGTTGAAACAAGGATGTCCATTATCACCACCACTATTCAATATAGTATTAGAAATGTTAGCTTTGGGATTAAGAAAAGAAAAAGAAATTGAAAGAATTAGAATTGGTTATGAAGAAGCAAAGCTTCCATTTTTTTGCATACAATCTGCTATACTTAGAAAATAAACTAAAAATTACTTGAAACAATTCAAAATATCAGCAAAATATCTAGATATAAAACAAGTCACATAAATCATTAATATTTCTATGTATTAACAAGGGAGCCCAAGAGCAAGAGATAGAAAGAGAAATTCCATTTAAAATAACTATAGACATCATAAAATATTTGGCAATCTAATTCCCAAGACAAATTCATAGAGTCTATGAATACAATTACAAAATACTTTTCACAAAAATAAAGTCATACCTAAACAACTGGAAAAACATCAATTGTTCATTGTTAGGGTGAGTTAATATGATAAAAATGATAATTATACCCAAATTAAATTAGTTATTCAGTATCATACCAATCAAACTACCAAAAAACTATTTTATAGAGCTAGAAAAAGTAGTAACAAAATTCTTCTGGAGCAAAAAATGGTCAAGAATATCAAAGAAATAGCTTTTAAAAATGCAAAGGTAGGTTGTCTAGCTGCACAAGAACTAAAACTAAACTATAAGGCAGTACTGGTCAAGAAACAGAGTAATGGACCAGTGAATCAGAATAGGTACAAAAGAGACAATTGTAAATGTCTTTAGAGTTCTACTGTTTGACAAAGACAAGACACTAGCTTCTGGGAAAAGAACTCACTATTTGAAAAAATTTGCTGGAAAACCTGGAAAATATTATGACAAAAACTAGATGTAGATCTAAATTCATAACCTATCCCAAAATAAGATCAAAATGGGTACAGGATTTAGACATGAAGGCTGATTACTTATACCTATTAGCAGAACAAGGAAAAAACTCTATCTGTGGGATCTATGGAAAGGGGAGAAATTCATGACCAAACAAGAAATAGAATACATTATAAATTGCAAAAATGGATGATTTTAATTATATTAAATTAAAAGATTTTTGTGCTAATGCAACAAAAGTAGCCAAGGAAAAATATTTCACAGCTAGTAATTCTGATATAGATTTCATTTCAAAGTATATAGAGAAATGAATCAAATTTATACAATTATAAGTCATTCTCCAATTGATAGATGGTTAAGGGATATAAACAGGCAGTTTTTCAAATGGAAAAAAAAAGTAAAGTTAATATATAGCCATGTAAAAAGATGCTCCAAATCATTATTGATTGGAGAAATGCAAATTAAAACAAGTATGAGTTACCACTTCATACTTAGAAGATTGACTAAGACAACAAAAAGGGAGCATAATAAATGTTAGAGATACTGTTGGAGGATCTGGAGATTAATGCACTGTTGGGTGGAGTTTTAAGCTAATTCAGCCATTCTGGAGAACAATATGGAACTATGCCTATAGGGCAATAGACTTGATCATAAACTTTGACCCAGTAATACCAGTAGTAGGTCTATATCCAAAAGAAATTATAAAAATGGAAAAAGTTGTGGGGGTAGTTTTTGATTTGCTTTTGCAAATCAAAGGGATTAAGGAATTTGTCCAAGATCACATAGCTAGATAATTATTAGGTGTCTGATGCTGGATTTGAATTCAGGTCTTTCTGACTCCAGGGCCAGTGCTCTATGCACTGCACCACTTAGCTGCCCCAAAGTACCAAAAATTTTCAAAAATATTTATAGCAATACTTTTTGCAGTGGCAAAGAATTAGAAATTGAGGGAATGCCCATCAACTGGGAAATGACTGAGCAAGTTATGGAGTACTATTCTAAAAGAAAATATGAATGTCTGGACTTAAGAGGAGCATGGAGGTAAAGAACACAGCCAAGATGACAAAGAGAAGACAGGCACTGTACATAATACTTCTCTTTCCCCTCAAAACCAACATGAAAGAAACCTTTTTAACAGAAATTCAAGCGACAAAACCCAGAAAGAGAAGATAGGAGAAGAACACCTACAAATAAGGTTGGTCTCAGGGGACCTTGGTTTAACGCAGAGACAAGAGCAGAGGATAAGCATGGGGACAGCAGCTGGTGGAAGCCAGAGGATCAGTCTCAGCCATGGAGATTTTGATGAATGGTGAGTGTGAGATCCAAATTTAGCTGCTGAGTCTTTGGCCCGGGGAGAGGAGCTAAGAGAGGGTGAGTTCCAACACAGAGTGTTTTACAGGACACCTGGAGAACAAACAGCTGGGCCCCAGACCAGAGATCCATACTTTCAGCAGAGCCCTTTTCTAAGAACAAACAATAAACAATCCACATCTCCACCCCTCCACCTCAGGGCAACAGAGTTCACTCAAAAGAGAGATTAGCTCCCTCCCCCAAGGTTCAGCACACTGTAAAAGGTCAACTCAGACCCTGCTGCTGAGGGCCACAAATACCCCAGAGAAAGCAACCAGTAGCCCCCTACTGACCGGCTCTTGGTATTACTAAGCCAAGTGAACAAACCCTCTAGGATCTTTGAAAGCAAACCTCTAAGAACCAACCCCTCCCCCCCACAAGATCCTAGAAATATAAAGAAATGCCAGTGAAAAGGGGGTCCCATGGAAAAATACTTAGAAGAAATAGATTTTTAACCAGAGAGATCTAGCACTTCTGAGGAGAATATGTTTTGGTCTCCAGTCCAGAAAGAATTCCTTGAAGAAATCAGGAAGGAGTTTAATATCAATTGGAAAAATTAGGGAAAGAAATTCAAGAGAAAAATAATATCTTGCAACAAAAAAGCAAATCCTTGGAAAATAAAATTGGACAAATACAAAATGAGAATAATTCTCACAGATATTCAATTGGGCAAATGCAACATTCTCTCAGATCTTCACTTGGGAAAATGCAAAAGGAAAATGATTCTCTAAAAACTACACTTGGGCAAATGGAAAAGTCCTTCAAAAATATAACTGACCAACTTGGAAAAGGAAATGCAAAAGGTAAATGAAGAAAATTCTTCTCTAAAAAAAGTATGAATTTATGGAAACCAATGACTTCATGAGACAACAAAATTCTTTTAAACAAAACCAAAAGATCGAAAAAAATAGAAGAAAATATAAAATACCTCAAAAATACAAAGAAGTAAAACCATTAACAGTAAAACCATTAACCTCAAGAACAGATCAAGAAGGGACAACCTGAGAAATATAGGCCTTTCTGAAAACACTGAAGAGAAAAAAAAAGCCTGGACTCAATACTACAGATCATAGCAATGGAAAATTGCACTGATATCATGGAACAAGAGGGCAAAATAATGATTGAAAGAATACATTACTCACCTCCTGAAAGAGATCCTAACATTAAAACACCAAGGAATGTTGTGGCCAAATTCCAGAACTATCAGACTTGGTGGCATCATAATTTAGGGATCAAAGGTCCTGGAATGAGATATTCTGAGGAGCAAGGGAGCATGTAATGCAGCCAAGAATCCACTACCTGGCAAAGCTGAGCCTTCTCTTCCAAGGGAGAAGATGGACATTAAATGGGATGGGAGACTTCCAATATTTCCTGATGAAAAGACCAGAGCTAAATAGAAAATTTGGACATCAAACAGGAGGATCAAGAGACACATGAAAAGGTTAAAAAAAGAAAAGGGTAAAGAAAAAAACTGCTATCCAATAATATGAAACTGTCTTTATACCCATGTGGGAGAAAGTCCGTCATATCTCTTGAAAATTATAACTGTATTAGAGAGAGCATACTTAGCCAGAAGTGATGAACACTCATAACTTTTCTGTGATTCAGATAGAATGATTTAAAAACAATACTTCCTTAAAAAGGGGGACAGTAAGGAGATGGGAGGATGGAGGAGACTGAATGGGGTAAATCTCAGTACATCAAGAGGTACAAAAGACCCATTGTAATAGAGGGGAAGAAGGGAGGAAGTAAGAACCACCCAAATCTTCATCTCATCAGACTTGGCTTAAAGTTACCTTAGACACACTCAGTTAAGTTAAGAAATTTATCTTACCTTTAAAGTATTAAAATGAAAAGGGAAGGGGGGGATGAGTAGGGAGGGAAAAAGGGGAACTAACAGAAGGAAGGGAAGTAGGGGAAAAGTGAAAGGGGAAAGAAAGGGGAGGGAAGTTGATATAGGAGGGCAAACACACTGAAGGTGGCAGTATTCAGAAAGTAAACATTGGGGAATATGCATAAAGGGAAAAGGGAAAAATACAAATAGAAGGAAGATAGCATGGAGGGCAATAAAGTTTTAGTAATTATAACTTTGGATGTGAATGGGATGAGCTCTCACTTAAAAAAAACAAATAGCAGAGTAGATTATAAACCAGAATTCTATAATATGCTGCCTACAAGAAACTCACTTGAAGCAGAGAGAAACATAGAAAGGAAAAAAGTTGGAGCAAAATATATTTTGCTTCAGCTGAAGTGAAAAAAAGCAGGGGTAGCAATCCTTATCTCAGACAAAGCAGTTGCAAAAATAGATAGCATTAAAAGAGATAAGCAAGGAAACTATAATCTCCTAAAAGGTACCATAGACAATAAAGTAATTTCAATACTAAATATGTATGCACCCAATGGGACAGCATTCAGATTCTTAGAGGGGAAGTTGAAAGAGGTAGGGGAAGACATAGATAGCAAAACACTACTAATGGGAGACCTTAACCTCCCACTCTCAGATCTAAATAAATTGAATCATAAAATAAACAAGAAGGAAGTTAAAGAGGTAAATATTTTGTTAGAAAACCTAGATATGATAGACATATGGAGGAAATTGAATGGCCATACACAGGAATATACCTTTTCCTGCAGTATATGGCACTTACACAAAAATTGACCATGTAACAGGACATAAAACCCTGATGATCAATTGCAGAAAGAGATAAATGGTGAATACATCTTTCTCAGATCATAATGCAATAAAAATCATATGCAATATTGGGCCAGGGAACTATAGATCTAGAACAAATTGGAAACCTAGTTAACCTCATTTTAAAGAATGAGTGGATGAAGTAACAAAGTATAAAAAAAATTAATTATTTAATTAATACAAAAACATATGGGATACACTCAAGGCAGCTGTCAGGGATATATTATATCTTTAAATGCTTACATGAATAAATTAGAGATAGAAGAAATCAATGAACTGAATATGCAACTAAAAATAAAATTAGAGAAAGAACAAATTAAAAACCCCCAATTAAATACCAATTTAGAAAATCTAAAAATTAAAGGAGAAATTAATAAAATGAAAGCAAGAAAATTATTGAACTAATAAATAAAATCAAGAGCTGATCTTATGAAATAACCACTAAAATTGATAAACCTAGGTCAATTTGATTAAAAAAAGAAAGAAGAAAATCAAATTGCTAATATCATAAATGAAAAAGGTAAACTCAACAACAGTGAGAAGTGAATTAAAGTAAAAACTTGGAATTATTTTTCACAACTCTATGACAATAAATATGACCATCTAAGTGAAATGGAAGAATAATTGAATAATTACAAAAATATAATTTTCCAGACTAAATGAAGAGGAAATTAAAAACCCAAATAACCATGTCTAAGAAAAGAAATTCGACAAACCATCATTGAACTTCCTAAGAAAAATCTCCAGGGCCAGATGATGTGAATTCTATCAAACATTTAAGGAACAATTGGTTACATTCCTATATAAACTTTTTGGAAAAATAGGTGAAGATGGAACTCTGCCTAACTATTTCCATAACAACAATAAGGTGCTGATACCTAAACCAGAGAAAGAAAATTATAGGCCTATCTCCCTGATGAATATAGATGGCATAAATCTTAAATAAAATCTTAGCAAAATGATTACAACAAGTTATCACTAGGACAATTCATTATGATCAAGTAGCATTTATCCCGGGAATGCAGGGTTGGTTCAATATTAGGAAAAATATTAGTATAATAAATCATATCAATTACAAAACTATTAGAAATCATATGATCATATCAATAGATGGTGAAAAATCTTTTGACAAGATACAGCACCCATTCCTACTAAAAACCCTAGAGAATGTAGGAATAAATGGATTGTTTCTAAGAATAAAAAGCAGTTTCTTTCTGAAATCATAAAAAAAGCATTATATATAATGGGGATAGGTTAGAGGCATTACTAATAAGATCAGGGGTGAAACAAGGATGCCCATTATCAGCACTACTATTCAATATCATACTAGAAAAATTTGCTTCAGCAATAAGAGAAGAAAAAGAAATGGAAGGAATTAGAATTGGATAGGAAGACACAAAACTCTCGCTCTTTGCTGATGACATGGTGATATGCCTAGAAAATACCAAAAAATCCTCTAAAAAAACTATGATAAATAATTAGCAATTTTAGCAAAGTAGCAGATATAAAATAAACCCTCACAAATCCTCAACATTTCTATATATGACTAGCAAGATACAACAGAAAGAACTAGAAAGAGAAATCCCATTCAAAGTAACCTCAGACAATGTAAAATACCCGGGAGTCTATTTGTCAAGGCAGACTCAGAAACTTTTTGAAAACAATTACAAAACACTTCTTACACAAATAGAATCAGATTCAAATAAATGGGCAAACATCAACTTCTCATGTATAGGTTCAGCTAATATAAAAAAAAACAATTCTACCAAAACTAAACTACCTGTTTAGTGCCCTGCCAATCAAAATTCCAAAAGAGTTACTTTGCATTAGAAAAAATTGAACATAAATTTATATGGTGAAATAAAAAGCCATGCATTTCCAGGGATTCAATGAAAAAAGAGTAAAAGAAGGTGCCTTACCAAAAATAAAATTATATTTTAAAGCATCAGTCATCAAAACTGTCTGGTATTGGCTAAGAAATAGAGTAGTGGATCAGTGGAATAGAATAGGTGCAATAGCAGGAAATGATTATAGTAATCTGTTTTTTGATAAATCCAAATAGTCCAGCAATTGGGATAAAAACTCTTTCTTCAATAAAAACTGTTGGGAAATTGGAAGTTAGTATGGAAGAAACTTGGAATAGACCAACACCTCACACCCTATACAAAGATAAGATCAAAAAGGACACAGGATTTAGACATAACAAACAGTATTATAGCAAACTAGAAGATCAAGCAGTAGTATACCTGTCAGATCTATGGAAAGGGAAACTGATTATGACCAAGGAAGTGATAGAGAATATCATTATAAACAAACTAGATAATTTTGATTACATTAAATTAAAAAGCTTTTGCACAGACAAAACCACTGTATCCAAAATAAAAAGAAATGTAGTAAATTATGAAACAATTTTTACAACTAGTATTTCTGACAAAGGACTCTTTTCTAAAATATACAAAAAGCTGAGTCAAATTTTCAAAAACATAAAAGGTCATTCCCCAATTGAAAAATGGTCAAAGGATATGCCAAGGCAATTTACAGATAAGGAAATCAAAGCAATCGATAGTCATATGAAAAATTGTTCTAAATCACTGCTTATTAAAGAAATGCAAATGAAAGCATCTCACACCTCTGAGACTGGCCAATGTGATAGAAAGGAAAATGATCAATGTTGGAAGGGATGTGGGAAATCTGGGATACTAATACAGTGCTGGTGGACCTGTGAACTCATTCAGCCTTTCTGGAGAGCAGTTGGGGATTATGCCCAAAGGTCAACAAAAATGTGCATACCCTTTGACACAGCAATACCACTACTTGGTCTGTCCACTGAAGAGATGATAAAAATGGTAAAAACATGACTTGTAAAAAAAAATATTTATAGCAGCCCTGTTTGTGGTAGAAAAGAATTGGAAATTAAGATTCAATTGGGGAATGGCTTAACAACCTGTGGTATATGTATGTCATGGAACACTATTGCTCTATTAGAAACCAGGAGGGATGGGAATCCATGGAAGCCTGGAAGGATTTGCATGAACTAAGGCTGAAGAAGATGAGCAGAACCATAAAAATATTGTATACCCCAACAGTTACATGGGGGTGATGATCAGCATTAATGGACTTGCCCATTCCATCAGTGCAACAACCAGGGATAATTTTGGGCTATCTGCAATAGAGAATACCACCTATATCCAGAGAGATAGAGTTATGTACTTTGAACAAAGACCAAAGACTATTATCTTCAATTTGGTGTTTGGGGGGAAGTTATCTTATTATGTAATTTTACTATCTCTTATACTTTATTTTTCTTCCTTAAAGATATGATTTCTCTCTCATCACATTCAATTGAGATCAGTGTTTACCATGGAAGCAATGTAAAGACTAACAGAATGACTTCTGTGGGAGTGGGGGGAGGGAAGCAAAAAAAAGGGGAAAATTACAAAACTCAAACTAAATAAAATCTTTCTAAAAAGATAAAAAGAGCATGGAAATAAATAGCTGAACTGATGCTGAGCAAAGGGAGTAGAACCAAGAGAATATCATACATATTAATATCATTGAGAGTTTTCCACTATGATGGATGCAGTTCCTCTCAGAAGTTCAGAGATCTGGGACAACCCTGGTAAACCTGTTATGGACAAAGCTGTCAACAACCAGAGGATCAAAAGCAAAACAAAACAAAACAACTAAAAATCCTATGTGATGTGAATGGTTACTATCTTCACCTTTGTAAAAACTTCTAATATATTTTTCTTTTCTATCTCATGGTTTTCTTTCTTTTTTCCTTAATCTGAATTCCTTATCCATAAAATGACTAATATGTAAATGTGTTAAAAACGAACTGCATGTACAACTTTTACCAGACTGTATTACATGGGGGGGGGGGGTGGAAGGGAAGTTGGTAGAAAAATGAGTAACTTATAAATATGCAAGGGAATAAATGTTGAAAATGTTTCTTACCATGTAATAAGAAAAATAAAATAAAATATCAATTAAAAAGCACTAAGACATGAGGATAGCTTCATGAAAGATAGCATTTAATAATTTGACTTTAAAGAAAGGATGCAGATTTAAAAGGAAAGAGCCAACGGGTTTGGTTTCAGCAGGAGACAAAATATAATCTGGAAAACATAAAGAGGACCACTGAGACTAGAGTACATATTAGATGTAAAGTTTAGAAGTGGCAGACACATAAATGAAGAGGCTTGAATGTCAACCCAAGGAGTTAGAATTTTTCTTTTTGTGTGGCAGGGAACCACTGAAGAAGTTTTTTTTTTTTTACAAAGACATTAAATCCACAGATTAGCACCTTCTTTTTCATACCTATTCTACATATAAACACATACACACACACACACACACACACACACACAACACACAGAGCACAAACATGCTTTCATTCAATAATTCTGATTGAAAATATATTCTCATGAAAGCATAATATCTAAGAATTAATTCCAAACATCTAACTTAATATCTATTCAATGTTATTATTCAAGTTCCTTATGCCATTTTCAGTGAAAGTGGCAATGTGTCTCTTTTCTACTCCTTTACCTAGTTTGAGATGACCTTCTATGCTCCTTGTTCTCTATTCCCACTGAGGTTCCTAATTTGAAGGGTCCAAAATTTGCAACTGTTCTTGCTTTTATTGTTATATACATTTGCCATGTTTCTTCACTTTTTCTGCTAAGTGGAGTCTCTACTGTTTTTCATTCATCTGTTGGTCGATTCATTCAGATGAAGCTGCTTTGTGTTCTGAGCATGTTAAACATTTCAATTACCCTAAAACACAACCAGTTGTAGAAGATCTATTGGGTAATTAATAACAATATGTACACAGGCTAACACTGGACTCTAATTTATTTTGAAACATGACATAGTAGTTAATTAATTTTAACTACATTAAGTATACATTGTGTCAGATTTCCTTGGTGTATTTTCCATTTAACCCAGAAAATTTTGTTGGAAGGTATTGATTTTTCATTAAATTCAAATGGAAAGAAGAGCACATTCTTTCTCTAGGTTTCTGAATAAAACAATGCAAGGCACCAGCAGACCAATTAGATGATGATACATATTAAACTCTTGAATGAAAGAAATTATTTCAAGCTCAAATGGATAGCAAGGGCCGCAGATTTAAAAGCAAGGCATGAGTGGAAGTTAAACTTTCCTGAGTAATTGGAAAGTGTTTTAAGTCCCTCTTTGACTTCAGAAGATGAATATGTGCTGTTTGCCCAACACCTATTAAACCAGAGTCAATTGTCTAGTTTTAGAAATAATGTTCTTTCTAAAACCTTTAGAATGAAACAGTTCTACAAAGAGAAATTAGTAAACCCATTAATGCTTTTCTGTTTGAATTTTCATTTCAGTTGACTAATAATCAGACAAGCCATTTTATAGAGGTTGGTGAGGGGCAGAGGGAGATGATCATAATTGTACAAATTGTTAAATTGGTGAAGGAATCCTTCTACAAAGAAAAAAATGTGAAATTGGTAGCTCCTTTATTGCAAATTTCTACTACCAGTCTCCAAATAAGAAGAAATTATATTGCCTTCATCATTTAGGACAGGGCTATCCAACCTTACTCTTAAAAGTTTTTACTGAAACATTAGACAATATATTTTGATTTGCCATTTTAGTGTGAGCTCTGCAATAACTCAGGCTGGCATGTGCTTGCAAGCCACATTTTGGACAGGCCTTGTTGTGTATATGTTTCCAATACCATAGATTTCCATGGATTTTCTATAGGTGTAGTTACAAAGTATGGATAAAAATGAGTCGTGTTATTGGATTGGTGTAAAGAAATTCTGGGTGAGAAAATTTCTACTTGGTACCTTCTTAAAACTTATTATCTTTTTCAGTGGATAAAGCATGGACCCTGTAGTCAGGAGGACCTGAGTTCAAAACTGGACTTAGACATTTAATAATTGTCTAGCTGTGTGACTTTGGGAAAGTCACTTAAGCCTAATGCCTTAAATAAATAATTTTTTTTAAAAACTTTATAATCTTGGAGAATTGCCTGGACTAAAGTTTGTTTTTCTTCTTTTATAATTCTGGTAAAGTCTATTGACCCCTTTAACACAATATTGTTTCAAATGCATAAAACAAAAATAAAATTATTTATAAAGAAATTTGTATTGAAATATAATTATATATCTGTCCATTCATTTATATCAGTGTTCCTAGAATAAGAACCTCAAACTAAGAACAAGTGACTTGGCCAGTGTCACAAATTCAATATGCGTCAGAGGTAGAATTTTATCTTAAATTTTTCTAGCCTTATTTATGGTGAGCTATTTGCCAACTTTTCCATGTTTCCTTTCTTTAGTTTATTTTAATTATGTCAT
Source organism: Macrotis lagotis (assembly GCF_037893015.1). Lineage (NCBI taxonomy): Eukaryota > Metazoa > Chordata > Mammalia > Peramelemorphia > Peramelidae > Macrotis > Macrotis lagotis. Next base: position 258,367,708 of record NC_133658.1, on the reverse strand, counting down.
AATTCATGTTTTAACTATTCAATAAGTTATAAGAAAACTAAAAAAATTAGCATTTATTTACCTATCTATTTCAATACTTTAAAAAATATACTATTTCATCGCTCCATTGAATTCACATTCTCAATTCTCCTACACATTATCTTGGTTGCTATGAGCAAAAACATTCATGATCTCTCATATTAAGTGTTTCTAATATCCATCATTCTCATCCACTTGCTTTCCTAGTTCAGCCTACCTTAACACTTCCTCCCAGGATTATTGAAATAGTTTCCAACTTGATTGTCGCTTCCTCAACTACTTTAGTGGCATTCCTAAAGTATAGGTCAGACTATAACACTCTCCCACTGAAGAAACCCCAACTTGCTCTCTATTATCTTTTGGAACAAGAGCAAACTCTCTTTTTCTATGTAAAACCTTCCCAACATAGCAACAATTTATTTTTCAGACTAATTATACATACTTACTCCTCTTTCTATACAATAGGGTTCAATCAAACTAACCTCTTCAGACCTATTAAACTTGTGCTCTAATGCCATATTGTTTAAGAACACAAGGTCATTACCATACTTAAGGAGACATACAAGATATTGGGGTTATCAATATTTAGGGGAAGTATCAATATTTAAATATAATTTCTATCAGAAAATGACAATGAAAATATATATTATTACTAAACAATTAGACTCACTTCAACTGAAATTCATTTGAAATATGAAAAATGTATTCATTAGATGTGACATAATCCTTATCAACAAAAAAGGTAGAGTCATTTTACATATTGTCATAAAACATCCATTTTATATGTCAAAGGAGAATTCAAACCTGGGTCTTCCTGACTCCAAGGCATGGTGAAGATACCAAGCAGATTTGTTTTCTTCAGATTCCTGGGTTGATATGAAGTGGCATCATCCCAAGCAAGTCCTGGGCAATTCATTTCACAAAGACTAAGTGACTAGGTCATTGAAGGGGTTTAAAATTTTCTTTCTACAGAGGGAGCTCCCTCTGCTGATCAGTTTAAATGCTATAATAATAATAACAATAATAATAATAAAAGTTTATCATAATTTTTTTAAAAAACCATAACTTTCAAGACCTCTCTCTTGTCCTATGCAAGGTTAACAGTTCAAGCAACACATGGAAATTTCAATGCATAGCCATAAAATGCACCTTTGGAATTATTTGGAAAGTAATTTATATTATTAACTGCCTTATATAATAAACCCAGACTGCTATGTACATCTGTTTCTGATCATTTACTTTTATCTCTTTCTTATATCTTCACTCATTTCCTGGCACTTTAAATATCTTCACTAAAGAACTTCCCTCGCCAGACTATCTTCTTTTTTCTTAGATGCCTGGATTTTTCCTAAAACTTCTCCTGGGATACAGTTGTCATTTTCCTTGGGGAAGCTCCCTAATTTTCCCTAGTGGCTGAGTTATAATGGAAAGCATGTTTTTAAAATAACCAGAAGAAAAGATATCCAGGTACTCTTAAGAAGTGATATGAATGATCATAGAAACTCTTGCAGGAAATATGTTTTGAAAAGATATATGGGAGGAAAATGGTACTGTTGAGGAGTTGACTGAGTCTTTCTATTCACACACAATCAGTAAAGTTTGAACTTTCCTTAATGTTGAAACACCTAGCACCTTCTCTGCCCTAACTATATCATGTCAAGTCACATCTATCAGGTCATGTCATGACTGGCCTTACACAAAGGGCAATAGTCTACATTTCTTTCCTGTATGCACAAGATGCCAAAGTTAGTACTGAACAAAGAGGACGTTCTTGAAGGGATTTGTGGCTCCATTTTATTACCTATAAAGTTTACTTGGTGGGATCATAAATCCCAGCTGCTGTCATTTCTTTCTGGTGGCTTATTATCTCAGTTGGACTAAGCATATCTCAGCAATTACTGCAGTTCTACAGGCAGTTCTCAGGCCACTTGAGCTGACACTTTGAAATATTAGTAGGGAAGTGATGCAGGTGCAACATGCTGGCAAAAGTCCAGGAGTGAAGTAGCTAGCAACCCAGAAACAGAGAAAGTTTTATGCATTCTCACTTCCATTATCAAGCTGTTTCGATTAGAATTGTAAATCCTATTTTCTTTAGCAGGAAAATCATTTTAACTTTAAAGTTTCCTCAGGGTCAAAAGAGAAAAAGAAAATTATTGTAATCTTTTATTAAGCACTTATTGTCTGCATGGTATTTTCCTAAGCACTGTGGGAGATAAGACATTTATATAAGATACATTAAATAGTTGCTTTAGGCTGACATTCTGTTTTTATTTAACTGGTATAGGTAATCTGTACGACATGATATTAATAAATGATAAACATGTATTAAGAGTCTAATTTGTACCAAATCCTATGGCTGAGATTGTCATACAGATTCAAAATATAATCTATATACTGAGAGACAACTATGGAGTAACAAATAAAACATGCTTTGAATATGGAAGATTTAGGTTTGAATATCTACTCAAGTACCTGTTCCCTTTGTAAATGATAAATAAAGCATTTATGAAGCAATCATTATATACAAAGGACATAGTAAGTAAAACATTCCCTGCTCTCAAGGAACTAATTTTCTAATGGGGGAGATAATGCATATGAAAAGTTTCAGTAAAAAGTCATATGAAAAATTCCCATGGTCCTTGGGTCAACATTAATAGAAATATTAGTGCTTCTTCTTTAATATTATTTGCACTAATAAAATCTGATTGGTTTCAGATGTTGAGCCACTGAAGCACTACTATTGTAAGGGCTCTTGAGCTCAAGATCCTTGACTAGCTCAAGTATAACTGAGTGAAAAGGGGTAAAAGGGAAGTGTTAGGAACTTTTGCCAATTATCTCATTTAAGGGGAGTTGGTGATCAAGATAGTGATGGTGGTTTGACCTTCCTGGAACATGCTATCTACTGCCTCTCACCTAGGGTTCCTTGATATTTCAACCAGGCTTGTTGGCTGACCTCTTCCTATGACTCTTACTAGCTGTGTGAGCTTGAGAAAGTCACTTAAGTTGTATAAAACTAGCTATAGACTATTATGGACTATGTTATCCCCATCCAGAGGAAGAAAAACAAAGGAAAACAAAACACTCATATACACACAAATAACCCTTAGATCTGAAGAACACTTTATAAAAATTATCTTTTATGTATGTCTTTCCCTTAATCCTATTTCTTCATACTGAAAATAATTAATCTGTAAAAATGTTTATCAAAATATGTATGTACAATAATAACCTGACTGTTCACCACTGAGGGGAGGGAATAAGAAGGTAGGGTAGAAGTAAATTTTGTAGCTTAAAAATATATCTGTGCATATGAATGAAAATAAATGAATAAATTAACAAACAAACAAACAAACGAATGAATGAATGAATGAATAAGTAAATAAATAAATAAATAAATAAGAGAGAAAGTCACTTAACCCTATTTGTCTCATATTCAGGATCATCTCCATTTGCGCCATAACCAGCCTCATCTGACCACTGGACCCAGATGGCTCCAGCAGAGAAAGTGAGGCTGGTGACTTAGCATAGCATCCCTTCAATCAAATACAATTCATGTGCTTGCCATGGCATCACTTCCCTGATATCAGGGTCTTCTTTGAGAAGGAAGGATAAACATTATTATTACTATTTTTATATTTACAAGAGTTACTTCCACAGATGAAGATGACTAGAAGGCAGTCTAGATATGAACTGGAAATAGGAGTGTCTGATTCTTTTTTTTATATTCATCTCCTCCCCCACAAGAAAAGGAGAAAATCTTCCATTGGATAATGACCCAACACAGTAGATGTCTCTCTCTTGGTTTTTATATTTGTGGAAAAGAGAGGTGCCATCACACTACTTGGATTTTCTATCTGTTCTATCTCATTTTATAATCAACTAATCTACTTTTTTAGTACTATGAATCCCAGATGATGATTTTCATACTGCTTGTTATATGAAAGTCTTCATTGATAGTATGTTTCAAACTGTTTTATACTCATCACATGCCTTTCCATTGGCATCTAGATTGCTTATCATTTTGATCTTTACAATGTTAGGCAATTTCATCATTCAGAGTGCTATAGCATAATAAGCAATGGTTGTTTTTAGATGAGAGCAGTCTGAGATCATCAAGTGTCCTATTAAATTCCCCAGAATGTGACTCATTCCAATCTTCTGCTACTTTATTGTTGTTCACTCATTCAGGCATGTTTCATTCTTCGTGACCCATTGAACAATAGTTCATCAGATCCTTTTATCCCCTACAATCTCTCAGTCTGTCTAAGTTTATACTCATTGTTCAATGATATTATCTATTCATCTCATCCTCTATTATCCTCTTTTCCTTTTTGCCTTTAATATTTTACAATAGCAGATTCTTATTCAATGTGTTCTGTCTTTTCATTATATGAACAAAATATTTAAGCTTCTGTTTCAGTGAATAGCCTAGATTATTTTTTTAAATATTGATTGATTTCATCAGCCTGCTGTCCAAGGGACTTTCAAGTCTTCTCCAGTGCCACAATTCAAAAGCACTGATTTTGCATGGCTGAACTTTCCATACAGTTCAAAACTCACAGCCATACTGGTACTACTGGTAAAACCAAAACATTTATTATATATACCTTTACCAGTAAGGTGATATCTATTCATGCTTTAGTATACTGTTCAGACTGGTCATAGTTTTCATTTCAAGAAGTTAGCATCTTTTAATTTCTTGGCTGCAGTAGTCATCTGCAGTGATCTTTGAGCCCATGAATCTAAAAATCAGACACTGCTTCCATTTCTTTTCCCTCTATTTTCCCAGGAAGTGGGAAAATTTATTTGTTAATGTTAAGCTTAAACACAGTTTTCATACTTTCTTCTTTTGCCCACCAAGAGGCTTCTTCAATTTTTTCCATCAGAGGAACATCATTTGAATAACTGGGATTTGTTGATATTTCTCTCAACAGCTTCAATCCCAACTTTTGATTCATCCAGTCTGACATTTCATATGATGTATTCTGCATTTAAGTTAAAGAAATAATGTGACAATAATATAAAACTTTTTCCTACTTTTTTCCAATTGTAAAGAATCAACTGTTTCAAGTTTGCTTCTAACAGTTGCTCCTTTTCTACATACAGGTTCATCAAGAGACAAGTAAGATGATCTAGCATTTCCATTTTTTTGAGGACTTGCCACATTTCATTTTGTTTTTAGCCACAAAAAAGCCTTAGTGTTATCAGTGAAGCAGGAATATATTGTTTTATGGAATTCCTTTTTTTCCTCCAAAATCCAGTGAATCTTGGCAATTTGGCCTCTAGTTCCTCTGCTGCTTTAAAAACAGTCTACACTTTAAATAATTCTTGGTTCACATTTTGCTGGTCTAGCTTCCAGCATCTTGAGGAAAACTTGGTTTTCATGTGAAATGGGCACAATTGATAATTAAACATTGTTTTGTATTACCCATCTTTAGGATAGGGTCATAAATCGATCATTTTCAAATTTATGCACATATTGAGTTGTAATTCTTTAAAAGTATCAACTATTAGAATTTAAATAGGTTACTTGGAATGTCATCATCTCTGCTAATGTAATTGTTAGCAATGTTTTCTGAGGGCCATTTAATTTATTTCTCTGAGAGGTTTGTTCTAGATGAATAACCACACCATTAAGGTTATCAGTGATGATAAGATATTTCTTGTATTGCTCTTTCGTGGAGTATTGCTACTTCTCTTCTGGCTCTATTAAATCCCCACCATTTTTGTCTTTTATCATTCTCATTATTGACTGAAAATTTCCTTTGATGTCTCTAATTCCTTCATTTAAAAATGAGAGAATTGGACTACATAAATTTAAATCCATGATCCCATTATTGTATAAAAGATACATCAGTCAAAATAAGGCTAAAAACCGGGAGATATTTATTCACCTAAGTTATTTGCAAAAGTTTTTGAAAATTATCTATGAAAAGTCAAAAAACAAGACTGACTTTACTGATGATTTAGGGTTTCGCAAAACGTTATTATAGATTATATTGTAATAAATATATAATAGAATGAAATATTCATAACCTAATGCAATGGAATCCAATGCAATTAAAATGAGATTTATCTAATCATGAATATTGGTTACAAAAAATAAAGGATGCATATTGATCTATTGGTCAAACTATTAACTGTTGATAAAGGGGAAGCCTATTGAGTATTGTGTGTGCATGTGTGTGTGTGTGTGTGTTTGTGTGTATATATGTGTATGTAGTTATAGGAAATTTTATTGTAATTATATGATTCAATATCATGCAATATCATAGGATGAATATTGTTGTTACAAGATTGGTTTTGATATCGGGGAGCTGCTTGGGATCATTGAATGCAAAATCTCTGCTTCACAAATATAGTTCATCCACTTCCCTTTTCTTCAATTATAGGTTCAACTCTCTGTCAGTTTATAGTGGTTTTTTAATATAAATGTGTTAATGGACACATTAATAATCCAATACAATGTCCTAATCTATGTTAATCTCTCTCTTCAGTGTTTCTGAATCTTCTAAAAGTATTTGAATGCTCTGGGGTTTTGAAGAGCAGTGCATTTTCTTTTCTCTTTTTTAAGAAAGATTTTATTTCTTTTGAGTTTTACAATTTCCCCCTATTCTTTCTTCCCTCCCCCACCCCCCACAGAAGGCAGTCTGTTAGTCTTTACATTGTTTCCATGGTATGCATTGATCTAAGTTGAATGTGAAGAGAAAGAAATCATATCCTTAAAGGAAGAAAAATAAAGTATAAGAGATAGAAAAATTAAATAATAACAGGTTTTCCCCCCTAAATTGAAGGTAATAATCTTTGGTCTTTGTTCAAACTCCACAATTCTTTCTCTGGATACAGATGGTATTCTCCATCACAGATAGCCCAAAATTGTCCCTGATTGTTGCACTGATGTAATAAGCAAGTCCATCAAGGTTGATCATCACCCCCATGTTGCTGTTTAAGGTGTACAATGTTTTTCTGGTTCACAGCAGTGCATTTTCAAGCAACTTATCATTTGTAGGGAATCTCCCTAATTGTAGCAGATTTGGGCAGAATACCTAGGATAATAATAGGAAAACAACTTTATTGCTCATCAAATTACATTGCTTTCAAAATTACATTGTTTTCAAACATTGTCCTGAATTTACATGGATGTTTTCAAATCAACTTCTATTTTAAATTTATTTTGGGTCACTTTATGTTTTTCACCAAAAGAACAAATATTTCCTAAGATATTTCCTGGATCTTTTGAACTCATTGTGCTGAATTTGTATCTGTTAAACTTCTTGAGGAAATGACATCCCTTTCTCATTTTTCAAAGTCAATAGCTCTTTTAATTAGGGGAGAATGGAATATTTTAATTCAATTCAATAAATATTTAGCAAGAATCTAGCATTTAGAAACTTTAAAGTGTCTTTTTAACTTTCTATTCTTCTTTGGTTTGCTATTCAGTTTACCTTATTCTAAATATTTTTGTCTGATCATATAACAGACAATTATTATGAAAGAATCATCACATTGGTTACCAGTCATTCATTGCCTAAATGTAATTTGATGTGTCACTTAGTAACAATCTTGAGAGCTTTTTGGTTCTCCTTGAAGAAAGGAATTTTGATGTAGAGACATGAAAAAGAATCCGCAGACCTCTGGCTTCTTTAATTTATCATTCCTGAACCATATTTTATCAACTTACTTGGAGAGTACTATGTATTTCCATGAAATTGCTCTTGCAGTGAAGTAAAAATATTTGTGTTGGCTTGATCAGGAGGATTTACAAAACTTCTTCATGAGTCTTCTCCACTTCTTTATTCTCTGGGACAGATTTTGGTATAAACTATTAGGTGGTATTTTTAGGTATATTCATAATACTTCAAAAGTAAATGTCCTGTAAAACATTTCTGGATGTTGTCCTTGGGAGCATGGTAAAACTGTTCCAACTCCATTAACAGCTATGATGAGAATTAGTAAAAACCCTCTTTCCATTTATCAGTTATATCTTGATATCTTTTGATTTAGTTTGCATCAAGAATGTCAACATCTCATCAGCATTTATTAAGTACCTACCATCTACTAGGTAAGTATGATATGTAAGTAGGGATACAAAGAAAAGTATTGGTTTTTCCTGCTCTCACAGAGTTCATGTTCTAATGAGAGATACAATTTGGAAACAACTTGTATAAGCAGGTACATACAGGATAAACCAGAGATACTGCAAGACTAAAGAAAAATGATTAAAGGTGACATGGAATGGCTTCTTGCAAAGGTTAAAATTTTAGCTGAGATTTGAAGGAAACCAGGAAGTCAGAGATGAAGAGAGAATAAATTTCTGTCTTGAAATAACCAGTAAAAATCAATTGCATAGAGAGATGGAGGTTTTTTGTGGTAAATAGAAACGAGCTAGAAAACTGGATCACAGAGTTCATGGAGCTAAAGAATTTAATAAAATAAACATTTATTAATTACCTACTATATGTCAGACCTTTTGGAGATATAATAAAAAAAACTATAGTGGTTGTCCTCAAAGAGCTTACAATTTAAACAGAGGGAGAGAAGAAAAAAAGGGAAGCAGGGTAGACCAAAGTACCAAGGGGTTCCTAGTGTGGGAGGATCTTGTTCAGTGAAGGAAAGGAACAGGCTATGAAAACAGCTATATGGTAAACAGAAGATTTTAGACTTGATTTTGGAGTTGAGGTGGGGGGATGTTAGAAAGGCAATCTACCAGAAAAGATGAGAGGGAATAGAATTGCTTTATCATATATAAGAGTTGACAAGGAGCTCTCCATGGCCCTTGAAAATGCTTGGAACCATATTCACAACAGGTCTCCTAGGTGAACAGTCTCTGCCATATTGGAACAAGGTAGTTAAGGGAAGTGGGTAAGGTAGATCCATAACTTTGGGATAAGGATTGACTCTAAGGATTGGGTTGGATTGGGGCACAAAACTGGGTTGGAAGCACCACAATGCTCCCCTTTGGCCTCAATTGACTTGGAAAATATGGCAGCTCCAGTAGTCTCAAATGAGCTCAAACTCTGGAGAGCCTACTAACAGTAGAATGGTATAGAAGCAAAAGTCACAAGCTGACATTGTCCTAGAGTCAAACCTCTGCCAATCATTGCCATATTAGTGAATAGTTCAAAGATGGAAGGTCTGAGAGGAAATATCATACTGAGGATTAGTCCATTTAGAGACAGGTAAGAATATGTCAGCTAGTTGCCAAATAACACAACCGCTCAATAATTTTGTTGATTGTTGTGTTCCAGTTTGATATCAAAGTACTAGTAGTAATTGTTAAAGACATTTGAGTGATATGAGATGAGGATAAAGGAAAGAGATAGAGCTTTCAGCAAATAGTCTCAATTATTTTCTTATTTATTTTTTTTTCATCCATGTATCCATGCACATGTATATTTTTAAGTTACAAAATTTCTTTTCACCATCCCTTCTCACCCCCCGTCCACTAAGTGGCAAACCATCAGATTAGCATTGTACATACATATTTTTGATAAACATGTTTGCAGTTTAATCATTTTGATACAAGAAATTAGGATTAAGGAAAGAAATACATAGGAGATAACTTTCACAAAGTATTCATCAAATTCTGAAGGTTTGTGGTTTTAAAAATTTTTTGTTAATTTTGTTTTGTTTTGTTTTATTTTTCTTCCTCTGCATGGGGATAACATAGTCCTTTGCTGGTCCAACACATTTGTGCTAACTCTCTGAACTGCTGAGAAGAGCTGTGTCCATCAAGGTTTGTCATCTCACAATGTTCTTGTTAATGTGTACATTGTTCCCTTAGTTCTCTCTTAGCTCAACAGCAGATCCCATAAGTCATTCCCATGCTTCTCTAGAGTCCAACTATTTATGGTTTCTTGTGGAACAATAATATTCCATAGTGTTCATATATAAGAATTTGTTTAGTCATTCACCAATTGATGGGCATCCCCGCAATTTCCAATTTTTTGCCATTACAAAAAAAAAGAGTTGCTCTGAATATTTTGGAATATGGAATATGTAAGGCTTTTCCAATTTTTTATAATTTCTTCAAATATAGACCTAGAATTGGAATTGCTGGATCAAAAAGTTTATAAACAGTTTTATAGCTCTTTAAGCATAGATCCATATTGTTCCCCAGAATGTTTGGATCCATTCATAACTCTACCAGTAATGCATCAATGTCCCAATCCTCCCACAACATCTGTAACATTGATCTTCTCCCTTTTTCTCATGTTGCCCAAATTGGTAGGTAGGATATTACTTCATTGTTGTTTTAATTTGCATTTCTCTAATTAATAATGATTAGGAGCATTTTATCATATGATTATATGTAGTTTTAATTTCTTCATTTGAAAACTGGTTATTCAAATCCTTTGACCATATATCAATTAGGGAATGCCTTTTAACCTTATAAATTTGATGCAATTCTCTATATAGTTTAGAATGAGACCTTTATTAGAACTCCTAGTTGTGAAGATTATTACCCAGTTCTCTGCTTTCCTTCTATTTTTGGCAGCATTGACTTATTTGTGTAAAACATTTTTAATTTAATATAGTCAAAATCATTCATTTTGAAGTTTATAATGTACTCTAGTACTTGTTTAGTCATAAATTTACACCTTTCACATAGATCTGATATAGTATTTCTTGGTCTATTAATTTATCTATGGTGTTACTCTTCATGTCTAAATCCTGTACATATTTTGACCTTATTTTAGTATAGGATGTGAGATGTAAGTCTATACCTAGTTTTTGCCATATTATTTTCCAGTTTTCCCAACAATTCTTAACAAATTAGGTTTGTCAAATAGTAGATTGTTGTAGTTATTTATTGCGGTTCCTTTGAACCTATCCTAATCCACTGATCAATTATTCTATTTCTTAAACAGGAACAGGCAGTTTACATGACTGCTGCTTTTTACTATAGTTTTAGATCTGATAGAGCTAGACCACCTTCTTTTTCATTTTTTTAATCAGTTCCCTTGCTATTCTTGACCTTTTGCTGCTCCAGATGAATTTTGTTATTTTGCCTAGTCTAGGAAACTACTGTGATTGGTGTAAGTAATTTAACTTGGGTAGAACTTTCAGTTTGATTATGCTAACCTGACCTGACCATGAGCAATTGGCATTTTCCAATTTTTTTTGTTTTTTTCATTTTCTATTCATTTATTTATTTTTGAATTTTGAATAGTATATTATCCTAGTAATAACTTGCTGTAATTCTTTTCCTAAGATTTTATTTAAGATTTTAGTTTCTATATTCATCAGGGAGCTAGTTCTATAATTTTCTTTCTCTTTTTTGACTCTTCCTGATATAGGCATCAACATCATAATGGTGTCATAGAAAGAGTTAGGCAGAGTTCCATCTTCACCCATTTTTCTAAAGTGTTTATATAGAATTGGAACCAATTGTTCCATAGATGTGTGATAGAATTTACTTGTGAATCCATCTGGCCTGGAGATTTTTTCTTAGCTATTTCAATAATGACTTGTTGAATTTCTTTTATCTGAGATTGGGTATTTTAAGTATTTAATTTCCTCTTCATATAACTTAATATTTTGTAAACATTCATTTCACTTAGATTATCAAATTTATTGGATACAGTTGGGCAAAATAATTCTGAATTATTACTTTAATTTCCTCCTCATTGGTGGCGAGTTCACTTTTTTTTACTTATAATACTAGCAATTTGGTTTTCTTCTTTAGATTTTTTAATCAAATTGAGCAGAGATTTATCAATTTTGATGTTTTTTTCATAAAATCTGCTCTTGATTTTATCTATTAGTTCAGTAGTATTTTCTTTTGATATTATTTATTTCTCCTTTAATTTTTTAGGATTTCTAATTTGGTATTTAATGGGGGATTTTAATTTATTCTTTCTCAAATTTTTTAGTTGCTTATATAGTTCATTGAGTTCCTCTTTCTCTAATTTATCCATGTAAGCATTTAAAAATATAATGCATCCCCTTACAACTACCTTGGCTGTATCCCATAAGTTTTGGTATGTTGTTTCATTATTGTCATTATCTAGGATGAAATCATTAATACTTTCTATAATTTACTGCTTGATCCACTCATTCTTAAAATGAGATAATTTAGTTTCAAATTAGTTTTAGGTCTATCTCTCCCTGGCCCATTATTGCATGTGATTTTTATAGCATTATAGCCTGAGAAGGATGTATTTCCTATTTATACCTTTTTGCATTTGAAGATTAGGGTTTTTATGCCCTAGTACATGGTAAATAGTTGTATAAGTGCCATGTACTACAGAACAAAATTATATTCCTTTCTATCCTCATGGAATTTTCTCCAAAGGTCTATCATGCCTAGCTTTTCTAATATTCTATTTACATCCTCAACTTCCTTCTTGTTTATATTATGGTTAGATTTATCAAAATCTAAGAGTGGGATGTTAAGTTCTCCCACCAGTATTGTTTTGCTCTCTATGTCTTCCTGTAACTCAATCAACTTCTTCTCACTTGAGACATACATATTTAGTTTTGAAATTGCTTCATTGACTATTGTACCTTTTAGGAAGATATAGTTTCCTTCCTTATCTCTTTAGTGAGATTTAATTTTGCAGTCACTTTGGCTGAGGTAAGGATTGCTACCCTTGCTTTTTGCACTTCAGCTGAAGCAAAATATATTTTGCTCCAAGTTTATACTTTACATGTATCTCTCTGCTTCAAATGAATTTTTGTAAGCAGCATATTGTAAGATTCTGGCTTTTAAATACTCTGCTATTCATTTATGTTTTATTGGATAGTTTATCCCATTAACATTCATAGTTATAATTACTGATGCTTTATTGCCCTCCATGCTAATTTCCCTCTGTTTGTACTTTTCTCCTTTTTTCACTTTATTCATATTCCCCAGAGTTTTATTTCTGTATACCACCAGTTTCAGTGTATTTTCCCCCTTACATCCAAAGCCCTCCCCTTAATTCCCTTTTCCCTTTGCCCCTTTTCCCTTCCCTTCCTTCCACTAGTTCCTCTTTTTCTCCCCCCTCCCCCTTTCCCCTTTTAATACTTGAAAGGTAAGTTAAGTTTCTGAACTGAACTGAGTGTGTGTATGTTAACTTTAAGCCAAATGTGATGAGAGTAAGATTCAGGCAGTTCTCACCTCCTCCTTTCTTCCCCACTATTGCAATAGGTCCTTTGTACCTCTTTATATAATGTGATTTAACACATTCAATCTCATCTATCCTCCCGTTGTTTACTGTTTACCTATTTAAGCAGATATTGTTTTTAAATCATTCTTTCCAAGTCACAGTTAAGCCATGAGTATCCATCATTTCTGGCTAAGTATATTCTCTTTAATAAAATTACAATTCTCTAGAGTTACCAGAGTCTTTCTCCTAGGTGGTGGTATAGCCAGTTTCATCTTGTTAGATATCAGGTATTTTTTTACCCTTTTTAAATCTTTTCATGTGTCTCTTGAGTCTATTGTTTGAAGTCCAGATTTTCTATTTAGCTCTGTTCTTTGCATGAGGAAATGTTGGAAGTTTCCTATTTTATTAAATATCCACCTTTTTTTCCCCTGCAAGAGAAGACTCAGATTTGCCTGATAGTGAATTCTTGGCTGCATACCAGCTACCCTGATCTTCCAAATATTGAATTCCAGGCCCTTTGACCCCTTAAATGTTGATGCAGCCAGGTCCAGTGTAATCCTTAATGTGGCTCCTCAGTATGTAAATTGTTTCTCTCTGGTTACTTGCAGGTTTTTCTCTTTTATCTTACACTTCAGTAATTTGTTCACAATATTCCTTGGTGTTTTCACTTTGGGCATTAATTCCAGAGGGGACTGTTATATTCTTTCAATAACTATCTTGCCCTCTGGGTCCATGGTATCAGGGAAATTTTTGATTTTTTTGATTTTGTTTAACAGATTCTTGTTGTCTCATGAAGTCATTAGTTTCCACAAGCTCCATTTTGTTTCTTAGAGAAGAATTTTCTTCTTGTACCTTTTGCAACTCCTTTTCCAAATGGTCAATTCTATTTTTGAAGGAAATTTCCATTTATCCAATTGAGGTTTTGAGAGAATTATTTTCTTTTTGCTTTTGTCCAATTGTATATTCTAATGATTTGTTTTCTTGTTGCAAGGTGTTTTCTCTTTAGTTTATTTTCCCAAATTTTCCCAGGTTTTTAAACTGCTTCCTGATTTCTTCAAGGAGGTCTTTTTGGACTGTAGACCAAATCATAGTCTCATCAGAAGTTCTAGATCTCTCTGAGCTAGGGTCTTTGCCTCCAAGGTAATGGAGTTTCTGAATTTGTCTTGGTAGGGTCACAATTATTTCCAATGAAATATGAGGCAAGATTCTCAGAGGGTAGGAAGAATGGAAATCATGGATGTTTTGAGAAGGGATAACAAGGGATGAAATACACTCACTTTATTGAGTGAGAGTAAATTAATTAGGGAGGTAAATATTTTGTGGACTTACTTGCGGTTATATAACAATATAAATGACTCAGTCAATATAGTTTGGTCATTTTCTATAGTTTCATTCAGAGCCATATTATTAGGAGCAATAGGAGCCAGTTCATTTTATTTAATAGTTGATTCATTATTATCAAATTATTATTGAATTTTTTACTGAAATAGGTATTGGCAAATCCAACTGCATAACTTTTTAGATGTAAAGAAACTGAAGCACAAAGAAGTAATGTAACTTGCTCAGGATTACATAGAAAGTGACTGAGGTAAGAATAAATTTAGGTTTCCTTGATCCTGTCAAATATCTTATCCACTACACCATATTGGCCTTAGAAACAAATTTAATACTTATTTTATCTACAAATAAATTAATATTTGAAAATAGTATAAAAATTATGTGATGTTTAGAATCCCCTCACCACTATCCTCTTTCTGCCATTCTATCATCATTTCTGCAAAAGTAAAAGGGCTGGGAAAGCATTTAGACAATATTGCAAGGTAGTAAGCTGAAAGGAATACAGAGTCTGGAGTAAAGAAAATCTGAGCATGAAATATGGCTTCAAATAATGACTAGTTGTTTAACTCTAGGCAAATCACCTAACCTCTGTCTGTCTCATTTTTCCCATCCATACTATCTAATTCACAGTATTATTCATAAAACAAGCTTTTAAAACCTCAAAGCAGGGGCAGCTTGGTAGTGCAGTGGATAAAGCACCGGCCCTGGAGTCAGGAGTACCTGGGTTCAAATCCTGTCTCAGGCACTTAATAATTACCTAGCTGTGTGGCCTTGGACAAGCCACTTAACCCCATTGCCTTGCAAAAAAACTAAAAAAAAAACCTCAAAGCACTATATAAATGCTATTATTTTAATAATTATTATCATCATCAATCTTTACCTGTTTTATAGATTACAATAGATAATGAATTCATCTCACCTAGTGTTTTTCCCTTGCTGGTAAAGAGCACTTCCAAATTTAGACACATTGGTCCTTGATCAGTAAGATTTGAACTTTAACAGGGACTACATATAGAATTCGGTCAAAGATGCTAGACCTCTTGTTTCTTTCATTTTTTATTATTTTATTGCCTTTTTCATAAAACAAACTCTTGATTTTCTGTATGAGTTCAATGGTTCTCTTGCTTTCAATTTTATTAATCTCTCCCTTCATTTTCAGAATTTCTAATTAGATATTTAATTGGGATTCTTAAATTTCTCACTTTTTCAGTCACATATCAAATTCATTGATCTCCTCTTTCTCTATTTTATTCATATGGGCATTTAAAGATATAAAGTTTCCCCTCAAAATTGCCTTGGATGCATCCAATAAATTTTGGCATGATGTCTCGATATTATCATTTTCTTGGACATAATTATTGATTATTTCTATTATTTGCTGTTTGATCTTCCCATTATTTAAGATAAAATCATTTTATTTCCAATTAGTTCTTGGTTTTTCTTTCTATGACCCTTTATTATATGCAATTTTTAGTGCATCATGTCTTGTGTATTTATTATGGTGTGTATTTATTATGTTTGCCTTTCCACATTTGATTATAATGGTTTTGTGCCCTACTAATGGTCAGTTTTGGTATAGGTGCCTGGTACTGCTGTGAAAAAGGTATATTCTTTCCTATACCTATTAATTTGTCTCCAGAGGTCTATCAAATCTAGGTTTTTTAAGATTCCATTTACCTTCTTAACTTCTATCTTGTTTATTTTGTTTTTAGATTTATCTAGCTCTGAGAGGGGGAGATTGAGGTCTCCCACTATAAAAATTTTGCTATCTATGTCTCCTTCTAGTTCACTCAGCTTTTATTCTAGAAATTTGGATGTTTTACCACTAGGTGCATAACCAATGGTGCCTTTTAGGAGATGTAGTTTCCTTCCTTATCCCTTTTAATGAGATTGATTTTTGTTTTTACTTTATCTGAGATTAGAAACACCACCTCTGATTTTTTTTTTACTTCAGCTGAGGCATAATATATTTTGCTCCAACCTTTTGCCTTTACCCTATATCAAAGTGTCTGAGGCTGAATTTGAACTCAGGTCCTCCTGACTTTAGGGCCAGTGCTCTATCCATCATGCCACCTATCTGCCCTCATTTAGGACTTTGTTAGCAAAGATATTGGAATGATTTGCAATTTAATCCTCCATGTCATTTTCCAGATCAGGAAACTGAAGCAAACAGGATTAAGTGACTTGCCCAGAGTGAAGCAGCTAGTAAGTTCTGAGGTCAGATTTGGACTCAAGAAGGTGAGACTCAGAAGATAATCCCTTCTCAGGAGGAGCTGGGCTCCATACTTTCATTTCAGCTGAGGCCTCTTCCCAGAACAAACACAGAAACAGCCCACCCACCCCCAAGCTCAAGTATGGACAGCAGAGCTACCTCAGCTGAATAGGTAGATTTACTACTTCACCCCAGGTTGCAGGGCCCCAATCTTCCTGACTTGAAACCTAGTGTTCTATATTCTATACTACCTAACTTCCCTTTCTCTGGAAGAACATATGAGAAATCAGTCCCATCTATCCCCATATGTATTAAAAAGGACTTTTATAGAAGAATAATTCATTTTATTGACTCATATCTATGTAATGTTGATGATCACTAAATCTAGTTTAGGGGGGCGGAGCCAAGATGGCGACATGAAGGGATCGAGTCTTAGGAGCTCTCTGATAAAAACTCATGAACTAAGGACTCTAACTAAACTTTCGAGAGACAGAACCCACAAAGGGACCCAGTGAGGCAGTTCTCCTACTCAAGGTAACCTGGAAAAGAGCAGAAAGGCTCTGCTCTCCGGGGCCAGAGGGGCAGCCCGCCAGAGGGGTGGCCTGCCAGAGCCAAAGAAATTCAGCCTCCCTGAGGCAGGCCCAGGGCGCTGGGAGCCTTAGCTCACAGCAGCCGGGGAGTCTCCTGAGCTGCACCCCAGGGAGCACCGGCACAAATTGGGGGAACAGTGGGGGACCTCTGCCAGAGCTAGCACGTGGAGCCCAGCCCTCGGGGCACACAGCAAGCTGCCTGGTCTTTCAGCAGCCTAGAGCCAGAAACAGAAGCAGGTGGAGTCCCTAAGCAGGAGCCCCCAGGGCATGAGCCCATTGAGCTGAGGGAGGGGAGTGAAGAGAGACTACCCAGCTCTGACCCTGGAACATGACTCTGGAGCTCTAATTACATTCAGATCCTGATCACAGTCTAGGCCTCCCCATAGAACAGCAGGGCTCCCCCCACCTCAGCTCCGTGGCAGAGGGGGGCACTTATGGTCATTCACAGACCAGGAGGGAGGACAGAACCTCACACACTGAGACCCTTGTGGGAGTGTCCCAAAATCTCAGGAAGCACCCCCAAAAACAGGCTTAGGCTGGGAAAATGAACAAAGAAACAAGAGGAAGACCATTGAGAAATATTTTGCAAATGAGCCCAAGAAGGATCAAAATACTCAGTCTGAAGATGAGGAAGCACAAGCTCCTGCATCTAAAGACTCCAAGAAAAACAGAAATTGGGCTCAGGCTATGATAGAGCTCAAAAAAGACTTTGAAAATCAAATGAGGGAGTTAGAAGAAAAACTGGGTAAAGAAATGAGAGAGATGCAGGAAAAACATGATAATGAAGTCAGCAGCTTAGTCAAGGAAATCCAAAAAAATCCTTAAGAAAATAGCATGCTAAAAACCAGCTTAGGTCAAATGGATAAAACAGTTCAAAAAGTTATTGAGGAGAAGAATGCTTTAAAAAGCAAAATTGGCCAGATGGAAAAAGAGATAAGAAAACGCTCTGAGGAGAATAAATCCTTCAGACAAAGAATAGAATTCAGGGAGATTGATGAATTTACCAGAAATCAGGAATCAATACTTCAAAACCAAAAAAATGAAAAATTAGAAGAAAATGTGAAATATCTCATTGAAAAAACAACTGATATGGAAAACAGTCTTAGGAAAGATAATTTGAAAATTATTGGAATACCTGAAAGTCATGATCAGGAAAAGAGCCTTGACATCATTTTCAAAGAATTACTACAGGAAAATTGCCCTGATATTCTAGAAGCAAAGGGCAAAATAGAAATGGAGAGAATCCACCAATCCCCCAGAGAAAGAGATCCCAAAAAAACAACCCCTAGGAATATTATAGCCAAGTTCCAGAACTCCCAAGTCAAAGAGAAAATATTACAAGCAGCCAGAAGGACACAGTTCAAATATCATGGAGCTGCAGTCAGGATCACACAGGACTTAGCAGCAACTACATTGGAAGCTCATAGGGCTTGGAATATAATGTGCCGGAAGGCAAAAGAGTTTAGAATGCAGCCAAGAATGAACTACCCAGCAAGGCTGAATGTCCTCTTCCAGGGAAAAAGATGGACTTTCAATGAACCAGGGGAATTTCAAAGGTTCCTTTTGGAATGGCCAAAGCTGAACAGAAGGTTTGATCTTCAGATACAGGACTCAGGTGAAGCATGGAGATTGGAGGAGAGGGGGGAAATATGAGGGACTTAATGAGGATGAACTGCATGTATAGAAAAATGATACTAATAATATTCATATGAACCATCTCAGTTAATAGAGCAGGTAGAAGGAGCTTTTATAGTTGAAGCACAGGAGAAAGCTGAATTCGAAGATAAAATATGGTGTAAAAATGGAGTCAATAAGAAAAAAAGGGAAATGTTATGGGAGAAAGAAAAAGGAGAGGGGGAATAGTCCAAGCTATTTCACATAATAAGATTTTTTTTATTACAATGAGCTATTGCAATGATATGGAAGTGGGGAGGCAAGGGGGAATGAGGGAACCTTTGCTCTCATCAGAGATGGCTAGGAGAGGAAACAGCAAATATACTCAATGGGGTATAGACAACTGGAGTAAGAAGGAGGGGGGAGCAGGGGGAAGGGGTGGGGATGTAAATAAAGGAGGAGAGGATGGACCATGGGGGAAGAGTGGTCAGATATAACTCATTTTCTTTTTTTACTTCTTGCAAGGGGCTGGGATTGGAAGGCCTGCCCAGGACCATAGGGCCAGGTGGATTCTGGGCCTAAAGGGTGGTATGGTGGCTCAGGGCTTCTTGGCCCCAGGACCAGGGATCTGTCTGCTGTGCCACTCAGCAACCCTACAGCAGAGTCAGAGTGAAAGGAGAGAGAAAATATAGTACATGGTAGTGGAGAAATAAGAAAGGAGGGAGTTGCGAGCAGCAATGGCAACGTTGGAAAAATATGGAAATAATTTTTGTGATGGACTTATCATAAGGAATGTGATCCACTCACGACAGAGTTGATGGTGTTGGAACAAAGACTGAAACACATTTTTTGTTATTATTATTTGGGGGAGGGTGCAGGGCAAGTGGGGCTGGGTGGCCTGCCTGGGGCCACATAGCAGGGTGATCATTGGGTGTCTGGGGCTGGATTCGGACCCAGGTGCTACTGGCTCAAGGGCCAATGCTCTGTCTGCCACCCAGCCACCCCTACTATTATTACTATTTTATTTTATTTTGGGTCTTTCTTTTTTTTTTCTTTTCTTCTTTTTTGGTTTTTGCAGGGCAGTGGGGATCGGGTGGCTTGCATGTCACATGGCTGGGTGATTATTGGGTTTACGAGGCTGGATATGGACTCAGGTGCTCGTGGCTCCAGGGCTGGTTCTTCGTCCATTGCGCCACCTGGCCATACCTACAATTATTACTATTATTTTTTTTTAATTTTAATTTTTTTTCTCCCCCTTTACTTTTTTGCCCAAGCAAGTCTATCTATATTCATGGGTTCATGGGGGGAGGGGTATTTTGTTTACTTGTAAACAAGTATATTTTATTAATGTAGAGAAAAACATTTGTACAAAATGAGAATAAAAAATAAATTTAAAAAAAATCTAGTTTAGCTCTGTTTCAACAATCCATATGCAAGCCTAGGGAATGAAGTAGAATAAACACTGATCTTAAAATGAAAAAAAAACTGGAGAAAAATCCAAACTTTATTAAAACTTTGTGTGACCTTGGAAAAACCACTTGTGGATTTCATCTTTCTTAGCAATGAAATAAGAGAATTAGCTATTGGAGAGAACTTCTAAGAGTCTTTCAACTGTGACCCTATTTATTTTTATGAAATGAATAATACTATAATTGATGTCTAATTTTTCACACTACTGAATTCAAGCCTGTGGCAGGGGATTTAGATGGTAGCAGTTTTCCATAAAACCATTTTCTTCCTCCACCTTCCCTCAGCTTTACAAACAGTGTTGGCTGCTAGACACAAGTATTCAAAATCTTCCTAACTATTCAAGTAATTTACATGTTGTCATCCATTATCTGATGATTACCAAGTACAGCCTCTGGAGAAAGCATAATATTTCATAGGAATTAGAGGGGAAATATGTGAGAGATTGTGTAATTCAAACCTCTAATTTAAGATAGAAGAAAATTCTAGTTTAGAGAGGGAAAGTGTCTTTTTGGAAAGTCCCACAGTGAGTGGTAGAATTGTAATTCCAAATCCAAGCTCTTTATCTTCAATTAAATGACCTTGCCACTAGTCAATTCCACCTGTGACTGTCTCTTGTTTTCATTGGACATAAACTTCTTTTCCCCTGGCTAATACTATTTTGATGGATAGTTCTAACCACTTGGGTTTCTGTGATTTTGGAATGATTTCAAATCTCCAACAGCTGTCAGACTGATTTAATGAACTGCTAAATTTTCAGAGAGAATATTAGGCTGATAGAAATGGGGCAGGTGACACAAAATAAATTAGAGTGCTGCCTACCATGGAAAAGAAAGCACAGAGACTTCACTCTAAGGATGTTGGGGGGGGGTGTAATTGAGAAAAGAAAGCAACCCAACTTTAATGGAAGAGGGCAAAAACAAAAACAAAAAAAGTGCTTAGGATTTCCCATCTCATACAAAGTCATAATTAGCCCTTACAACCTCCTGTGTATATTTGGTCTTTTGTTTTGTTCACACCTCTGGATAATGCTGAAACTTGAACTAGAACAAAAAGAAGTTCAGACCATTCACTTGTCAAGATCTCTGCTGCCCATTTGCACTTGTCATTGATGTTTTTCTATGTGACTTGCTGAAATGTGAGCAGGAGTTGTTTCCTTGCCTATCTCTCAGAAGAACTGACAGACTTTATACATTAGTAATATCTTTGAGAAAGAAAGGTCATCATGTCCAGCTACCACCCTATAATATCCTCTCTACCCCATCTTTGACAAGGGGTCATTCAGTCTCTGCTTGAAGACCTCCAGTGATGGGGAAACCACTGGGGTCTGAAGCAACCCATTTCACTTTTGGACAGCCGCAATTCTTATGAACTTTTTCCTTTGCACAAAGTTTAAAATCTGCCTGTCTTCATCTTTCCCTTGTTGGTCTTTTTTCTGTGCTCTAGAAAATATGTAATTTCTATGTGATTGTCCTTAATGCCTTAAACCAGCTGTCTCTTCCTAATTTTCAATTTCTTCCTATCTTTTGGTTTTTCCCTATTATATCCAAATAGGACAGTATGTTCCTCCACCCCATATTTAAATAAGATTACTCCAAACTATTGTTCTGTATTGTTTCTCTCTTTTTTTGCCAAATAGCTCAATATTTTTTTTCTATCTAAAATGTCCTACTCAATTCTTGCCCCCTTACAGCAGCTACCTTCATTCCTAACCTCTGAACTGTAACTATTCTTTCCATGATTACCAATAAACTATTGCTAAGTCCAATAATTTCTTAACATTTAGCAATATATTAAGAACTGTGCTAAGAATCTCTATCCAATTGGAGCTTATATGCTATTTGGAAATATGACATGTAGACAACTATGTGCATATGAGACCTACAAAAGGAATTTTTTCCCATGTTTGTCTTTCAAAATTACCTCCTTTTTCTCCCTTGGTGTTAATGACAGTTTTTTGGCATCAGCTCTCTTTTCCTTTATCTCCACTATTTATCATTTTCTTTAGTTAGATTTTAATTCAAATTCGTCCCCCCATGCATGATTACATTCCATATTTTTATTCTAGACTCTCTTCTATTCTCTCTTTTTTTTTGTTAAAAATAGTGATTTAATTATTTATTTGTTTGTTTCTTTGTTTATTTTTTAAGATTTTTCAAGGCAGTGGGATTAAGTGTCTTGCCCAAGGCCACATGGCTAGTTAATTATTAAGTTTCTGAGGTTGGATTTGAACCCAGGTACTCCTGACACCAAGGCTGGTGCTCTATCCACCTAGCTGCCCCTCTTCTATTCTCTCTTAATAATTTCTAGGTAGTCTAATCAGCTTCCATTGGCTATACTTTATGCATTTATGTTCCAAATTTTACATCCAACACATCTCTATCCTCAGCTTTAACTCCATGTCTACAACTGTACTTTTGCTGGTTATCCATACCTAAGTATCCCTTTGGGATCTCAAATTCAGTTACTCCAAACTGGACTCATTATCGTTCCTCTAATATCATCTCTTCATTCAACATTGATTTTTATTTTTTTCCTATTAAGTAGCCGTCATCTTTCCAGTTAAGTTTCTTGATTTAGAAATACTTCTTGACTTCTCACTTGAATCATAGGTCAAAGGATATGAATAGACAGTTTCAAATGAAGAAATTAAAACAATATATAATCATATGAAAAAATGCTCCAAATCATTATTGATTAGGGAAATGCAAATCAAAACAACTATGATGTATCACCTCAATCTTATCAGATAGGATAAGATGAGAAAAAGAGAAAATGATCAATGTTCAAAGGATCACAACTTCTCCAAAGAGGTTGTGGGAGGACAGGGACATTGATGTATTGCTGGGAAAGTTGTAAATGGATCCAACCTTTCTGGAGAGCAATATTGAACTATCCCAAAGAGCAATAAAATTGTTCATTCTCTTTGACCCAGAAATTCCAATTCTAGGCTATATCCAGAAGAAATCATAAAAACAGCAAAAGTCCCACATTTTCCAAAGTATTCAATGTAGCTCTTTTTGTAGTGGAAAAGAATTGGAAATTGAGGGTATGCCCATTAATCAGAGAATGGTTATACAAATACATGAATACTATGGAATATTATTGCTCTATAAGAAACCATAAATTGGTTGAACTATAGAGAAGCATGGAATCAGTTACAGGATATGATGTTGAGGGAAGGCAACAGAACCATTAGAACAACATAAACATTAGCAACACCTTGAAATGATCAAACTTGATGGAAGCAGCTTCTCTCTGCAGTTCAGAGAGCTAGGACAACTGTATTAGACCAGCTATGGACAATGTTATCCACATTCAGAGGAAGAAAAACAAAACAAAACCAAAAATAAAACCCCCCAAAAACCAACACTTCAGGATAAACATGTTTATCAACAATAGGCATGTACAATGTTAATCTGGTGGGTTGTTGGGGGGTGGGGGTAGGGTGGGAAGGGATGATGGAACTCTCCCTTGAACTGAATTGAACTGAAGCCATTATTTCTTCACTTGATCTTATCTTCTCCAAATTAAACATAGGGATTAAGCAGTCCTCATATGGATTAGGCTTCAGTTCCCCTCATCATCTTGTCTCCCTCCTATGAATGCTGCTTAGTTGGTCAAAATGTCTTCCTAAAAATTTCACCCAAAGGGTAACAAAAATGTGCATACCCTTTGATCCAGCAATACCACTACTGAGTCTATATCCTGAAGAGATTATGAAAAACGGTAACATATCACTTGTACAAAAATATTCATAGCAACCCTGTTTGTTGTGGCAAAGAATTAGAAATTAAGTAAATGTCCTTCAATTTGGGAATGGATTATCAAATTGTGTATATGTATGTCACAGAACACTATTGTTCTATTAGAAACCAGAAGGGATGGGAATTCAGGGAAGCCTGGAAGGATTTACATGAACTGATGCTGAGCAAGATGAGCAGAACCAGAAAATCATTGTACATCCTAACAGCAACATGGGGGTAATGACCAAACTTGATAGACTTGCTCATTCCATTACTGCAATAATCAAGGACAATTTTGGTGAATCTGTGATGGAGAATATTATCTGTATCCAGAGAAAGAGTCATGGAGTTTCAATAAAGACCAAAGACTATTACCTTTAATTTAGAGAAAAAAAAAAACCATTATTTTATTATGTAATTCTGCTATCTCTTATACTTTGTTTTTCTACCTTAAGAATATGATTTCTCACTCATGACATTCAACTGAGATCAATGTATACCATGGAAACAAGGTTAAGATTAAAAGACTACCTTCTGTGGGGTGGGGAGAGGGAAGGAAGATGGGGGGAGGAAATTGTAAAACTCAAGAAAAAAAGTCCTTCCTAAAGTATTTTGTCCTTACTGAGATAGTATGACCAGAACAGAATCAATTAGATTCATCAGTATAGCAGGGTCGAAAGACAACTAGGTGGCTCATCAAACAATGAAACGGGTCAGGAAGGCCTAATTTTATTTTTTGTTTAATTTTTAAAAAATTTATTTATTTATTTTCATCCATATGTACATGCATATTTCCAAGTTACAAAATTTACCTCCATCCTCCCTTCCTACCCCTTCTCCTTAGCAGAGAACACACAAGTTAGCATTTTACAAACATATTTTATTAAACATGCTTTCAAATTAGAAGCTTTTGGAATGAAGAATTAGAATTAAGGAAAAGAGATACATAAAAGATAATTTTTATAAAGTGATCATCAGATTCGGAAGGGTTGTTTTTTCTGTATGTTTTGTTTGTTTTGTTTTTCTTCCCCTGATTGGGGATAATATAGTCCATAACCAATCAAATACAGTTGTCTTATCTAGGAAGGCCTAAGTTTAAATGAAATCTTAGACAATTACTAACAATTTTAACTTGAGCAAGTCTGTCAGTCTCAAATTTTTTATCTGTGAAATGGAAATAGGGTTACTGTGAGAATTAAATGAAATACAAATTTTAAAACACTCTTCAAACTTTAAATCACTTTGTGAATGCTAGCAATTATTGTTATATGAAATTCATTTTTTCTGTATCTCTTTCTTAAGACTGCTTTACATTTTTTCTATCTGTCCATGTCACACTGTTGCTTTTTATGGATCTTTCAGTTTACTAAATATACCTTTCCTCTTCACTTCCTCATATCTTAACAAGAATTGTTGTTCGGCCATTTCTTCACCTCTTATCTTTGTGTGGTCTGGGCTTTGGAATTCTTTTGATCAGAGTTGCTTTTACCAATAGCCTTCAGAGGCCAAGGTCTTACACATAGGAATGAAATTAAAATGCATATTATTTTTCAAGCTCTACTGGTTCTGATATTAATCTCTGTTTTTAACTAGTTCCCAGATAAGAACTTTTAAAGCCATCTTCCTTGGATGGCTGCCTTTTACCTTGACTCATCTCTTGGTGGGCTAATTTAACTCTCTTGTAAATCAATAGTAACTCTAAAACCATGAAACTCATGGACTCATAATAATTTTCACCTCTGTGCCTTTATTATCCATGGCGTGACTATAAAGAAGAAATAATAATTAATTTCCATAATTCTTTTTAAGGCTTTCAAGTGATTTTACTTCCATCATCACCAATTAGGACTGTGAATATTATCTTTATTGTATACTGCCATTCAGATAAATTAAGTGATTTGCCTGTAGTCAGTTATGGAATCAGGGAAGGTTATGATATTCAAATACAGGACTCTCAACTTTAATTCCTGGGTCCTTTCAACTATGCAATATTTTTTTCATAGTTCTAAGATCAACTTTTGTGCCTTTGGGCAAATCACTTAACTACTCTGATAGATAATTTTCTATTACACAAAATGGGGATAATAATTATTATACTGCCTAGGTCATGGAGTTTTATGGAAAGGATATTTCATTTTTTTAAATTTAATATATTATTTTTATGGTTTTTGACATGAAGAAATGAAGCTGACTTTCTTCTATATGTCATGAAATTTAGTCATTATTTTATATAAAAATGCCAACTACAGTCACTTCCTGCTTTGGAATATATTATACTGCCTTTTTCCAGTTGAAAAGTGTTCAAAGGATATGAAAAGGCAAGTTTAAGAGAAAGGTACACAATACTTCAAAAAAAAAGAATGAAAAATTATAAGAAAATGTGAAACTTGTCATTGAAAAAACAATTCATCTGTAAAGCAGATTCAAGAACAATAATTTAAAAATTATTGGGATACCTGAAAATCATGATCAGGAAAAGAGCCTTGACCTCATTTTAAAAGAATTCCTACAGGAAAATTGCCCAGATATCATAGAAGCAGAGGGCAAAATAGAAATTGACAGAATGCACCAATCTCCCTCAGAAAGACATCCAAAACAACAACAACAACAACAACAACAACAACCAGGAACATTATAGCCAAGTTTCAGAACTCCCAAGTCAAAGAGAATATATTACAAGCAGCCAGAATGACACAATTCAAATATCATGGAGCTGCAATCAGGATCACACGGGACTTAGCAACACCACATTAAGGGCTTGTAGGGCTTGGAATATAATATGCCAGAAGGCAAAAGAGCTTGGAATGCAACGGAGAATCAACTACCCAGCAAAACTGAACATCCTCTTCCAGGGGAAAAGATGGACTTTCAGTGAGCCAGGGAAATTTCAATTATTCCTATTGAAACAACCAGAACTGAACAGAAAGTTTGATCTTCAAATAAAGGACTCAGGCGAAGCATAGAGTATAAGAGAAGGGTAAAATATGAGGGACTTGATGATAATGAACAATGATACTCTTAATACTCATATGAAACTTCTCATTTAATAGAGCAGGTAGAAGGAGCTTTTATAGATGAAGCACAGGAGAGAGCTGCCTTTGAAGATATAATATATTGTAATGATGGAGTCAATGGCTAAAAGGGAAATGTAATGGGAGTAAGAGAAAGGAGAGGTGGAATAGCTAAGATATTTCATATAATAAGATTTTTTTATTGCATTGAGCTATTGCAATGATATAGAAGGGGGAAGGTGAGGGGGGAATGAGCAAAGCTTCATTCTCATCAGAGGTGGCTCAGAGAGAAAATAGAATATATATACTCAATTGGGTATAGACATCTAGAATAAGAAGGAGAAAAGGGAGACAGGGTGAAGAGGGGGATGTACGTGGAGGAGAGGGTGGACCATGGGGAAGAATAGTCATATATAACACATTTTCTTTTTTACTTCTTGCAAGAGGCTGGGATTGGATAGCTCATCCAGGACCACAGGGTCAGGTGGTTGCTTGGCCTTAGGGGTGGTATGTTGGCAAAGGGCCTCTTAGCACCAGGGCCGGTGATCAGTCTGCTGTGCCACTCAGCTACTCTACAGCACATTTAAGAAGAGGAACAGAGTGACAGGAGAGAGAAAATATAGTATATGGTAGTGGGGAAGTACAAATGGAGAGAGTTGTGATCAGCAATGGCAATAGTGGAAAAATACAGAAGTTGCTTTTGTGATAGACTTATCATAAAGTATGTGATCCACCTGTGACAGAGTTGGTGGTGTTGGAACACAGACTGAAGCACATTTTTTTAAATTTTTAAATTTAAATTTAATTTTTTTTCTCTTTTCTTTATTTTATTGCTCATGAGTGTCTATATTTTGGGGGGCTGGGTATATTAAGTTTACTCTTAAGCAAGAATATTTTAGCAATGTATAAAAAACATCAGTTGTACAAAAATAAAAATAAAACAGAATTCCTGAAAAGGAAAAGATAGTATTTTCAAATAAAATAAGGATGGTATAGAGAAAATAGTTAAATTATTATGACCAAGGGAAAAATGAAAAAAATAGAAACAGCTTAGTAAAAAAATCACAAAAAAAAATGAAGTTTATAATACCTTAAAAAGGAATATTGTTTTAATGATAAAAGAAATATAAAAATTCAAAAAGATCTCATTAAAAAAGAAGAATTGACCAAATGAAAATTAGAGGGGGGAAAATGTCATTCAAATAAAGAATTCCCTAAAATTAGAATTGGAAAAGTGAAAAATAATGATTCCATGAGACATCAAGAAACAATAAAATAAATTCAAAAGAAAAATAGAAGAAAATGTTAGATAGCCTACTGGAAAAACAACTGACCTGGAAAAATAGATGGAAGAGACGTAATATAAGCATTAATGATTTGCATAAACGACATGACCAAATGAAAAACCTAAATATCATATTTTAATAAATTTTAAAGGGGAGTTGGAACCTAAACAGTGAAATATAGGTAGATATCCAGATAAACTTCCTAAAAATTCCCCTCCAAACAATTCTAAAACAACTCCTCACGTTATGATGAATAATGCTATCAATTCCCAGAGAAAAAATGGTGATGTCTGCACATAGTTTGAGGCATTCTCTTTAAACTTATTTGAGGGTTTTTTGGAAGGTATCAAAGCTTTCTCTCATAACAATTATTTTGGAAATTTGCATGATTACTTTTGTATATATCAAACTGATTGCCTTCCCAATGAGGGGGTTAAATGTTAAAAATATTTTGGTGGAGACTTCTGGGGTGAAGTGAAGATGACAGCATGAATGTAACATGCTCCCAGAACTTTTCCTTACCAAAGATTAATGAAGCCTCTACTCTGTCATTGACACTACAGATCACACCAAAAAAAAAAAAAAAAAAAAAAAAAAGAAGATACACAGAAGTTTTCAACTGAAGACATTGTGGAGAATCTTCAGTGAAGTTCTGTCTCTCTGGGGAAAAAGGGGAAGAAAAGTCCAGGAGGTGGGAGAGTGGGAAAGCCAGCAGGAGGCCTTTAGCCACAGTGCAATCCAGGTTCCAACAGCTTAACAAAAGTAGAGGTCCCAGCAGCTAGATAGCAATCCAGCAGGGAGGATCCCAACTGCAAATAAAGTCTGAAGCCTGAAAACCTCAGGGTAAAAGACAGTACTGGGGCAGGAAAAAAAATCAATGTTAAGTCAGGACCTAGATACAAAGGAGGAAAAATAACCTCTTCAAAGGCAAGGCCTGGAGTGCATAGGCAACATCTTAGCCAACAACAAACCAGGGATAACACCCTAACCTGCCCCCCCCAAAAAAGCTTGGATCAATACTCCCTATACCCCAGAAGCAGAACTAAAACAACAAAGATGAACAAAAAAAGATAAAAGAGCATTCACTAGAGAAAACTGCTTTACAGACAAAGGTGACAGCAATGCTATGTCTGAAGAAGAAAGCAGTGGAAAAATCACTTACAGTGGAAGTATCAAAACAGTCTATAAATTGGACTCAAATACAAAAGCTCACCAAAGAGCTTAAAAATAATTTAAAAACCAAAGAAGAGAGGAAGAAGAAAAATTGGAAGAAGAAATTAATGTCATGCAGGAAAATTATGAAAAATTGCCCAAAGAAATCAACTCCATTAAAAGTAAACAGTGGAAAAGGAAACACAGAAGCTCATTAAAGAAAATAAAACCCTAAAAATTAGAATTGAATAAATAGAAACCAATGAATCTACAATACTATAGGAGTTCATCAAACTAAATAAAAAGGTTGAAAAAAATTGAAGAAAATGTTAAGTACCTTTAAAGGAAAATGAATGACCCGGAAAATAGATCCAGGAGAGACAAACTATGAATCATCAAACTACGACACAGTCTGGACCAAATAAAAAGAATCTGGGAAACATAAGGCAGGAAATCATAAGGGAAAACTGCCCAAGTCTACTAAAACAAGATAACTATATAATCATTGAAAGAATCCACAGAACCCTTTCAGAAAGAGACACCAGGAAAAACACTCTAAGGACTGTAATAGCCAAATTCCAGAACCATCAAATAAAAGAAAGAATATTACAAGCAGCAAAAAGAAAGCAATTCAAATACAATGGAAACACAGATTCACACAAGACCTATCACCCTTAACACTAAAGGATCAGAAGAATGGGAATAACATATTTCAGAGAGCGAGGGACCTGGGATTACAACCCAGACTGCACTAACCTGCAAAATTCAACATATATTGTCAGGGGAAAAGATGGCTGTTCAATGAAGTAGAGGACCACCAGAATTTCCTGACTCAAAGACTACAACTGAACAGAAAACTCAATCACCAAATACATGACTGAAGAGTTGCATTAAAAAAAAGATGAATGAAAAGAGGAAGGATAAAACATAACAAAATAGATGTTGGTCAGGATCATCAAATTGTATACAACCCTAAAAGAGATGATATAACATTTCTAATTCTTTAGAACTTTACTTCTCTTAGGAAAACTAAAGGGTAGAATATTATTGAAGAAATTGAACCTAAAAGATATGGGCATAGTTGGATCTTCTCTCTCCATTGAACAGGTTCAAGAAGATATCAACATGTTTGAGACAAGAAGCCCTAAAGAAAAGCAGAAATGTTAACTTTAAACTTAAGTGTCTCATTATTCTTTGACTCACTTCAGTTCCAGTGTGCTAAGCATCTTGTCAAATTAGGGCATCATACACTTTGAGGTCCTGAATGAATGTATCTGTAACTTATAATCATTTCTAAAGGTATCAGGTAAGACCTTAATAGCCTCCCAATACTTTAAGATTCTTGCATTTAATTAGATCAGGGTTTGATTTAACTCTGCTTCATGTAACAAGGAGATACTTACCCTGAGTTGGGGGTGGGGGGTGGTTATTGGGCGAGAGAATAGACCTCTTGCACTTAACAAGGTTTTAAGAACATCTAGGGATGGGGAAGTAAAGTTTGAAAGAAAATAAGCCTTATTTCACTTAAAAAGGGATTAAATAGTCTGATCCTGGGTAGGAAAGGGGGAGGGGCGATAATGTGTGAGAGAAACGGAATGATTTTCACTATATTAAACTAAAAATGTTTTGCCCTAATAAAATCAATGCTACCAAAATTAGAAAGAAATCAGAAAGCTGGGAAACAATCTTCATAGCTAGGAGTACTGATAAAGGTCTCATTTCTAAAATATGTAGAGAATTGCATCAATTTTATAAGGTTGAAAGTCACTTCACTCCCCAATTGATAAATGGTCAGAAGATATGAAAAATTTTCAAATGAAGAAATTAAAGATATATATGATTTTATGAAAAAAAATGCTCCAAATTATTATTGTTTAGAGGAATATAAATTAAAGTAACTATAAGGTATGACCACACAACTGATAGATTAGCCAAGATGAGAGAAAGGGAAGATGATTAATGTTGGAGAGGTTGTGGGAGTATTGGGACATTAATGCATTGTAGTGGAGTTGAGAACACATCCAACCTTTTTGGAGAAAAATATGGAACTATGCACAAAGAACAATACAACTATTCATACCCTTTGACCCAGGTACTGATTCCAGAAATTATAAAAATAATAAATCAATTGGTAGAAAAAGTGAAAAGTTCTACATGTTCCAAAATAATCATAGTGGTTCTTTTTGCAGTGGCAAAGAATTGGAAATGGAGGGGATGCCCATCAATTGCAGAATGGCTAAACAATTTATGTGACAAGACTACTATGGAATTCTGTTGTTCTATAAGGAACCATAAATGATCAGAGTCTAGAGAAGCATGGAATGACTTCTGGTGTCTGATGTTGAGTGAAGGGAATAGAGCCAAGAGAACAATGTAGATGTCAACAACAATATTGTGAGATGAACAACCTTGATGGACCATCTCCTCTCAGTAATTCAGAGAGCTAGGACAACTGTATTAGATTGGATATGGACTGTATTATTCCCATCCAGAGGATGAAAAATAAAGCAAAACATGACCCCCCCAAAAAATATCAGCCCTTCAGAATCAAATGAACACTATAAAAATTATCTCTTATGTATCTTTTTCCCTTAATCCTTATTCATTATACTGAAAATTATTAATTTGTAAACATGTTTATCAAAATATGCAAGTGCAATGCTAACCTGAGTGTTCCCTGCTGAGGGAAGGGGGTTGGGAAGGGAGGGTGGAAGGAAACTTTGCAACTTAAATATACATATATATGTATATGTATACCAATGAAAATAAATATATAATTTTAAAAAATATTATGGTGGTAGGGAAAAGCAAGACAGAAAAACAGAAAATAACATGAAAAGAGCAACAAACAAAGCAATAAAGCAAAATTCTTATTGTATCGAAGTCCCTCAAAATGTCCTGAAAAAGTTAAAGGGATAGAGTAAAAGAGAAAAAATAAGAGGCAATGAGAGTGAAGAAAGAAACTTATGAAAAGAGAATTGGTAGCTTATTAAAAATAGAACAAAAAAATGAAGAAATGACACCTTAATAACCAGAATTGATAATGGCAAAGGAGGCAAAAAAATTACTTAATAAAAGAATTTTTCTCAAACCAGAATAATCCAAACAAAAGGGGAGTCTCAAAAAATTCTCTGAAGAAAAGAAATTTTTAAAAAAGCAGAATTAAATCTTTGGGCAAGAAAGAAGTACAAAAGTACATTGAGGAATAATTATTTTCCTCCAATGATTTAATACTTTATCTTTCACCAATCCAATTCTATGTAAAGACAATTTTTAAATTTTGTTTTTCTAAAATTTTGAGGGGCAAATTCTCTCCCCACCTTCTTTCTTTTTCCCACAATTGAGCGGGAAATTTGACATAGATAAGATATGTGCAGTCACACAAAATAAATTTTCTATGTTCCTGGAGATGGTGGTTTTCTTTCACTAATGAAAAAGACCAAAATGATGTCACTATTTTAGAACTAATTTATGATGTATCTGACTGTGTCTTAGCAAACCAATAGGAACTCAGAATGTTCTATCAAAGATCAGGTATAAATATTTCATGGGAATATGTGGGTTGGTCTCTCTAAATTTGTGCATCTTACATTTCTTTAGAACTTCTTCATTATGCCTTGCTTATAGAGTACATCACTTTCTTTGATGAGGGCATGCCATACTGGGTAGTCCTATACTAATGTCTTATGTGTCTCGCAATTAATTCCAATGTAATTAAGAGAGACCTCTAGAATTTCTTTGTATTGCTTTTTCTGACCCCCATGTGAATACTTGCCCTGTGTGAATTTTCCATAAGTCTTTACGAAAAATATTTGTTTGGCATTGGAACAACATGGTAGCCCATTGGACTTGTGCTCTCTGTAGCAGTTTGAATATTTGGATAGTTCAACTGTCTGCCATCTTGTCTTGCCAGATGATCCTCAGAATTTTCCTTAGACTATCGGAAATTAGACAGTTTCAAGGCATATTCATGTTGCAAAAGGAAAAAAACAGATCAAAACAAAATACAACAATATGTCAAGAAAAATAATGAACAATCATGCTTTGATCTGCCTTTAGACTCCATCAGTTATTTCTCTGGTATTGGATTGAATTTTTATTAAAATTTCCTTGAAATTTTCCTGTATCACAGTATTGCTATGAATGGTTTAGTTATTCATAGTTGATCATCATTACATAATTACTGTTTACTATGTACACTGCTCTTGTTCTTCTAATTTCATTGTGAAAATAGATCCAGGAGAGACAAACTATGAAATAAAAAAACCTCTTCAAAGGCAAGGCCTGGAGTGCATAGGCAACATCTTAGCCAACAACAAAACAAGGATCACACCCTAACACACACCCCCCAAAAAAGCTTGGATCAATACTCAATAGTCTTTCCAAAATTTTCTGAGAACATCCTACCCATCATTACTTGTAGCACAATAATATTCCATCACAATCATATAGAACAACTTGTTCAATCATTTCCAATTTGATGGACAGTTCCTCAATGCCATTTCTTTGCCAAAATTTAGTGTTCTTATAAATAGTATTGTACATATAGGTCTTTTTTTTTTCTTTTTAAAAGTCTTTGGGATACAGAACTAGTTATGGTATTACTTGAACAAAAGGCTGTCTGTTAATTGGTTAATTTGATAGATTTGGGATGGCTGCTTTTATTTGCATTAATTTGCATTCCCTTAATCAATAGTGATTTACAGTATTTTTCATATGTTTATAAATAAGACCAGAGATACATAAAAAATCTGACATTCAAATAGAAGATTTAGGAAGAGTAAAAAGGATTAAAAGAATTTCCATTGTTTACATGCCTATATGAAAGAATGATATATGTAACTACTAAGAACTTTTTTATTGTTATGACAGAATAAGTATACATAGACATATGTCATGAATATGTTAATTATGCTGAGATGATCCCTCCAAAAAAGATTAAAATAAAGGGTAAACAAAAAAGCAATCACTACATAAAAGAGGTGGGCAAGGAAGATCATTTATATTAGAAGACAAAACTGGGGAGTGATAGCAATTGAATGCTGATTCAAATAGGAAATATATTTATACTTTCTATTTGAACCGAGATTCCAGTGTATATATGTATGAATATATGGATGTGCCATAGGGAAATAAGAAGAAAAATGGATAAGAGAAATGAGGATTACTTAAAGAATAGACAGAGTAAGGTTAGAAGAAAACAGACCTTTGTAAAGAAACAGGATAAAATGGTGGAAATAAGAATATATATAGAAGAAAATAGAATGAGGGAAATAGATGATAGGTAATCATAACTTTGAATGTGAATAATATGAGTTCACCCATAAAATGTAAGGGGATAACAGAAAAGATAAGAAACCATTTGAAATTTTTTTAAAAAATACAGAGTTAAAAAGCTGGAGTAGCATGTATGATGCTTTAGCTAATGTAGAAAAATGCAGAGGCAGCAATCATGCTCTCAAAGTAAAATAAAAAATAGACCTAATTAAAACTGATAATCAAGGAAGCTATATTTTTTAAAAGGTATGGTAGACAATGAAGCAATATGAAGAAAATTTTCTTTAAATTTTTGATTTTGCTAATTGTACACATATAGGAATGAGTCAAAATAAAAAAAAAATAGAACCAGTATCCATTTATGAAATGACTAAAGGCAGTGATTGGATTCAGCAAATTCACACCATTTCAGCAAAACCAAAAACTAATTTTATGTTGAGTTCAGCAAATCAGTTGTTAAAATGACACTTGTAATCAGGGTTCTCTCTAAGGTGTGTGCCTGGACTGACTCCCAATGTGAAAATCACAAATTTACATTCTTTACTCTTTTTAACCATTTATTTTTGTAACAGCATTTTCTAAGCACCCAAAGTAATGCTCATTCCATT
Source organism: Macrotis lagotis (assembly GCF_037893015.1). Lineage (NCBI taxonomy): Eukaryota > Metazoa > Chordata > Mammalia > Peramelemorphia > Peramelidae > Macrotis > Macrotis lagotis. Next base: position 258,332,295 of record NC_133658.1, on the reverse strand, counting down.
CATAGGTGAAAAAAAAACTGATGGAACTATGATATTTATTTATTCATTTCTTAAAACTCATTATATTTTTGAGGAAATACTACATTTTAATTCCATTGTTTTTATTACTTCAATAAACATACATATAACATAAAAAGAAAAAGTGTCAACCTACCAGGGTTGAAAAGTCATCATTTGTTCCTGCTGGTGTTATGCTCAAAACTCCCATAAGATATTATGAGTGAGCTAGTGTTTTCTGAATGGTGAAACCAATAGGAAACTGGAGCACAAGGAGCCAATAAACATATATATATAATTTCAAGGGTTATCTTATAGTCCATTGTGGAAACCAATGAAGTAGAAGACAAAAAAGTTAAAATAGGTAGAATGAGTTTTGGTTCTGCATATGCTATGGTCACATGACATTTACTTACTGTGAATAATATAAGTCTAGTTTTGTGTATCTCTTTTATTGTTCTTTTTTGAATATTGAATGCATGAAATATTAAATTCCATTTGATATATCTTTTTGTATTCTTAAAACAATCATTAAGGTGAGAACTGGTTATTAATTTATTTTAATTCCATCACTGGCTAAAGTATATGAATTAGTATTTTTAAAAAATCATAAAATGACATATTAATTGAAAATTACTACATATAACTATTTATTAGAGAAATGAAAATTAAACATATCTGATGAGACACTCAAAACTATCTGAAATCACAAATGTTGGAGGTAATGAGGAAAAATGGTTATACAAACTTTTGGTGGAATTTTGAACCAGTCAAATTATTATGAAGAACAATTTTAAACGATGCCCAAAGAAATATTTAAATTGTATATAATCTTTTGACCAAAAAAATACCACTAAAATGTGTGTATACCAATAAAGATAAAAAAGTAAAATAAATTGTTTAAAAATATTTATAGCATCTCTTTTATGGTAGCAAAGAATTAGAAAATGAAATGTTCATCACTTGAGCAATATCTGAACAAGCTGGAGTATATAATCATGATAGAGTATTATTGTGCTATTGTAAATGAAGAATGCATTAGTTCCAGAAAGAAAAAATTCATAATCCATATGAACTGATACAAAGTGAAGCAAGAACTAGGACATTATTGTGTACAAAAGCAGCAATGTTATAATGACTATCAAACAAACAAAAAAGACAAACAAATAAACAAACAACTTGGCTACTCTATTAAATGAAATTTTTACTTGAGACAATTTCAAATGATGAATTATGAAAAAAATTATGTCTACCAAAGAAAGAACAGATGAACTCTGAAGACTATATAACTACCATATAGTTGCTATAGAAATGTTTTGCAAGATTTCACACATAGTTTTGGTTGAGAGAGGGTGGACAAAGAAAATAATTTGAATAATATAGCCAAATTCCAGAGTTTCTACATAGCAAAAAAAAAAATTGAGCAACCAGAAAGAAACCATGAAAATACATTAAAACCAAAGTATAAATCAAACAAGATTCAGCAGGTTCTATTCTTAGAAATCAAAGGAGCTAAGGTTGAACCAAGAATTCAAAGTAAAAATAAGCATTTAAAGAAACAGAGAATGAAGAGGGGCTAGCTTGGTGGTGCAGGGGATAGAGCACTGGCCCTAGAGTCAGGAAGACCTGAATTCAGATCCAGTCTCAGACACTTAATAATTGTCTAGCTGTGTGACCTTGGACAAATCACTTAACCCCATTGTCCTAAATTAATAAGATTTAAAAAATAAAAAATAAAGAAATAGCACTCTCTAGGGCTTTTGGGGTGAAGTCAATATACCTTTGTGAAGTTAGCATGGTCCTAGAGCTTTTTCCCACAAAACAATAATGAAGCCTCTACACAGTAGTTAAAAATTCTGCTCCTCCACACTCAAAAAAGATTAAAACAACTTTTCAGACTTCCCACCAAGATGGTAGAGAGAAGACAGGCACAGTTCTAAAGTCTCCTGATCTTTCCACATCTATCATATGAAACAAACCTCGTAAAAGAAATCTGACCCACAAAAATGCAGAAAGAAAAGCCAGGAGAAAGAACATCTACCTCAGGATTTGTCTCCCCCAACTGCAAAGGACGAATTCTGGTGGGGGAGCCTGGGCTCAGAGTGAGGATCAGCCCCAGATGAAGCAGATTAGAAACTGAATTGGAGCCTGGAGTCTGAGGGCCCGAGAGCTGGACCTGCTGGATCAGCAGTGGGTCTAGACAGCAGGCACTTGAGTCAACTAGGGAGCAGAGGCACTTGTGTTGGTGCTGTCCCTCAGGAGCTTGCGGACAGGGCTGCAGGGTAGAGTTCTGGTGCAGGAGAGCTGCGGACTCCAACCCTAGGCTCCTCTAGTCTGAAGAACTCAGAGTCCATGCCTCTATTGCTGCTGAGGTCTCTTCCCAGAACAAACATTTGCAGACTAATTCTGCCTCAGACCCAGGTGTAGGCAGAAGAACAAGCCCAGCTGATGAATGACCTCAGGCCAGGGTAAAGAGCACCACTGACTGAAGGCAAAAGAATTCAACAGCTCCAAATCCTCCTTTCAAGCAAAGGGAAAAGGCCTCAATCAAGGTCACAGACACTCCAGAAAAAGCAAACAACACCTCATCCTGGCCAGACAGAGAAATTACACTCAGTGAGTAAAGCCTCTAGTGATCCCAAGGCCCTGTGAACCAGTCCCTCCCCAACTCAAGGTCTTAGAAAAATGAAGAAGGGTCAGCGGAAAAGTGTATCCATAGAAAAATTCTTGGAAGGAAAAGACCCTAACTCAGAAAGACATAGAACCTCTGAGGAGAATAGGATCTGGTCTTTGGCACAGAAAGATTTCTTGAAGAAATAAGGAAGGAGCTTAAAAATCTACTGGAAAATTAGAGAGAGACAATTAAGACCTTGCAACAAGAAAACAAATCCTTAGAAAGTACAATTGAACAATTACAAAATGAGAATAAATCTCTCACATCATCAATTGGATAAATACGAAATGAGAATAATTCTCTCAGATCCTCAATTGGGCAAATGCAAAAAAAGAAAATAATTTTCTCAAAACCTCAAATGGCCAAATGGAAAGCTCTTTAAAAAGTAGAATTGACCAATTGGAAAAGAAGTTGCAAAAAGTTAATGAAGAAAACTCTTCCCCCAAAAAAAGAATGGAGTCTGTAGAAACTAATGACTCCATAAGACAGCAAGAGTCAGTTAAACAAAATCAAAATATAGAAAAAAAAGAGAAGAAAATGTAAAATACGTCATCAACAAAACCACTGAAATTGAGAATAGATCGAGAAGGGGCAATCTGAGAATTATAGGACTTCCTGAAAACATTGAAGATAAAAAAAGCCTGGACTTAATATTAAAGGATCACGTGATGGAAAACTGCCCTCATATCATGGAATCAGATGGCAAAGTAGTTACTGAAAGAATACATTGATCCCCTCCAGAAAAAGATCCTAAAATGAAAACACCAAGGACTGTTGTGGCCAAATTACAGAACTATCAGATAAAAGAGAAAATCCTGGAAGCAGCCAGAAAGAAACAATTTAAATATCAATGAGCCACAGTAAGGATCACAAAGGACCTGGCTGTATCAACATTAAGGGATCAAAGGGCTTTGGAATGAGATATTTTGAAGAGCAAGGGAGCTTGGAATGCAGCCAAGAATCTACTTTCCCACAAAGCTGAGCCTTCTCTTCCAGGGAATAAGATGGACATTTAACAAAATAGAAGAACTCCAAAAATTCCTGATGAAAAGACTAGAGCTAAATAGAAAATTTGAACATCAAACAGAAGGTTCAAGAGACACATGGAAAGGTAAAAAAAATGAAAAAATAAAAGAGGGCTGTAAAAGGAAAAAAACACTGCTATCCAGTAAGTGGAAACTGACTATAACCCAGCATGGGGAAAAAGATTCTCATAAATCTTGAGAATTGTAACTCTAACAGAAAGAATATACCTAGCCAGAAATGATGGACTTTCATGATCTGTCTATGAGACTGCTATCTAAAGATATGTAACTGGCTTTAACCCCACTTGGTAGAAAGACTCTAATAACTCTCAAGAATTTTAACTCTATTAAATAGAATATACTGAACTAGAAGTGACAGACACTCAGAATTTTCAATGACTCAGATAGAATGATCTAAAAAACACTACCTCCTTAAAAAGGGGGACAGGAAAGAGACAGGAGGAGGGAGGGGATTGAATGGGGTAAATCTCATTACACTAAGAGGTACAAAAACCTATGGTAACAGTGGGGAAGAAGAGAGCAAATGAGAAACACCTGAATCTTCTTCTCAGCAGACTTGGCTTAAAGTCAACCTACACATACTCAGTTAACTTATAAAACAGCTAACCTTTCAAGTATTTAAAGGGAGAAAGGGGAGGGGTGATGGAGAAAGGGAAGGGGAGTGGGGAATAAAAGGGGAAATAACAAAAGGAGGGGAAGGGAAAAGGGAAAACGGGAAAGGGGAAAGAAAGGGGAGGAGTGATATAGGAGGGCAAACACACTGAAGGGGGTGGTATTCAGAAACAAAATACTGGGGAATATGGATAAGGGGGGAAGAGGGGAAAATACAAACAGAGGGAAGCTAGCAGGTAGGTCAATAAAGAATTAGTAATCATAACTTTGAATGTGAATGGGATGAACTCCCCCTTAAAACTTAAGCAAATAGCAGAGTGGATTAAAAACCAGAATCCTACAATATGCTGCTTACAAGAAACTCATTTGAAGCAGAGAGATACATATAGAGTAAAGGTAAGAGGTTGGAGCCAAATATATTTTGCTTCAGCTGAAGTGAAAAAAGCAGGGGTATTAATTCTTATCTCAGACAAAGTAGCTGCAAAAATAGATCGGTGTAAAAGAGAGAAGGAAGGAAACTTATATCCTCCTAAAAGGTACCATAGACATTAAAGTAATTTCAATACAAAATATGTATGCATCCAATGGTACAGCATCCAAAGTCTTCCAGGGGAAGTTGAAGGAGTTACAGGAAGACATAGACAGCAAAACTCTACTAGTGGGAGACTTCAATATCCTGCTCTCAAATTTAGATAAATCTAATCATAAAATAGACATGAAGGAACTTAAGGAGGCAAATAGATTGTTAGAAAACCTAGACATGATAGAAATATGGAAGAAATTGAATGAGGATAAAAAGAAATATACTTTCTTTTCTGTGGCACATGGCACTTACACAAAAAATTGGCCATGTACCAGGGCATAAAAACCTAATAATCAATTGAAGAAAGGCAGAAATAATGAATACATGTTTCTCAGATCATAATACAATAAAAATCATATGAAATATTGGGCCAGGGAGATTTAGAACCAAAACTAACTGGAAACTGAATAACCTCATTTTAAAGAATGAGTGTATTGCTCTTCCCCTCCTCAACCTTTCCCCCAGCCCAGTTGGGCCAGCCTCCTTGGCAGCTGGGAGGCTACTGGGAGCAGGGAGGTGGCTGGCTGGGGGCAGGGGGAGGAGGCCAGGCAGGCTGGATGGGCAAAGATGCTGAGCTTCTGCACAGCCTGAACTGCATGCAAAAGAGTACTCTATCAGTCCTGGTCTTTTTCAGGTTCCAGTGGGAGCTGGCCTGATGTCTAAAATGGGTGGAGAATTGTAGAAGAGCTGACTTAGAAGGAAAAAAAAAACACCTGATCAACTCAATAAGCATTATCAACTTTGTGCCAAACACTTTGAGTAATCTATGATTTGTAAAAGTAGCCCTTATAGAATAGTTGTCTGAGATAATGCTGTATCAACACTCTTTGATTCTACAAGTCATCTAAACAATCCACATAGTAGGCATAGAAAATGAATAAAGGAGTTGAGTGAAGATGGAATCAAGTCACTGAAGGAGCAAAATTTGATGAAACTTCTTAATGGGAAAAAAGCAATCAAGAAACAAATAGTAGTAGTAGTAGTGCTCAAAATGCAGTTGGAGAAGAAAGAGGAGAACAGGAAGAAGAAGTTTTACCTCTAACACTAGGAGAAAAGGAAAATAAAGATTAACTTAAGTCTTTGTTTGAAATTTAGGTCATTATGAGTAAGCAAAATATACCCTTAGATGACCATGAAACTGATGAAATTTGAGAAGGCATTTTTATGCCAGATAATTTCCAAGCTCTTCTTGAGTGTAGAATTAATAGTGTTGATGAAGTTTTGAGGAAATGCTTTGAGACAACAGTAGTCAACATGTTTTGCTCTAAAACCCAGCAAAGACAAATGCTGGAGATCTGTGAGAGCTGTATATGGGAAGAGAAACTCAGGGCAGTCTGGGATTCTCACTTCTTTTCCATTGTTACTGATGATGTAGTGGACATAGCTGGAGAGGAGCACTTACCAGTGTTAGCCAGATTTGTGGACCACTCACATAACTTGAGAGAAGAATCTATAGGTTTTCTTTCTTATGAAGCTGATGCTGAAATTTTGGCTAAGTTTCATACCACTATTATTGAAAAATGGGGCCTGAATATGGAGTACTGTCGGGGCCAGTCCTATATTGTCTCAAGTGGATTTTCTTCGAAGATGAAAGTTGTGGCCATGAGACTTTTGGAGAAAAAAATCCCAAGCCATTTACACCCTCTGCTGCTCTTGGGCCTTAAACACAGGGTTGGCAAAATCCACTCCTGTGGTAGGAGTGTCTGTTGCTTTGGGAATAATTGAAGAAGTCTGTTCTTTTTTTCATTAGTCACAGCAGTTGCTGGTGGAACTTGATAGTGCTATCTTTTTTCCCTTTCAGAATAGTGAAGAGAAGGGTAATGAATTAGAGGAAATTTGCTGTTCACTATGGACAGACAGACATGATGCCTTTAAGATTTTAGTGGGCTTTTTACAAGTACTTGTTTTACGTTCAGATAATATAAACAGTGACACAACTGTTAGATGGGATAATTTTATTGCTGGCCAAATTAGTACTTGGTAGTGCATTAGTAGATATTTTTTTTTGGTCTTTGCAAGGCAATGGGTTTAAGTGCCTTGCCCAAGGCCACACATCTAGGTCTGAGGCTGGAATTGAACTCAGGTAGTCCTGACTCCAAGGCCAGTGCTCTATCCACTGTGCCACCTAGCCACCCCACATTAGTAGATTTTGATTTCACTGTTACTGTTGTGGTTCTAAAAAATATATTCTCTTTTACAACAGCCTTTGGGAAGAATCTTTGAGGTCAGACCTCTGATTTCTTCTTTGCAGCCAGCAGTTTGACGGCAGTGTTACATTCTTTACATGAGTTGATGGAGAATATTGAAGTTTATGATGAAATTTGGTTTAAGGAAACTACAAATTTGACCACTAAGCTAGATATAGAAATTAAACTCCCTGGAAAATTTCACAGGTTTCAGCAAACTAACCTAGAACCTGAAGTGACATCTGAAAGCTACTACAAAGAGGTCCTTAGTAAACCTACTGTGGAGCACATCATTCAGGAACAGAAGGATATCTTCTCTGAGCAGCAGCTCAAATCACTGAAATGTTTGTCTCTAGTGCCCTCTATCATGGATCAACTGAAATGAAATACATCAAAGGAATAGCATGCTGATATGGACAAAAGTGAACTTCCTAATCCAGACACACTTTCCCCAGAACACTACTGTTGGAAAATCAAATGGAAGCACAGAGGAAAAGATATTGAGCTTCCAGCAACAATTTATGAAGTCCTGCATCTTCCAGAGATCAATTTTTTCCTAATGTTTATGCATTATTTAAAGTCCTCTGAATACTCCCAATAATGAAGGTTGAGAATGAGAAATTTGAAAATGGTCAAAAACATCTTAAAGAATAGCAGGGAGATGCCTTGACAGCTTACCAGTCAAGTAACTTGGCTTTGCTTAACAAAAACTTTGATATAAAACATAAACAAGATTTAATGGTGGACACCTACATCAAAAATTCTACAGGAGTAAATTGGACCTCCAAGAAGAAGTTCTTCCCACAATTCAGAAATAACTGAAATTACATAAGGAAATTGACCAAGATAGTTTTTCTCTCTGAATTTAAATACTGGGGATTGAGAGAGAATCCCTGAGATATTGATAGGCCTCTTACTCATTGAAGATGCTTGCCCTTTGGACTGCATTTGGATATGTTAGCCATGATAATCTGTATGTTAAACTATTAAATGAATTGTAATTGCTTGAAAATTTGATCTTACAAAATATAGAAATGCTACCTTTCATTTATTTGCAATTTCTACTGATAGCTACTGCTCTGGAGATATTTTAGTTAACTTCATTTTGGACTTATAATTTGTGATTACCAGGGAAGCCAACTATCAGGTTTGGTGTTTCTTAGTTATTGTGAAAAAATAAGTATTGGGAGAAGTGGGAAAACATTTTTTACTTAAAATGAAGCTCACTACTGACCACTGACTCCTATTTATTTTTTTTGTTTTTTAAAATTGTACCATTGCAAAGAAAAACATATTGCAGAAGAGTTTATCCATATCATGAACTCATAAACATTTCCATGTTGACTCTGACTTCATCAAATGAATGTAAATGATTGATTTTACTTAAAATTTAAGTAATAGAGTCAATGCTGTTCCTCATAAATGAGTGATTGTTGTGGTTTACCTTCCCCTGTTGGGGCTCCACAATAACTGTTTCATGAACATTTCAGAGGTTTACATCAAATATTATATTCTGTGAACTTGAAGCCAATCTCACAAACATAAAAAGCTGATCTTGTTTGTGTTTTATTCTGCCTTTTCCATGCCTCATCTTGACTTGTAAATCTAACCTGGAGAGTTAATAGATTAGGATTTTGTTGTTTATCTAGGAGTAATGAGGAAAATATTACTGTTAGTTTTGGTAAGAAAAACAATTTTTGTATAGTCTAATTTGAAATAAAATTTGAATTTTCTTTTTAAAAAAGGAGTATATCAAACAACAAATTATAAAAAGAATTATTTCGTCCTAGAGAATGTCAATAATAAAACAACATTCCACAACTTATGGGATATAGCCACAGCAGCTGTCAGGGGATATATTATATCTTTAAATACTTACATGAATAAATTAGAAAAGGAGGAAATCAATGAACTAAACATGCAACTAAAAAAAAAGAGAAAGAATAAATAAAAAAACTCCAAATAAATATCAAACTAAAAATTCTTAAAATAAAAGGAGAAACTAATAAAATCAAAAGCAAGAAAACTATTAACTAATAAATTAAACCAAGAGCTGATTTTATGAAAAAAATAAAATTGATAAACCCTGGTTAATTTGATTTAAAAAAAAGAAAGAAGAAAACCAAATTGCTGGTATCATAAATGAAAAAGGTAAACTCACCACCAATGAGGAGGAAATTAAAGTAATAATTTGGAATTGTTTTTCCCATCTCTATGCCAATAAATTTGATAATCTAAATTAAATTGATGAATATTTAAAAAATATAAGTTGCCCATGTTAGATAAAGAGGAAATTAAATACCTAAACAAAAGAAATTTGACAAAATATTATTGAACTCCCTAAGAAAAAAATCTCCAGGACCAGATCATTCACAAGTGAATTCTATCAGACATTCAAGGAACAATTCATTCCAATTCCATATAAAATCTTTGGCAAAATAGGTGAAGATGGAACTCTGCCTAACTCTTTCTATGACACGAATATGGTGCTGATACCTAAACCAGTCAGAGTTAAAACAGAGAAAAAAAGATTATAGACCTATCTCCCCAATTAATATAGATGCCAAAATCTTAAATAAAATCTTACCAAAATGATTACAAGTTAACAATGGGATACTACACTATGACCAAGTAGGATTTATACCGGGAAAGCAGGGTTGGTTCAATATTAGGAAAACTGTTAGTATGGCTAATTATATCAATAACAAATGTATCAAAAAACATATGATTATATCAATAGATACTGAAAAACCTTATGACAAAATATAGCACCAATTCCTCACTAGAGAGTGTAGGAATAAATGGATTTTTCCTTAGAATGATTACCAGTATCTATCTGAAACCACCAACAAGCATTATATGCAATGGGAATAGGTTAGAGGCATTCTTAATAAGATCAGGGGTGAAACAAGGGTGTCCATTATCACCACTACTATTCAACATTGTATTAGAAATGTTATTTTCAGCAATAAGGGAAGACAAACAAAGGATATGCAAAGGCAATTTACAGATGAGGAGATCAAAGTAATCCATAGCCATATGAAAAAATGCTTTAAATCATTAATTATTAGATAAATGCAAATTGAAGCTTCTTTGAGGTACCACCTCACACCGCTCAGATTGGCCAATATGATGAGGAAGGATAATGATCATTGTTGAAAGGGTTGTGGGAAATCTGGGACACTATTACACTGTTGGTGGAACTGTGAACTCATCCAACCCTTCTGGAGAGCTATTTGGAACTATGCCCTAAGGGCAACAAAAATGTGCATTACACTTTGACCCAGCAATACCACTACTGGGTCTATACCCTGAAGAGATGAGGAAAAAGGGTAAAAACATTACTTATACAAAAATATTTATAGCAGCCCTGTTTGTGGTGGCAAAGAATTGGAAATCAAGTAAATGTCCTTCAGTTGGGGAATGACTTAGCAAACTGTGGTATATGTATGTAATGGAACATTATTGTTCTATTAGAAATCAGGAGCGACTGGATTTCAGGGAAGCCTGGAGTGATTTGCATGAACTGATGCTGAGTGAGATGAGCAGAACCAGAAAAACACTGTACACCCTAACAGCAACATAGGAGTGATGTTCAACCTTGAAGGACTTGCTCATTCCATCAGTGCAACAATCAGGAACAAGTTTGGGCTGTCTTCAAAGGAGAGTGACAGCTGTATCCAGATAAGGAGCTGTGGAGCTTGAACGAAGTTCAAGGACTATTCCCTTCAATTTAGAAAAAAACAGATATCTTATTGTCTGATCTTGTCTCTTCTTAGACTCCTCTTCTCTTCTTTAAGGATATGATTTCTCTCTCATCACATCCAATTTAGATCAAGGTACATCATGGAAACAAAGTAAAGACTGACAGAGTGCTTTATGTGCGGGGGTGGGGGGAGGGGAGCAAGATAGGGGAGAAAATTGTAAAACTCAAATAATATCTTTAATAAAAATTAAAAAAATAAGGGAAGACAAAGAAATTGAGGGAATTAGAACTGGGAAGCAAGAGACAAAACTCTCACTCTTTGCAGATAACATGACTTAGAGAATCCTAAAAAAAATCATCTAGAAAACTGCTAAAAACAATTAGCAACTTTAGCCAGATTACAGAATACAAAATAAAGAGAAATCCCATTCAATGTACCTTCAGACAATATAAAATACCTGGGAGTCTACCTGCCAAGGAAGATTCAGAACATTTTCAAAAACAATTACAGAACACTTCCCATGCAAATAAATAGTTAAATAAAATCATATTTAAATAAGTGGACAAATATCAGCTGCTCATGGATAGGCCGAGCTTTTATAACAAAAATGACAATTCTACCTAAATTAAAATACTTATTTAGTACTCTACCAATCAAAATTTAAAAACATATTTTAATGAGATAGAATATATTGTAAGTAAATTCATATAGAGAAATAAAAAATTGAGAATTTCCAGGGATTTAATGACAAAAGTGCCAAAGAAGTTGGCTTAGGCCTATCAGTTCAAAAATCAAATTATAAAGCATTAGTCATCAAAACTCTCTGGTACTGGATAGACTAGATGCAATAGCTGGAAATGATTATAATAATCTGCTGTTTGATATATCCAAGAGTCCAGTTATTGGGATTAAAACTCTATTTTTGATAAAATCTGTTGGGAAAATTGGAAGTTAGTATGGCAGAAATTTGGATTAGATCAATACTTCCAAGATAATATCAAAATGGATACAGTATTTAAACAAAATAAAACAATACTATAAGCAAATTAGGAGATCAAGGAATAGTTTGCCTTTCAGATCTATGGAAATGGAAGCAGTTTATGACCAAGGAAGACATGGAGAACATCATTGAAAACAAACTAGATAATTTTAATTACGTTAAATTAAAGAGCTTTTGCACAGACAAAACCACTGTAACCAAGATCAAAAGAGCAGTAAATTGGGAAACAATTTTACAACCAGTATTTCTGACAAAGGAATAATTTCTAAGCTATACAGAGAACTGAGTAAAATTTTTAAACAAACCATTCCCCAACTGACAAATGGTGAAAGGATATGCAAAGGCAATTTACAGATGAGGAAATCAAAGCAATTCATAGTCATATGAAAAATTGCTCTAAATTATTACTCATTAGAGAAAAATGCAAATTAAAGCCTCTCTTAGCTATTACCTTACAGCTTTCAGATTAGCCAATATGACCAGAAAGGACAATGATCAGTGTCAGAAAGGATGTGGGAAATCTGAAACACTAATACATTGTTAGTGGAGCTGTGAACTCATTCAACCTTTATGGAAAGCAATTTGGAATTATGCCCAAAGGGCAACAAAATGATAATTCTACTCAAATTAAATTACTAGTACCATGCCAAACTACCAAACAATTATTTTACAAAACTAGAAAAATAGTAACTAATTCCTCTGAAGCAAAAAAAAGTTCAAGAATATCATGGGAATTGATGAAAAAAAGGATAAGAAAGGTGGACTGACTGTATCTGATATAAAACTATAGTATAAAGTGGTTTCATCAAAATGCCTGGTATTGGTTAATAAATAGAGAAAGGGACCCATGGATTAGAGTAAACTTAAGTTTGATAAACCCAAAGACAGCTTTTGGGATGAGAACTCAATATTTGCCAAAAACTGTTGGGACAACTAGAAATTAGTACAGCAAAACATAAGTATAGGCCCATTTCTCACACCTTATACCAAAATAAGGCCAAAAAGGGTAAATGTTTTAGACATAAGGGGAGGGTACCATTAAGCATTTAAGATATAAAGAAACACTCTATCTGGAGGTTTATGGAAATAGGAGAAATTTAAAATAGAGTACATCACAAATTGCAAAATGGATTATTCTGGCTATTTTATAAAAAGTTTTGCACGAATAAAACCAATGCTTTCATGATTAGAAGGAATACAGAAAGCTGGGAAACAGTTTTCACAGCCAGAGGCTCTTGTAAAGGTCTCATTTCTAAAATATATAGAAAATTGAATCAAATGTATAGACTTACAATTCATTCCCCAATTGATAAATGAATAGGCAGGGTTCAAATAAAGAAATTATATATATATATATATATATATATATATATATATATATATATATATATAATATAGATAGATATGAAAAAAATATCCAAATCATTATTGACTAGAGAAATGAAAAGTTAAAAAAAAGCTATGAAATACCACCTGACATTATCAGATTGACTAAGATGACAAAAGGGAAAGCAATCATTGTTGGAATGACTGTGAGAGAATTGGGACATTAATGCATTGTCAGTGGAGTTGTCAAATAATCCAACCATTCTGGAAAACAATATGGAGCTGTACCCCAAGATCATTGAAACTGAACATAACTTTAAACCTAGCAATACCAATACTAGGCCATTTTATCCAATCTGCTAGATATGAGATGGTATCTCAGAGTTGCTAATTTGTATTCCTTATATCAAAAACAATTTAGAACATATTTTTTCATATGACTATGAATAACTTCAATTTCTTCATCTGAAAACTGCCCATTCATATACTTTGACCCTTTATCAATTTGGAAATGACTTGCAATCTTATAAATTGGACTGAGATATCTATTTACTTTATAAATGAACCCTTCATCATAAATCCTAGCTGTGAAAATTGTTTGCCAGTTGTCTTCAGGCCTTTCTAATCTTCATATTATTGGTATTCTTTATGCAAAACCTTTTTAATTTATTATAATCAAATTATCCAATTTGTATTTTATAATATTTTCTTTCTCTTGTTTGGTCATAAACTCTCTGCTTCATAGATCTGACAGATAAACTAGTCCTTGTACTCCTAATTGGCTTTCTGGTAATACACTTTAAGTCTAAGCAAGGTATCTATTTCAATTTATCTTGGTAAAATGTGTGAGATGCTGATTTATGCATTATTTTTACATACTATTTTCTAGTTTCCCAGTAGTTTTTAAAAAATAGTGAATTCTTATCCCAGTATATCTAAACCCAAGAATGAATGTTTGGGCTTATCAAATAGTAGATTACTATACTCATTTATTACTGTTTCTTTTGTATGTAATCTATTCTACTGATCATCCCCTCTATTAGTCAGTATCAAACAATTTTTATGACTGTCACTTAAAATATTTTGGATCTGTTATGGCTAGATCACCTTCCTTTGCATTGTTTCATTAAATCCTTTGATAATCTTGAGCAAAATGAATTTTGTTACTATTTATTCTAGTTCTATAAAATGATTTTTTGGTATATTTTGATATGGCACTAAATCAATAATTTAATTTAGATATAATTGTTGTTTTTATTATATTAACTCAGTCTACTAAAGAGTTATTGACATTTTTTCCAGTTTTTTTTTTAATTCTGACTTTGTGTGAAAAGTGTATTATAATTGTATTTTGTTTCTGGGTTTGCCTTAGAAGGTACATTTCCAAGTATTTTATGTTCTCTGCAATTATTTGAAATGGAATTTCTCTCTATCTCTTGCTACTGTATTTTCTTGGTGACATATAGAAATACTGATGATTTATATGGGTGTATTTTAGATCCTGCTACTTTTCAAAAGGTATTGATAGTTTCAAATAGTATTTAGTTGATTTTCTAGATTCTAAGTAGACCATCATATCATCTGCAAGTCATAAGAATTTTACTTTTTCACTGCCTACTCTGATTCCTTCTATTTTTCTTCTCTTATTGATAAAGCTAATATTGCTAATACAATATTGATTGATAGTATTGATAATAGGCATCCTTGTTTCACCCCTAATCTTATTGTAAATGCTTCTAGTTAATCTTATTACATATAATGCTTGCTAATGGTTTTAGATAGATACTGCTTATCATTTATTCCTATTATTTTAAAAAATTTTCTTTAATGTATTTCCACATTCTAAATAAGGGTGACTAGGTAGCGCAGTAGATAGAGCACTGGCCCTGGAGTCAGAAGTACCTGAGTTCAAATGTAGCCTCAGACTCTTAATAAGTACCTAGCTGTGTGGCCTTGGGCAAGCCACTTAACCCCATTTGCCTTGCAAAAAAAACCCCAAACCCCTAAAATAATAAAAAAAAAAGAGAGTAAACATAATAGGGGTGGCTAGGTGATGCAGTGGATAGAGCACTACCCCTGGAGTCAAGAGTACCTGAGTTCAAACCCGGCCTCAGACACTTAATCATTGCCTAGTTGTGTGGCCTTAGGCAAGCCACTTTACCCCATTGCCTTGCAAAAATCTAAAAAAAAAAGTAAACGTCATACACCCTCCCGCACAAAAATACAAAGCCTCATGAGAAATAAAGTAAAAGGAAGAGGAAAAATAATGTGTTTCAGTCTGTGTTCTTATACCATCAGCTCCGTCTCTGGGGTGGATCACGTTCTTTATCATAAGTCCATCAGAGAAGTTATTACTATATTTCTTCTACAGTTGCTGTTGCTGATTCCCTCCATTCATTCCTCCCCACTACCATCTATTATATTTTCTCTCTCCTTTCATTCTATCCCTCTTCAAAAATGTTCTGTGGGGCAGCTGAGTGGCACAGAGGACAGAGCACCAGCCCTGGGCCCAAGAGGCCCCAAGCCTAAATCCCATGCCAGAGACCTGGCAACCACTTGGCTCTGTGGTCCTGGACAGGTCACCCAATCCCACGACCTTGTAAAAACTAAAAAAGAAAATGCGTTATATCTGACTATCTTCTCCCATGATCTACCCTCTCCTCTATCAACCACATCCCCCCCTCCCCTCCCCAACCCCCCTTCTCTCCTTTTCCTTCTAGATGTCTATACCCTATTGAGTGTGTATGCTGTTTCCTCTCTGAGCCATTTCTGAGGCAACTTCATTCCCCCTCAACTTCTTCCCTTCCATACCATCGCAAAAACTACATGAAATATCTTTTATATGAACTATCTTAGTCAACTTTACCTCTCCTTCCTCTTACTCCCAGTACATTTCCCTTTCACCCATTGCCTCCATTTTCACCATATATCTTCAAATTCAGGTCTCTCCTGTGCCTCCTCTATAAAAGCTCCTTCTACCTGCTCTATTAAATGAGGTTTAAATGAATACTATCAGTATCATCTTTCCATGCAGGAATACACACAGTTCATCATCATCAAGTTCCTCATAATTTACCCTTCTCATCTTCCCTCTCAATGCTCCACCTGAGTTGTGTACTTGAAGATGAAACTTTTAACTGGTCATTTCAACAGGAACATTTGAAATTCCCCTGTTTCAGTGAAAGTTCATCTTTTCCCCTGGAAGAGGATACTCAGTTTTGCTGGGTAGTTGATTCATGGCTGTATTCCAGGCTCTTTTGCATTCCGGAATATTATATTCTAAGTCCTAAGAACCCTCAATCTAATTGCTGCTAAGTCCGGGGTAATTCTGACTGCAGTTCCATGATATCTGAATTGTGTCCTTCTGGATGCTTGTAATATTTTCTCTTTGACTTGGGAATTCTGGAACTAGGCTATAATATTCCTGGGGGTTGGGTTTTTTTTTTTGGGGGGGGGATCTCTTTCTGCGAAAGATCAGTGAATTCTCTCAATTTCTATTTTAACCTATGCTTTTAGGATATCAGGGCAATTTTCCTGTAGAAATTCTTTAAAAATGATGTCAAGGCTCTTTCCCTGATCATGACTTTCAGGTAGTCCAATAATTTTTAAATAATCTTTTCTAGGTTTGCTTACCAGATCAGTTGTTTTTTTTTTTCAGTGAGATAATTCACATTTTCTTCTAGTTTTTCATCCCTTTGGTGTTGAATTATAGTGTCTTGATTGCTCACATAGTCATCAACTTCCTTAAGCTCCATCCTACATTTGAAGGATCTGTTTTCCTCAGAAAGATTTATCTTCTTTTTCAACTGGTCAATTCTGTTTTTTAAAGCATTCTTCTCTTAAATAACTTTTTGGACTGTTTTATCCATTTGAGCTAAGCTGGTAACATGTTATTTTCTTCAGCATGTTTTTTGGATCTCCTTGAATAAACTGCTGACGTCATTTTCATGTTTTTCCTGCATCTTTCTCACTTCCTTTCCCAATTTATGTTCTGTCTTCCTTAGTTGATTTTCAAAATAGTTTTTGAACTTTGACATAGCCTGAGCCCAATTTCTATATTTCTTGAAGTCTTTATATGCAGAAGCTTGGACTTCCACATCTTCAGGTTGGTTATTTTCATTCTCCATGGGACCAAAGTAATTGTCTATGGTCAGGTTTCTTTTTTCGCTGTTTTACTCATTTCCCAATCCTGTACCTAGTTTTGAGGTTCCTCCTGACCTTTTGAGTGTTATTGGGACACCCCCAAAAGGACTTCAGCATGTGAGGCTCTAACTGCTCTCCTGGTCTTTTGAATGACCAATAGAGCACCCCTCTGCCCCTAGGGCTGTGAGAAAGGTCCCCTGCTCTATGGGGAGCCCAGACTGCAACCAGGGTCTGAACATGGCCAAAACCCCAATGTCCTGTCTCAGGGTCAGAGGACAGACTCTGGTAGTCTCCCTCTACTCCCGTACCTTCCTGTGGGCTGAGCACTCAGGACACAGCTGCCAGGCAGCTCCTGCTGGGTGGCTCTGTGGGCCTGCATCCATTTCCTGGGATTTGAGCTGCTGAGGCCTGTAGAGGGTCATGCTGGCTTTGCTTGATGTTCTCTCTCAGGCAGAGGTCTCCTTGCTGATCTTGCAAGTTGTGTTTGGTGATCTCTGGGGTTCAAATCAGGAAACTGCTTCTGCTGCTAGGAGCCGGAGCTCTCAGGGCTGCCTTCAGGAGGGTGAAGTTCCTTTACTCAGGAGCATTGCCATTCCTCCAGCCCTATGGAACAGAGCCTTCCCACTATTTTCCAGGTTATCTTGTGCTGGAGAATTGCCTCATTGGATCTTTCTGTGGGTTCTGTTATCTCAAAAATTTAGTTAGAGTCATAATTTTAAGATTTCTTAAATACCTTGGGGAGAGCACCTAGGTGAGAATGTACTACTCACCGTCCTATTATTTTTCTCTATTCCTATTATTTTGTTTTTAGGTTTTTGCAAGGCAAACAGGGTTAAGTGGCTTGCCCAAGGCCACACAACTAGGTAATTATTAAGTGTCTGAGGTCGGATTTTGAACTCAGGTACTACTGACTCCAGGGCCAGTGCTCTATCCACTGTGCCACCTAGCCACCCCCTATTCCTATTATTTTTAATAGGAAAGAGTACTATGTTTTGTCAAAAGCTTTTCCAGTCTTTTTTGAGAAAGTCAAATAATTCCTTTTAGTTTTCTTATTGATATGGTCAGTTATGCTGATTATTTTCCAAATATTGAATCATTCCTGGATTCCTCATAGAAAACCTATCTGATTATTGTGTTTTGTTCTAGGTGTAATCTGTTGCTAATATTTTATTTAAAATTTTTGCACCAATATTCATAAGGAAATTTATCTAAAATTTTCTTGCCTCTTTTGACTTTTCCTTATTTAGCTACAAACTCCATATTGGTGCAGTAAAAGTTGTTTGGCAGATCTCCTTCTTCACCTATTTTTAAATAGTTTTATATAATATTAGAATTAATTATTCTCTGCTATTTGCTTATGTTTTAAGTGAAAGTTCATCTCATTCACATTCAAAGTTATAATTAGTCTTTATTGGCCTCCATGCTATCTTACTTCTGTTTGTATTTTTCCCTTTTTTCCTTTTACCCATATTCCCCAATATTTTATTTTGAATACCTCCACCTTCTGTGTCTTTTCCCTTTTATATCAACCATCTCCCCTTTCTTTCCCCTTTCCCTTTTCCGCTTCTTCCTTTCCTTCTGTTAGTACCCATTTTTCTCTCCCTCTTTGTCCCCCTCCCCTTTTTCCCTTTTAATGCTTGAAAGGTAAGATAAGTTTCTTAACTAAGTGTTTCTAAGTTAACTTTAAGCTAGGTTTGATGAAATGAAAATACAGGTGTTTCTCACCTCCTCCCTTCTTCCCCTCAATTAAAATAGGTCTTTTGTACCTCTTGATGTAATGAGATTTACTCCATTCATTTTCCCTCCATCCTCTCTTCTCCATACTGTCCCTCTTTTAAGGATGTATTGTTATTAAATCATTCTATCTGAGTCACAGAAAAGTTATGAGTGTCCATCACTTCTGGCTATGTATATTTTCTCTTATTAGAGTTACAATTCTCAAGAGTTATGAGACTCTTTCTCCCAAATGGGTATATAGCCTGTTTCATATTATTAGGTATCAGTTTTTTGCTTGTTTGTTTGTTTGTTTTCACCTTTTCATGTGTCTCTTGAGTCTCCTGTTTAATGTCCAAACATTCTATTTAACTCTTGTCTTTTCATCATGAAATCTTAGAAATCTCCCATTTCATTAAATGTCCATCTTTTTCCCCTGAAAGAGAAAGCTCAGCTTTTCTAGGTAGTGAATTTTTGGCTGCTTTCCAAGCTCCCTTGCTCTTCAGAATATCTCATTCCAAGCCCTTCAATCCCTTAATGTTGTGGCAGTCAGGTCCTGCATAATCCTTACTGTGGCTCCTTGGTCTTTAAATTTTTTTTCTTTCTGTCTGCTTCCAGGATTTTTTCTTTTAAATGATAATTCTGGATTTTGGCCACAGTGTTCCTAGGTGTTTTAATTTTACAATCTCTTTCCAGAGGGGATCAATGTATTCTTTCAATAATTATTTTGCCCTCTGGCTCCATGTATCAGGGTAATTTTCCATCACTAAATCCTGTAATATCAAGTCCAGGCTTAATTTCTATTCAATGGCTTCAGGAAGGCCTATAATTCTCAAATTCTCCCATCTTGATCGGTTCTCAAGGTCAGTGGTTTTGCTGATGAGGTATTTTAAATTTTCTTCTAATTTTTCTATCTTTTAGTTTTATTTAACACAATTTTGTTGTCTCATGAAGTCATGAGTTTCTGCTAATTCCATTTTTTTTTGTTTTAAGAGAAGATTTTTCTTCATTTATCTTTTGTAATTTATTTTCCAGTTAGTCAATTCTATTTTTGAAGGAGTTTTTCATTTGCCCAAGTGTAGTTTTAGAGACTCATTTTCTTTCTGTATTTGCCCAATTGAAGATCTAAGAGAGTTATTCTCATTTGGTTTTTGTCCAATTGTATTGTCCAAGGATTTGTTTTCTTGTTGTGAGGTGTCAATTTTCTCTTGCAATGTATTAATTTTCTCTTGAGTTTCTTTTCCCAATTTTTCCAATTGATTTTTTTTAGGTTTTTTCAAGTCAAATGGGGTCAAGTGGCTTGCCCAAGGCCACATAACTAGGTAGTTATTAAGTGTCTGAGACCAGATTTGAACCCAGGTACTCCTGACTCCAGGGCCTTTGCTTTATCCACTATGACACCTAGCTGCCCCCCAATTGATTTTTAAACTCCTTCCTGATTTCTTCAAAGAAGTCTGTCTGGGCTGGTGACCAATTCATATTCTCCTCACCAATTCTAGATCTCTCTGGGTTGGTATCTGCCCCTTCTAAGTATTTCTCCATGGGTTCCCCTTTTCTCTGGCCTTTTTTCATCTTGTGTTGGGGGGTGGTGCTGGCTCTCAGAAGTTTTCTTTTGAAGATCCTAGAGACTTTTTTCATTTGGCTTAGTGACTCCAAGGCCCTGCCAGTAGGTTGCACTGGCTATTTTCTCTGGAGTGTTTGAGGTCCTCAGCAGCAGGGTCTGAGCTGACCTTTAACACTGGTCTGAGCCCTGGGGGAAGGAGTTAAGCTCTTTCTGTTGAGTGAACTCTAGTTGACCAAGCCTTAGCCCCTCCCTCATGGTGTTTTTGTTTGTTCTGGACTGCTGAAAGTATGGAGCTCAGGTCCCTGGACCAGCTGGTTGTTCTCCAGGCATGTTCTGAGACTGTGCTAGAACTCACCCCCTGACCAAAGACTTCACAACTAAATTTGGATCTCACACTCACCACTCACCAAAGACTCTATGGCTGAGGCTGGCTCTCTGGTTTCCCCCCAGTTGCTGTCCCCATGCTGATCCTCTGCTCTTGTCTGTCGGTTAACCCACATACCACTAAGACAGACCTTCTTGGTAAGTGTTCTTCTCCTAGCTTCTCTTTCTGGATTTTGGTGATGGAATTACTATTAAGAGGTTCCTCTCATATTGTTTACAAGGGAAAAGAAGAACACTCATCACAGTGCCTGTCTTCTCTCTGTCATCTTGGCCAGTTTTCCTTCTCTTTTCTGTCCCTTTAGTTTTTTTATGTATTTTCAAGTCTTGTACTGGTTTCCAAAACTGATCCTTTTATCAGATAAATTTGAAAATTCCTTATTTCAATGCATGACTATATCTTCCTCCTGGAAGAATAAGCTGAATTTTGCAAGTAATTGATTCTTGGTTGTTTTCCAAGCTTCTTGGCCATCCAAAATATCACATTCTAGGCACCCCCAATCTTTTAGTGTTGAAACTGCTAAGTCGTTCAAAATTCTGACTGTGGCTATTTTGTATTTGAAGTATTTTTTTCCTTTAGTTGATAATTCTGAAATTTGCTACAATATTCCATGGAGTTCTCATTTCCCTTGCTTTGGGGTCTTTTTAGAGGCTTCATTTAAAGTTGTTTCAGTGGGAAACTGGGAAAAGCTCTTGGAGTTTCTTAACTTCTCTCCACCATCATGACACTGTTTGGAAAATCTTCAATCATTTTTGATTAGAGAAATGCAAATTAAAAATAATTCTGAAGTACCACTTCATACCTATCAGATTGGCTCAGATGACAGGATGGTAAATGACATATTCTGAATGAAATTTGGAAAACTAGGTACAAAACTGCAATATTAATGTGTTGCAGACTGATCCAAACATTCTGGAGAACAATTTGGAACTATGTCCAAAGTCAGTAATATTTTCCTACCCTTTGACTCAATAACCATACTTTTAGATCTGTATCCCAAAAGGCTAAAAGGAAAAAAAAGAACTCTATGAATAGATAGATAGATAGATAGATAGATAGATAGATAAGAAGAAAGAAAGAAAGAAAGAAAAAAGAAAGAAAGAAAGAAAGAAAGAAAGAAAGAAAGAAAGAAAGAAAGAAAGAAAGAAAAAGAAAGATCAGCTCTTTTGTGGTGGCAAGTACTGGAAATTGAGGAGATGTTCATCAATTAGAAAAAGACTGAACAAGTTTTGGCATATGATTGTGATGTAATATAATTATGCTATTGGAAATGATGAGCAGACTAATTGCAGAAAAAATTGAAAAATCTTACGCAAAACTTTACACAGAGGGGCGGCTAGGTGGTGCAGTGGATAGAGCACCGGCCCTGGGGTTAGGAGTACCTGAGTTCAAATCTGACCTCAGACACATAATAATTACCTAGCTGTGTGGCCTTGGGCAAGCCACTTAACCCCCACTGCCTTGCAAAAACTAAAAAAAAAAAAAAAAAACCTTTAGACAGCTGCAATAATATTGTAGCGGTGATACACTTTGGGGGTGGCTAGGTTGCAGAGTGGATAGAGCACCAGACCTGGAGTCAGGAGTACCTGAGTTCAGATCTGGCCTCAGACACTTAATAATTACTTAGCTGTGTAGCCTTGGGCAAGCCACTTCACCCCATTTGCCTTGCAAAAACCTAATAAAATGATATGATTTGAAAAACTTACAACTCTGATCAATAAAATGATCCAAGTTAATTCAAAAGGCCTATAATGAAAAATGCCATTGAGAGACAGACAGACAGAGAAAGAAAGAAAGAAAGAAAGAAAGAAAGAAAGAAAGAAAGAAAGGAAGGAAGGAAGGAAGGAAGGAAGGAAGGAAGGAAGGAAGGAAGGAAGGAAGGAAGGAAGGAAGGAAGGAAGAAAGAAAGAAAGAAAGAAAGAAAGAAAGAAAGAAAGAAAGAAAAAGAAAGAAAGAGAAACTGGTGGATCATAAGTTCAAGAGGTTTTAGTTATAGTCTGGTTGTAACAGAAAGTGTTGTTATTGTCTGGCAATAGTTTAATAGTTTAAGCCTCCTTGGGAGCAAGTACTATTTAACTATCTAAGGATCTAAGGCAAAACAGTACATATTCAAAAATGTAGTAGGTTCATTCTTTTGTGCCAGCCATGAGAGATCTTACATATGATCATATGATTGCTGCTACATTTCCAGTCCAGATAATATGGGGAAATATAAATTTAAAAGAAAAACAAATACACACACACACACACACACACACACACACACAACACTATTTCTCTAGATGCCTATTTCTTTAAAATTAGGGTAATAATACTTTCTGTGATTTAAGTGAACGTGCTCTAGAAACCCTAGGAAAAATACAGAGGGAACATAGCATGGAGAGCAATAAAGAGTTTGTAATTATAACTTTGAATGTGAATGGGATGAATTCTCCCTTAAAACATAAGCAAATAGCAGACTGGATTATAAACAATATGCTGCATACAAGAAACCCATTTGAAACAGAGAGATACATAGAGAGTAAAAGTAAAAGTTTGTAGCAAAATTTATTTTGTTTCAGCTGAAGTGAAAAAAGCAAGGGTAGCAATCCTTATCTCAGACAAAGAAGCTGCAAAAATAGATAGCATTAAAAGATATAGCAAAGGAAACTATGTCCTCTGAAAAATGTACCATAGACAATAAAGTGATTTCAGTACTCAATATGTATGCTCCCAATTGAATAGCATCCAAATTCTTAGAGGAGAAGTTGAAAGAACTACAGCAATACATAGACTGCAAAACTCTACTAGTAGGAGACTTCAACCTCACATTCTCAGATTTAGATACATTGAATCATAAAATAAACAAGAAAGAAGTTAAGGAGGTAAATAGATTGTTAGAAAACCTATATATGATAGATTTATGGAGGAAATTTAATAGGGATAGAAAGGAATATAACTTTTTCTGTGCAGTACATGGCACTTATACAAAAATTGACCATGTACTAAGACATAAAAACCTAATAATAAATTGCAGAAAGGCAGAAATAGTGAATACATCTTTCTGATATCACAATGCAAAAAATATCATATGCATTATTTGGCCAGGGAGGTATAGACCCAGAACTAATTGGAAACTGAATAACCTCATCTTAAAGAATGAGTGTATCAAACAGCAAATTATGGAAAGAATTATTATTATTATTTTATCCTAGATTTTTTAATTTATTTTATCCTAGATAATGACAATAATGAAACAACATACCAAAACCTATGGGACTGACTCAAAGCAGCTGTCAGGAGATATATTATATCTATAAATGCTTACATGAATAAATTAGAGAAAGAGGAAATAAATGAACTAAACATGCAACTAAAAAAATTAGAGAAAGAGCAAATTAAAACCCCCAATTAAATACCAAATTAGAAATGCTAAATATTAAAGCAGAAATTAATAAAATCGAAAGCAAAAAAGCCATTGAATTAATAAATAAAATGAAGAGTTGGTTTTATGCAAAAACCAATAAAATTGATAAAACTCTAGTCAGTTTGATTTAAGAAAAGAGAGAAGAAAATCAAATTGCTAGTGTTATAAATGAAAATGGTGAACTCACCACTAATGAGGAGGAAATTAAAGTAATAATTTGGAATTATTTTACCCAACTCTGTGCCAATAAATTTGACATGGGCAAATATTTACAAAGATAAAAGTTGCCCAGGTTAAAGGAGGAGTAGATTAAATACCTAAACAATCCTATCATAAAAAAAGAAATTTAAGCATCCATCATTTTACTCCTTAAGAAAAAATCTCCAGGACCTGGTGGATTCACAAATGAATTCTACCAAGTATTTCAGGAACATTTGGTTCCAATTCTATATAAACACTTTGGAAAAATAGGGCAAGATCGAACTCTGCCTATGACACCAATATGGTGCTGATACCTAAAGCAGGAAGAGGTAAAACAAAAATAGAAAATTATAGACATGTCTCCCTGATGAATATAGATGCAAAAATCTTAATTAAAATCTTAGCAAAATGATTACAACAAGTTACCACTAAAATAATACATTTGGATGAAGTAGGATTTATACCAGGAATGCATGACTGGTTCCATATTAGGAAAATTGTGAGTATAATTAATTATATCAACAAAAACCTTGTATAATTATATCAACAAAAACTTATCAGAAATTATATGATTATATAAATAGATGCTGAAAAAGCTTTTGACAAACTACACCAAAAATTCCTACTAAAAACCCTAGAGAGTGTAGGAATAAATGGGATTTTCCTTAGAATAATAAGCAGTATCTATCTGAAATCATCAATAAGCATTATATTCAATGGGGAGAGGCAAGAGACATTCCCAATATGATCAGGGTGAAACAAGGATGCCCATTATCACCACTACTATTCAATATCGTACTAGAAATGTTAGCTTTGGCCATTAGAGAAGAAAGAGTGAAGGAATTAGAATTGGGAAGGAAGAGGCAAATCTCTCACTCTTTGCAGATGATATGATGGTATACCTAGAGAACCCCAGTAAATCATCCAAAAAACTACTGGAAATAATTAGCCATTTTAGCAAAGTTGCAGAACATAAAATAAACCCTCATAAATCCTGAACTTTTTCTATATATGACTAGCGAGCTACAGCAGAAAGAGCTAGAAAGGGAAATCCCATTCAAAGTGACCTCAGACAATATAAAATACCTGAGTGTCTATTTGCCAAGACAGACTCAGAAACTTTGTGAAAACAATTACATAACACTTCTCACATAAATTAAATCAGATTTAAATAACTGGGCAAACATCAACTGCCTATGGATAGGTTGAACTAATATAATCAAAATGACAATTCTACCAAAACTAAACTGTTTATTGCCCTACCAATGAAAATTCCAAAAAGTTACTTTAATAGGTTAGAAAAAGTGGTATGTAAATTCATATGAAGAAATTAAAAAGTCAAGAATTTCCAGGAATTCAATGAAAAAAGGTACAATAGAAGGTGGCTTAGCCCTAGCTGATGTAAAATTATATTATAAAGCATCAGTCATCAAAACTGTTTCATTGGCTAAGGAATAGAATGGTGGACCAGTGGAACAGACTAGGTGCAATAGCAGGAAATGTTTATAGTAATCTGCTGTTTGATAAACTCAAAGAGTCCAGCTATTGGGACAAAAACTCTCTCTTCAATAAAAACTGCTGGGAAAATTGGAAGTTAGTATGGAAGAAATTTAGATTAGACCAACATCTCACATCCTATGCCAAGATAAGATCCAAATGGATACAGAATTTAGACATAACAATCATTATTATAAGCAAACTAGAAGATGAAGGACTAGTTTACCTGTCAGATCTATGGAAAGAGAAGCAGTTTGTGACTAAGGAAGAGATGGGGAACATAAATAAAAACAAACTAGATGATTTTCATCACATTAAATTAAAAAGCTTTTGCACAGACAAAACCACTGCAACCAAGATCAAAAGAAATGTAGTAAACTGGGAAACAATCTTTGCAACTAATGTTTCTGACAAAGGACTCATTTCTAAAATAAACAGAGGACTGAATCATTTTTTTTAAAGTGATACTCTAATTGAAAAATGGTCAAAGGATATGCAAAGGCAATTTACAGATGAGGAGATCAAGCAATCCATAGTTATATGAAAAATTGCTCTAAATCATTACTTATTACAGAAATGCAAATTAAAGCTTCTCTGAGGTACCACCTCACACCTCTCAGACTGGCCAATATGATGAGAAAGGACAATGTTCATTGTTGAAAGGGATGCAGGAAATCTGGGTCACTAATACATTGTTGGTGGAGCTGTGAACTCATCCAACTTTCTGGAGAGCAATTTGGAACAGTACAAAAAGGTTAGCAAAAATGTGTATACCCTTTGATGCAGCAACACCACTACTGGCTTTATACCCCTGAAGAGATCATGAAAAAGGATAAAAAACTTCACTTGTAAAAAATATTTATAGCAGCCCTGTTTGTGATGGCAAAGAATGGGAAATCCAGTAAATGTCCTTCAAGTGGGGAATGGCTTAG
This sequence comes from Macrotis lagotis, assembly GCF_037893015.1. Taxonomy (NCBI): domain Eukaryota; kingdom Metazoa; phylum Chordata; class Mammalia; order Peramelemorphia; family Peramelidae; genus Macrotis; species Macrotis lagotis. Next base: position 258,305,326 of record NC_133658.1, on the reverse strand, counting down.
CAAACTGTGGTATATGTATGACATAGAACTCTATTGTTCTATTAGAATCCAGAAGGGATGGGTATTCAGGGAAGCCTGAAGGATTTGTATGAACTGATGCTGAGTGAGATGAGCAGAACCAGAAAAGCCCTGTACACCCTAACAGCTACATGGGGGCAATGATCAAATTTGATGGACTCATTCATTCCATCAGTGCAACAATCAGGGACAATTCGGGGCTGTGTGCATTGGAGAATACCATCTGTATTCAGAGAAAGAATTGTGGAGTTTGAACAAAGACCAAGGACTATTACCTTTAATTTAGGAAAAAAGCTAATATCTTATTGTCTGATCTTGCTATCTCTTATAATTTATGGTTCTTCCTTAAGGATATGATTTGACTCTCATCACATTCATTTTGGATCAATGTATTCCATGGAATCAATGTAAAGACTGTCAAATTGCCTTGGGGGTGGGGGGAGGGAAGTAAGATTAGGGGAAAAATTGTAAAACTCAAAATAAATAAAATCTATAAATAAAAAAAAAGGAATATGAAACCCTAGTTCTGTGTCAGCATACTGTCCAAGGTGGCAGAGTAACTATTTGGGAAATACTTATTTGGTTGATATACTGACATTAAAGCCCTCTTAATTGTCACTTTTCTTAGTCCACTGGTAAAAAAATTCTTTGTCTAAAACTTCTTTAAAATCTTCATAATTTTATGCATAATATCAAGTAAAAATTTAATCTTTAGTTTTTTCAAAGGGGAAATGAAGCTTCATTTGACCTCTTTGAAGAGAGAGAGAGAGAGAGAGAGAGAGAGAGAGAGAGAGAGAGAGAGAGAGAGAGAATCTGTATATGGAAAACTGCTTGCTAATTCAAGGAGCTGCCAGTTCAATGTTCAACTGAAATCTTTCACAAATTCTGTCCACACAGCAAGACCATTGGCTGAGCTGCCTCATTATACTAAATGCTCAATTCTTCATTTCTTCCCTGCTGTGACTACTGCCAGATGGTGGAAGGAAAAGTTCTAAGTATTGAGAGATGGAAAGGATTTCAGAGGTCATAACTTTACATCCCTTCATTTTACAAGGTAATAATGTGAGACGGAGAATAAGGAGAGTGACTTGTTTAAGCAGAGATATGCTTTGAGCCTATGTTCTCAGACTCCAAAAACAGTTCTTTTTTATTCCCACCACACTCCCCACATTCATACTTATATGACCAACCTGGTAAAGGTTAAGTTTCCAGTTATTGTTTATTGATTCTTATAGCCCTTAACAGGGAATGCATTATTTGAGAACTAATTTTGACATTAGAAGACCTGAGTCCAAAAATCAATTCTGTTAATTTAATATCTGTGTGACCTCTGACTAATAAAATCTAATCTCAGTGCCTCTGATTATTCACCTGCAAAATGAATGAGCTTGATCATTAAGATTAATCCTAGAATTAAATTATTTTTTAAAAAGAAAAACAACAAAAAGCTTATAAAAGCCCAGTTGCACAATAGAGATCCCCTCTACAATTATACTTTGGTGGATGTGACTTTCTGGGTCATGTCTCTAGATGATATTATCACCACTTGTCTCCAGAGATTCAATCTTAATCGCACCAAGCTAGAAAAACTACAAAACAACACCCTCCCCCCAAAAAAACTATTTTTTTCACTTATGATCAACTCTCTGTGATCTCTTTTGGGCTTTTCTTACCATAGTTATTTTACTGGTTTTCTATTCCCTTCTACAATTCCTCGTGACATTGGCAAATAAGGTTAAATGACAGTCAGGTTCCAAATTTGAACTCAGGAAGATGTTTTCCTAACTTTTGGTCCAGCACACTATCCACTGCACCATTCAGTTGTCTAAGTGGAATACCAGATAAGGAAAAAGTCACTTTTGTATGAGCATCATGAGTATCAGTTAACAATACCAGTCTTTCAATAACCTAGATATCCTTAATATAAACTTGAAATTTCAATGTTTCCTCCATTAAATTAATAATCACTCAACTCCTAAGGGATCAATTTAGTTAAAAATCTTTAAAGTCAATTTATAAATTCTCAGCATGAATTTTATCTTCCTAGTTCTTTTGACTATTCACACCTATTGATAAGCAGAACCACTTCCATGGAGAAAGCTAGAAAAATACTGCTAGACATGCAGTATGGGGTAAAGTAAGGGAGCTGTCTCTTTTTCCTTTTTTTAGATTCTGCTAAGAAATTCATAGGGCTACTTATTTTCATAACACTTTGTCCTTCATGATACCTCCATGTTTTATTCAATATAGTGGACTGATTTGCTAATTTCATTTTCAAGAGCACAGGTATCTAACCCTCAGTCCACATAACAACCAGAAAATGAAGGAATGGGTAGCACATGCTTTAGTGTTGCAACATCACAGACCAGCTTAATCCTTAGCTAACACTACTTGATTTTTTCACATAACTAATATTGGCTCACAGTCTGCCAGAGCATTTTGCTGTGTTATTGTGTTTTTTACAAAAGATATGCATATAGGAATTAGGAGTTTAATTTTAAAACATTATGTGACACATGTAATTGCAAACAGACACTTTTTTCCCCTTATGAAGCATGTGAAAAGTAAAACTAGAACAAAATTTTCAGGCAGGAGAATTTTGAAAATATTCTTTGCATTGCTACATGTAGCAAACCAGTTCTAGATGCAGTAGTTTAAAAAAAGGCAGACTCGGTGTTCGCATTAAACTCTGCATGTTACTATTTTTTATTTAGAAAGCATATGTTGTATTATTATACTTATTGTTTTTATTATTATATTTTACTATTATTATACTTACTGGAAATATGGGTTACATTGTAGTCATGAATAAATATTGTTGGGTTCAGAAAAACTAAATGGATGAACATCCATGTTCTAAAGAAAAGATGAAAAGACTGGGAGCTAAAGATGTGGATTCAAGTTCTGATCACAAGATTAATTTTAACTTTAAAGCTCTATAAAGCTTTGAAACCTCTCTCTTATGGACAAACCAGTATTATTGTAAGTCAATAATGTTATCAAGCACTAGGTGGAATAGTGAATTTAGCAGTGGAGTTAGGGAAACTTGAATTGAAATCCAAATGCAGACATACATTATCTGTGTCTGTGTGACCTTGAGCAAACCATTTAACTTGGGATAAACATAGTACTTCCTCCACCCCCAAAAAAATCCTTATCTTAATTGGTATTGATTTCTCCCCCTAGGAATTATCATGTCAACCATTCTATAAATATTTTGTATTCAGAGAAGGCAAACTTCTCTCCCTTTCTTTTTTCAACAACAAAGTACTATTGCTCATCAGATTCTTGAAACCTATGTCATTGAAGCATGAGCTCTGTCTAGACTCTAGTTCTATATTTTGGAAATAATTCAAATCTGACAAAGATAATCTACTTTTCAAGGTCTGGTCTAGGTAAGTGCAAAGAGAAAAGAGACTCACCACCAGCTGAGTAGACATTTGGTATTAAATTCTTTGATCATGGAAATTCATGAAACAAAAGAAAATACAAAGCAGTCCTCCTTACTGCTGAGCCCACTTTCATTGCTGCAGTGAAGGAGTGGTAGAAGAAAGAGTATTAAAAATCTTATATTTTTTTTAGTTGTTGTTCATTCCTTTCTGTCATGTCTGACTCTTCATGACCTCATTTGGAGTTTTCTTCATAAAGATCCTGGAGTAGTTTGCCATTTTCTTCTATAGTTCATTTTATAGATGAGGACACTGAGACAAAAAGTAATTAACTGACTTGTCCAGGGTCATACAACTAATAACTGTAGTTCAGATTTGAACTTAGGTCTTTATGAACTAAGTCTGGTGTTCTGTCCACTGAACTGTTGGTCCTTCAGACTGGAAGGCTGTTCTTAGACTAGCCATAATCTTAATCATCTAAATATAATATCTTTATCAAATGCTAATTCTCCTAAAAAGGAAATTAATTCCAATTTAAGAATTAAAAGTTTCTCCTCAAAATGATAACCAAAGGAATGAATGGAGGGGCATCCAGAGCTAAGGAGAAAGTTCATTTTATGTTCCAATTTGGTCATTTCATATTTTTTAGAAGTATTTGCAAACAAACAAAAAAGCTTTCTAAATATTCTTCTTTTATTAACTTACATTTGTTGTATATGATGAAGAGGTAGAGACATTCATTAAAGAATTCAATAAGACATTTAAATTAAACCAACAATAGTCAGCAAATATTTATTAAATGCCTAGTATGTGCCAGATAATGTGATAAGTGCTCAGAATACAAAGGCAAAAGACAGTCCATGCTATGAAAGAGCTTGCAATCAAATGGGGGAGATAACAAGCAAATAGCTTCATACAAAAAATAATATTCAGGAAAAAATAAATGATATAAAATAAATGATTGAGCATTAGATTTAAGAAACACAAGGAAAGTCTTTCCTATAAAAAGTAGAATTTTGGCTGAGACTTGAAAAAGTCCCAGAGAAGTCTTAAAGAAGTAAAGAAGTAGAGATGAGGAGACCACTATAGGCATAAGGAATAACTAGAGAAAATATCTGCAGTTAAGACTTGAAATATCATATGATTTAGACATAAAGGGTGATACCATAGATAAAATAATAGACCAAAAATACTCTCTCTATCAAATCTATGGAAAGGGGATAAATTTATGATAAAACAAGAATTGGAGCACATTATAAACTGCACAATAAATGATTTTTGACTGTGTCAAATTAAAAAGGCCCTTCACTAATAAAATCATTGCTGCCAAAGTGAGAAGAAAAGCAAAAAGCTGGGAAACAACCTTCACAACTAGGAGTTCTGATAACTCTACAACTTGGAGTCTCATTTCTAAAATATATAGAGGATTGCATCAAATTTAAAAGATCACAAGTCATTTCTCAATTAAAATATGATCAAAGGATATAAACAAACATTTTTCAAATAAAGAAAATAAAGATAGATATTCATATAAAAATGTTCCAAATAATTAGTGATTAGAGAAATGCAAATTAAAATAACAATTAGATATCATCTCCCACCTATTAGATTAGCCAAGATGAGAAATAGGGAAAATGATCAATGTTGGAGAGGTTGTAGGAGGATTGGAACTTTGATGCATTGTTGGTGGAGTTGTGAATGAATCCAACCTTTCTTGAGAGAAATAAAGAACTATAACCAAAGAGCAATACAACTATTTATACTTTTTGACACAGTAATTCTAATTCTATATCTAAAAGAAATTTAAAGAAGGGGAAAAGTCCTACATGTTCCAAAATATTCATAGAAGCTCTTTATGTAGTGACATAGCATTGGAAATTGAGGGGTATCTATGGGGAATGGCTTAACAAGTTATGCTGCATGACTACTATGGAATACTATTGTCCTTATAAGAAACTATAAATGGTCGAACTATAGAGAAGCATGGAATGATTTCAGGTATCTGATGCTGAACAAAGGGAGTAGAACGAAGAGAAAAATGTACACATTAACAAAAACATTGTGAGACGAACAGTGGAAGCAGCTCCTCTCAGCAATTCAGTGAGCTAGGACAACTGTATTAGACTGACTGTGGACAATGTTATCCCCATCCAGAGGAAGAAAAACACAATAAAACAAAACACACACACAAACACACACACACACACACACACACACACACACACAAAAGCAACCCTTCAGAATCTGATGAACATTTTATAAAAATTATCTCTTATGTATCTCTTTCCTTTAATCCTAATTCCTCATGCCAAAAATTACTAATTTGTAAACATATTTATCAAAATATATATATATATATATATATATATATATATATGTAAAATATAAAGCTGACTGTTCCCTGATGAGGGGAGGTAAGGGAGGGTAGAAGGAAATATTATGACTTGGAAATATGCATGTGCATATGGATGAAAATAAATAAATAATTTTTTAAAAATTTGACTTATTTATGCAATAACAAAGAAAGCAGAATCTCTCTGTATTGAATAATATTTGAGGTGTGGGGATGTATAAGATGAAAGAATAGAAGGGGGAGGTCTGTGCTATCAAGTCGTGTCAAATTGTCAATTTGAGATGTCAAATTGAGAAATTTGTCTCTGATTTTGAATGTGATAGAAACTACTTGGTTAATATATTCTTACCTTCACTTTAGGAAAATAAATTTGGTGACGGAACAGAGTATGGGTTGGAATAGAGAAAGACTTGAGGTAGGTACAATGACCAGGATGTCATATTCTAATAGTCCAGGAGTGAGATGATGAAGGCCTACACCAAAGTAGTCATAATATCAAAGGAAAGAGGGACACATTCAAAAGATTTGAAAATGACAAAATACAGCATCCATTCCTATTAAAAATACTAGACATAAAATAATTGGAATATTCCTTGAAACAAGAAGTAGTATCTATCTAAAACCATCAACAAGCATTATATTTAATGAAGTTAAGCTAGAAGCATTCCAAATAAGATTGGAATGAAACAAGGTTGTCCATTATCACCACTATTATTCAATATTGTATTAGAAATGCTAGCTTTAGCAATAAAAGAAGAAAAAGAAATTGAAGTAATTAGCATCAGTAATGAAGAAACAAAACTCTCAGTCTTTGAAGATTATATGATGGAATACCTAGAGAAGAAATTTAGCAAACTGACAGAATATAAAATAAACTCACTAGGAAGAGATAGAGAAAATCCATTTAAAATAACAGCAGAATTTTGAGCAATACTTTGTTACATAAATATTTGGTTTAGTTCTTCTGAAGTACTTGAAAAACTCTTTTAAGCCTCTTCTCAATTTTGCTCACATGACTAATTTGCCTTAATAGGTTCTTTCTCTGGAGAAAAGATAAGTAAACTTCTGTTCGAGACTTGTTCATCATTTTAAAAATTCTGAATTAGGAAGGCAGAAGTAATAAAATTTTATTGAACTACCTTGAAAAAAATAAATAAAATAAAATAACAGCAGACAACATAGAATACTTGGGAGTCCACCTACCAATGCAGATTCAGAAACTTATAAAACAACTATAAAACAGTTTTCACACAAATAAAGGCAGATCTAAGTAACTGAGCAAATGTTAATTTCTCATGGATAGACTGAGCTAATATAATAAAAATGAGAATTCTACCTAAATTAAATTGCTTATTAAGTACCAAACCAAACTTTCAAAAATTACAATTGTTACTAAATAGTAACTAAACTAACTAAATAGTAACTAAATTCATATGGAAGAACAAAATGTCGAGAATATCAAGGGAATTAATAAAAAAAAGTGCAAAGGAAGGTGGCCTAGTTATACCAGATCTAAAATTTATTTAAAGCATCAATCATCAGAACTATTTGGAACTGACTAAGAAATAGAACAGTGGATCAATGGAATATATAGGTATAAAAGAAACAGCAGTTTGATAAACCCAAAGATTCAAGCTTCTAGTATAAAAACTCACTTGGATGAAAAGTGCTGGGAAAACTGGAAGATAATATTGCAGAGATTAGGCCATGACCAACATCTCACATCCTACCAAAATAAGGTGCAGGATTTAGACATAAAAGGTAATATTATCAGCAAATTAGGGGAAGAGGAATAAATATCTATCATATCTATGGAAAGGGGAGCCATCTATGACCAAAGAGATGGAGAACATTATGAAAAACAAATTGGATAATTTTAATTTCATCAAATTAAAAAGAGTTTTCAAAAAACAAAACCACTGCAACAAAGATTAAAAGGAATGTAGTAAGTTAGGAAACACTTTTTATAAATACTGTTTCTAACAAACGATTCATTTCTAAAATATATTGAGAGAACTGAGTCAAATTTATAACAAAACAAAAAAAAAGCCATTACTCAATTGATAAATGAACAAAGTATAAGGGAAGGCAACACTCATAGAAAGAAATCAAAGCTATCTATAGGCATAAGAAAAAATGCTCTAAATCATTGCCACAGAAAGGCAAATTAAAACATCTCACACCTCTGAGATTGGCCAATATGACTAGAAAGTAAAATGATCAGTGTTGGAGGGAATGTGGGAAAACAGACACTGATGTATTGCTGGTGGAGTTGTGAACTGATTAAACTTTTTTTTGAGAGCAATTTGGAATTATGCCCAAAGAGTAATAAAACTGTACATACTCTTCAAGCCATTAAAACCATTAATGGGTCTGTATCCTGAAGAAATCATGAAAAAAGGGAAAACATGTCACATGTACAAAAATATTCATATTAGCTCTGTTTGTAGTGACAAAGAATTATTAATTGAGGGGATAACCATCAACTGGGGAATGGCTGAACAAATTGTGACATGCATATATGAGGGAATACTATTGTTCAATAAGAAATCATTAGTGATAGGACTTCAGAAAAACCTGGAAAAAGTCGACTTCCATGGACATTAAACACACTAACAACAGCATGGAGTGATGAACTAAGATGGACTTGTTCTTTTCTGCAGTACAATAATCAAAGAATTTTTAACAGAATTATGATGGAAAATGCCATCTATATCCAGAGAAGAAATTGTGGAATTTAAATGAAGACTAAGGTTTATTATCTTCATTTTTTAAGCTTTCATATATTCTTTCATTTTTTTCTCTCTAATGTTTTCTTTTTTGCATTTGGATCTGATTCTTCTTTCACAACATGATCAAAATTAATCTATATTTAGCATGGCTAAATACATAGAACCTATATCAGATTGCTTTCTGTCAGGGGGAGGGGAGAGAGAAGAGAAGGAGGGAGAAAAATATAAAACTCAAAACTTTGCCAAAAAAAGATTGGTTAAAAAAACCTATCATTTCACATAGTCAGAAATGTCTAATAGCAAGTAGGAGATGTAAGGCTAGAGGATGGAAGAGAAGCTAGATTCTAGGATAAATTAAGTTGAATATCATCATATAGAAAGGAAAATTAAATCTATGGGAGCTGGCAAGATAACCAAGTTAAATACTATAGGAGAAAAAAGGGGGCCAAAGACAAAGCCACGAGAAACAGTAATATATAATTGCAGTGACCTAGATGAAAATACATTAAAGGAGACTGAGGAATGAATAGATGGAGGATGAGAGACATGAGAGTTTAGCATCCTGAAAACCTAGCAGGGATAACAGATCAAGGAGAATAGTGTAATCAACAAAATCAAATGTTGTTAAGAATTCTATCAAGGGGCAGCTAGGTAGAACAGTGGTAGAGTACTGGCCCTGGAGTCAGGAGTACCTGAGTTCAAATCCTGTGACCTTGGCCAATCCATTTAACCCCATTTGACTTGCAAAAAAACAATAAAAAAGAATTCTGTGAAGAATGACTAAAGAAAAATGAAGATAATCCACAATTTTGAAAAGAGCAATTTCAGTTGAATGATTAAGTTAGAAGACAGAATGTAGAGAGTTAAGAAGAGAGTGAGGACTTGCAGGCCAAGATGGCAGAGAGAAGCCAGGCACTGTGCTAAAGTCTCCTTGTTTCCCCTCAGAAATAATATAAAATAAATCACTTAACAGAAATTCGATTGAATGGAATGTGTGGAATCTAATGACTTCACGAGACAATATGAATCTATTAAATACAACCAAAAAATAAAAAAAATAGAAGAAAATGTAAAATACCTCATCGGCATAACCACTGACCTTGAGAATAGAGCCAGAGAGACACCTTAAGAATCACTGGTATCCTTAGAAACATTGAAGAGAAAAAAAGCCTGGACTCAATATTACAGGATTTAGTGATGGATGGAAAACTGCCCTGATATCATGGAACCAGAGGACAAAATAGTCATTGAAAGAAAATATCAATCCCCTCCCAAAAGGGATCCAAAAATGAAAAGACCAAGGAATATTGTGGCCAAATTCCAGAACTATCAGATTAAAGAGGAAACCCTGTAGAGAGACAGGAAGAAACAATTTAAAATCCAAAGAAAAAAATGACAGTAAGGATTACATAGGACCTGGTTGCATCAACAATAAGGAGATGAAGGGACTGGAATGTGATATTCTGATGAGTAAGGGAGCTCAGAATGAAGTCAAGAATCCACTACCCAGAAAAACTGAGCCTTCTCTTCCAGGGGAAAAGATGGACATTTAATGAAATAGGAGACTTCCAACTTTTCCTGATGAAAAGACCAGAGCTAAATAGTAAATTGGGACATCAAACAGGAGACTCAAGAGAATCATGAAAAGCTAAAAAAAGGGTAAGGCAAAAAACTGCCATCCAATAAAATGAAACTGGCTATATCCCCTTCTGGGAAAAAGATTCTCATAATGCTAGAAAATTGTAACTCAATAGAGAGAATATACTTAATCAGAAATAATGCATAATTATGACTTATCTGTGACTCTGATAGAATGATTTAAGAACAGCATCTCCTTAAAAGGGGGGGGGAGTAAAGAGATGGGAGGATGGAAGAGATTGAAAAGGGTAAATCACATTACATAAAGATGTACAAAGGACTTTTTGATATAGAGGGGAAAAAGGGAGGACTTAATAACCGCCTGAATCTTACTCTCATCAGATCATGCTTAAAGTTAAGAGACACATATTCAGTTAAGTTGAGAAACTTATCTTGCCTTTAAAGTATTAAAAGTGGAAAGGGGGAGGAAGGAGGAAAAGAGGAACTAATGGAAGAAATAAGGGGCAAATGGAAAGGGGAAAGAAAGGAAGGGTTGAATAAAAGGGGGCAAACACACTGAAGTTGGTGATATTCAGAAACAAAATACTGGGGAACATGGATAAACAGGTAGCATGGAGAGCAATAAAGAGTTACTAATTACAATTTTGAATGTGAATGGGAGGAACTCTCCCATAAAACTTAAGCAAATAGCAGACTGAATTTAAAAGAATATGCTGCTTACGAGAAACCCATTTGAAACAGAGAGATACATACAGAGTAAAAGTAAAAGGTTGGAGCAAAATTTATTTTACTTCAGCTGAAGTGAAAAAAGCAGGGGTAGTAATCCTTATCTCAGACAAAGCAGCTGCAAAAATAGACTCATTAAAAGAGATAAGGAAGGAAACTATATCCTACTAAAAGGTTACAGACAATGAAGTAATTTCAATATTAAATATGTATCCATCAAGTGGTATAGCATCCAAATTCTTAGAAGAGAGGTTGAAAGCACTAAAGGAAGACATATACAGCAAAACTCTACTGATGGGAGACCTCAACCTCTCACTCTCAGATTTAGATAAATCTTACCATAAAATAAACAAGAAGAATGTTAAGGAGGAAAATAGAGTGTTAGAAAAACCTAAAAATGATAGAACTTCGGAGAAAGTAAATGGAGATAGAAAGGATTATACTATTTTTTTTCTGCAGTACATGGTGCTTACACAAAAATTGACCATGTACTAGGACATAAAACCCTAATAATCAATTTCAGAATGGCAGAAATAGTGAATACACTCTTCTCAGATCATAATACAATAAAAATCACATGCAATAATGGACCATGGAAAGATAGATCTAAAACTAATTGGAAACTAAATATCCTCATTTTAAAGAATGAGTGGATCAAACAACAAATAATAGAAAGAATTAGTGATTTCATCCTAGATACTGACAATAATGAGACAACAAATTAAAACTTATGGGATACAGTTAAGGCAGTTGTTGGGGGATATATTATACCTTTAAATGCTTAGATGAATAAATTAGAGAAAGAGAAAATCAATGAACTAAACATGCAAGTAAAAACATTAGAGAAGGAACAAATTAAAAACCCACCATTAAATACTAAATTAGAAATTCTAAAATTTAAAGTATTAAATAATAAAATTGAAAGCATAAAAACTATTGAACTAATAATTAAAACCAAGAGTTGGTTTTATGAAAAAAGAATAAAATTGATAAACCTCTGGTTAATGTGATTTAAAAGAAGAAAATAGAAAACCAAATTGCTACTCATAAATGAATATGATGAACTAACCACCAATGAGGAGGAAATTAAGGTTATAATTCAGAATTATTTTGCCCAACTGCATGCTAATAAATTTGTTAATCTAAATGAAATGGATGAATATTTACAAAAATATAAAGGGGAAATTAAATACCTAAACAACCCTATCTCAGAAAAAGAAATCCAACACAGCATTATTAAACTCTGTAGGAAAAAAAATCTCCAGGGTCAGATGGATTCACAAGTGAATTCTATTAAACATTTAAGGAACAATTGTTTCCAATTCTACATAAACTCTGACAAAATATGTGAGGATGGAAATCTCCCTAACTCTTTCTATGACACAAATATGGTGTTGTTCTATTAGAAAATAGGAGGGATGGAAATTCAGAGAAGCCTGGAAAGACTTGCACGAACTTATGCTGAATGAGATTAGAAGAACCCGAAGAACATTGTACACCATAACAGCAACATGGGATTGATGATCATCCTTAATGGACTTAATGGTCATTTCATCAATGCAACAATCAGGGACAATTTTAGGGTATCTGTGATAGGGAATACCATCTGTATCAAAAGAAAGAATTGTGGAGTTTAAACAAAAACCAAGTACTATTACCTTTAAATTAAAAAAAAAAGAGGAGCAGCTAGATGCGCAGTGGATAGAACATTGGCCCTGGAGTCAGGAGGAACTGAGTTAAAATCCAGCCTCAGATATTTAATAATTACCTAGCTGCATGACCTTCGGCAAGTCATATAATTCCGATGTCTTACCCCACCAAAAAAAAGTAAAAAAAGGCTAACTCATTAATTCAAATTGTAATTTTGCTATATCATATTTTATTTTTCCCCCTAAGGATATAATTTCTCTCTCAACACATTCAATGTTGATCATTGTATGGCATTGAAACAATATAAAGACTATCAGACTGCCTTCTGTGGTAGAGGGAAGAAGGGTTGAGGGAAAAATTGTAAAATTCGAAAAAAAACCAAGTGTTGGTCTTTTCAAAATAAAAAAAGAAGAAAGTGAGAGAAGAGGAAGTGGGGGCAATTTTATAGATAGCCTTAAGTACATGTGAAAAGGTATGAGTTCACTGCTAGTAGGGATGGAAGGAGTAAGTGATAAATTTTCCATAATGAAGATATAATGGGCATAATGGGGACATAGGAGCAATAGCGAATAACAAGAAAGAGTTTGAAGATAATTTAGTGTTGTGGTGAAAAATCAGGCAATACCCTTGAGGAGTTGGGAAGGAATAGGGTCACTTAGGTAGAGAGGTTTGCAATTTCAAGGGGTAAAAATATCTCTTTATGTGAAGAGAAGTTAGTAAAAAAACAGCATCTGAGTGGTATGAGATGAAGAGAGGGAAAGAGATGCTATTGGCAAATGATCTCATTTGTTAGAAAAAAGTAATTCAATTCTCAGTTGATAGGATGGAGTAGGGGGGAAAGAGAGCTTAGAGCATATGTAAAATGCTTTGGAATTGCTGCTGAACAAAGAAGATTGACTTGATTTGGGACATGTGATTAGCTACAATGATGGACAAGTTGAAGTTATATAACATTACTTTGTAGTGTACCTAATTGAGAGATTCAAGAATATTTAAACATATACTTTAATATTTGGTGAACTTATTGAAAAGCTAGAAACTTGGAAAGATGGCATAAATTATAACGGAAAATATGTATCAGATATAAGAAGTGAGAAATATTAAAGCTATATATGCTATACAGATTCTTCATTTCCAAATATCATCAATTTATTCTCTAATAAAAAAAATCAATAGGTCATTGACCCTGTAAGCTTTAAATAATAGAATGCACGCATGCACACAAAGAGAAACATGCAAACATATACAAAAACACACAAAAATTGTATATGATATTGGAATTATCTCAATACTGTCATCGAAGTCATTTCTAAATTATCTTTCTGGGGCTGGCTAGGTGGTGTAGTGGATAAAGCACCAGCCTTGGAGTCAGAAGTACCTGGGTTCATATCCGGTCTCAGACACTTAATAATTACCTAGCTGTGTGGCCTTGGCCAAGCCACTTAACCCCATTTGCCTTGCAAAAACCTAAAAAAAAGTATAAAAAATGTATAAATTATCTTTCTGGGTACAGAAAGCAGGGCTGGAAATTAATAGAAGTATGAGAAAAATTTAAAATGAGAGAAAGCCATGTAGCAATTGAACTGATTCAATTGTGACCTGTTCTATAAAGTTATCAACAGGATATAAATAGGAATAAAAAGGATATTCACAGATGATGGTAATTTGAAAAAAAATTAATTGTTGCAAATTACTTGCCCTTTATTGAAATACAAATGAGCCTAAAAAGTGACTAGTCAGGAAACATTTCATTTACTTACCAAACAGAGAATTATGGAAGTCAAAGGCAATAGTGATTTAAAATATAAGTGTTTATTCAATTTCCTGAAGGATGGTAGAACATTATAAGCAATATCAGCTCATAAAACTTGTAAAAGTATGGTTTGATCCTCAGAAAGAAAGTTTGATGAAAGATCCTACTTAGCAGTCATCTGGAGGGTATTTAAATATGAAAATGAAAGATGAGAAACAGACAAAAATTAAAAAGATTCACAGATTTTTATAACAAATTTTTCTACTAATAAATATAATGTTTAAATATAACAGCTAGGAGTCTAATATCATAGCTGCTTCTAGATGACAAGTAATTACATTAAAAAGAACAATGATGTTAAAAAGTCAGCAACTAGGGCAGCTAGATGATGCAGTGGATAGAGCACTAGCCCTAATGTCAGGAGGACCTGGGTTCAAATCCAGCCTCAGATACTTATTGATTACCTAGTTGTGTGACTTCAGGCAAGTCATTTAACCCCATTACCTTAAATACATGTTTTTTTTTTTTAAATCATCACCTTCTATGAAATATATACAGTGAAGATTTATTCTTTTTTTTTTAGGGTTTTTTTTTTTTTGCAAGGCAATGGGGTTAAGTGGCTTGCCTGAGGCCACACAGCTAGGTAATTATTAAGTATCTGAGACCGGATTTGAACCCAGGTACTCCTGACTCCAGGGCCGGTGCTTTATCCACTATGCCACCTAGCCACCCCTAAAGATTTATTCTTGAAGAAACACAATTATCAGGCTGTTAAGTTTGAGTGACAAGATATCTGAAGGAGAAGGAGGTACTAAAGACTAAATAATAAAAAAATGAACTTTATTCATATTGAAAAACAAGTACCTATGAGATTATCAATTGACAATATATACTAAGTAGTTATTGGATGACTAGTATTGTGATAGGTGCTGGGTTTACAAAGAAAAAGAAAAAATTGTCTCTGTGCTCAAGGATCTCACCCTTCATAGGGGAAATGTTTATAAGTAGATAAATATTGATACATTCAGAAAGAAGGGAGGTAAACTTAGAAGGAAGAATATTAGCAATTAGGAACCAAGAAAATTTTTTCCAAAGAAAGTATCATTTAAGCTGAGATGTTAAAGGAGTCAGGAATTCTAAGATGCAGAAAAGAGAAGGGGAAAATTCTAGTATTTGAAGGGGGGTGAGGAATGGATAAAAATATTTGGACTGTAGAATGTATAGGAGGAATGACATGGAAGAGGGTATATTGGATAGCTGTAAAAGGTAAATGTCTATGTTCACATATGATCGCACATAAATTGATTTTTGAGTGAAGAATAGGCTAGAATACATTGGGGAGAATTGCAAGCCTCATTTAATGACTCCATGCTTCTATCTAAAACAAAAGTCCACCTTTTCAATGTTATTTTTAGGTCAATTGATCAATCAACTAGCATTAATCATATTCCTCCTATGTTTTAGATCTTATGCTGTATTAGAGATATGGAGAAAGTAAAAGTAAAAACAAAACACAACAACAAAATGAATCCCCTACTCCAAAGGTGCCTATAGTCTAATGGAGGAAACAACACCAAAAAAAAAATTCTATCCAAACAAAATATAGAAAGAGAAATTGCAGGTAGTTTTATAGAGAAGGTACTAAGAAAAAGAAGAAAAGAGAAAGGCTTTTTTTTTTTTTTTTTTTGCAAAAGGATGGGCAGGATTTTAGTTGAAATGTGAAGGAAGTCTTTGAAGCCAAGAGACAGAGATGAGAATTACAGGCATTGGGGACAGTCAGTGAAAAGCTCAGTTAGGTAATGAGATATCTTTTATTAAGAACATTAAAGAGGCCAATGTAACCGGAGAGCAGAGTATGTTGAAGGGAAAAAAATAGGTGTATGAAGCCTGGAAAAGTTGGAAAGGAACAGATTATGAAGTAGTTTAAGAATAAAAAAGAGAATTTTATATGTAAAAATATTATATATATATATATATATATATATATATATTTATATACATATAGTGTGTGTGTGGGGTGTGTGGGTGTGTGGACACACACCCACACACACAGGCAGTTAGAGTAATGAGAAAATAAGTTAAAAATTTGAGATAATAATTATAACCATAGGAACTGATAAAATCACCAAATGAAACAATATTGAAGGAGAAGAGAAAAGGGTCTAGAAAAAGAGTCATTAGGCATACTCATTGTAATCTGTTATGACCTAAAAGAAGATCCAACAATGAAGACTGAGGAGCAGTCAGAAAGGGAGGAGGAGAACCAAGAGAGAAGAAAGTCACAAAAACTTAGGAAAGAGAAGATTTACAAAAAAAAAAAAAGGTCACCAATAATGTCCAAGGCTTAATAGAGGTTAAGAAAAATGAAACCCTAGAAAAATCCATTATATTTGGCAGTGGAGAGAACATTGAAAACTCTGGAGTAAAAAGACAAGACAATTAACTTGTGAACATAGGAAAGTATTGAGTTTTATCTTTTTTGATCAAGTATTTAAGATAGGAAGGTAAGAGAATGCAAAGCCTGTGTACATGACTATAAAAGAACTGGGGTGGAAAGATTAGAGATTGGAGATACAAGATGAAAGTCAGAGATAAGAAGAAGCTTTTGTAGATTTTAATCAGATAAATGATTTGGGGGGTTCATGAATATTGAAGTACATTTGTAGAAGATGATTAGATTAACAGTATGACTAGCCTGTTTGTAGAATTATCAAAATGGCATAGAAGAATAGGTCTTGAGAAAAGAGTAATCTGAAAACCTGGAAAGTTAGAGTGTTTAAAGGTATATCAATATGTATATTGGTGTACCCTGGATTGCTGGATTGCGGGAGAAAAAATTGTAATAGAACCAGATACTGAATTTTTTGAGGAAACAATCCAAGATATAGTTAGACAACAGCCCTAAGGAAGTTCCTGTGTTGTTGACCTACACAGTTTGGAAGGATTTCAAGCTTCTCTCCTGACACACTTATTTGGCAAATCACTGAAACAGCATACTGGAACTATATTGATCCACCATTAGCACTGTGCTGCATCTCATTGCCTACAGTGGCATATCTTAACAATGACACATCCTGAGGCCAAACATCAGAGTATTAGCAAAACAATCCACATTTGTCCTGCTCTTAAGGTTAAAGATGTAAAACTATAAAGCTTTCTGTACAATTCGGTCAAAGGGTTTTAGAGCTATAAATATCCTTAAACTAGATGAGGAAACATGTTAAAATAGAAAGTAACTTCCTCAGAATTGTGAATCTTCTATATTTGACCTTACTGATAATCTGGTGGCATAGGAGAAAAAGTATCAATTGTGTGAACTTGGGTACTTAAACTCTCTGTATCTCAGTTAAGTTTTCTTATGCGGAAAGCACTTTGTAAAACTTAAAACATTTTGAAATAAAAGATATTAATATGACCTAATCCAGCCTTCACTCTCCACATAATAGGCAATTAAAGTGCCTGTTTAAATAGATAATTTGTATCAGAAGAAGGAAATGAATCAATGTCCTCTGAATATGAATTGAGCACTGTTTCTATCACATCATGCCTGGATCATTGAAAATTATGACAAAAGCAATAATACAAAAATACAACAATGTACTTTAATATAGTCTTTTAATCATAACAAAATTATTCATTTAATAGAAAAAGGGTTGTCTTATTCTTTCCCTTCTTATTTTTTCTCTTCTTTCTCTATCAACTTCATATTCTTCTCTTTATCTTCTTCGCCTCTTCTTCTTCCTCACACTCCTTTTTCCCCAATTTCTTTTTCCTTTTCTCCTTCTCTTCTACTTTCTCTCTATCCTTTTTATTCTTTTTCCTCCTCATTTTTAGTTGCTCTTGTTTTGTTCTTCCTCCTCCTCTTCTCCTTCTCCTTCTTTCTCCTTCTCCTTCTCCTTCCCCTTCTCCTTCTCCTCCTCCTCCTCCTCTTTCTTCTTCCTGCTCCTCCTCCTCCTCCTCCTCCTTCTTCTTCTTCTTCTTCTTCTTCCCCTCCTCCTCTTCTCCTTTTCCTTCTTCTTCTTCCTCCTCCTCCTCCTCCTTCCTCTTCTTCCATTACAGAGGAAGAAATGTAGATTCAGAGGATTGATATGCTTTGCTATAGTTCATTTCAAAGGTTAAACTCAAACCTTGTACCATATTATAAAGACTATATAAGACTCCTCACTAAATCTCTATTTAGAAGTCTTGCTTGTTTAATCATTCAATTCAACAACATTTTTATTGGCCTTATTATTATATTGACTCACCCTACCCATTAGCAATTTACATTTTTCCACTTTTTAAAATCTGTCCTCATTTGTGTGAAAAAAATAAGGTATTAAAATTGTGTTAGGTATTAGGTATAAAATTTTGAAAATAAAGTAATGTAGTCCTTTTCCCCAACAATCTTCTAGTCTACTTAGAGGAATATACATAAACATGTAGAATTATCAAAATGAAGTAGAAGAATAGATCTTGGTAAGTGAGTAATCTGAAAACCTGGGAAGTTAAGAGTGTTTAATGGCATATCAATATGTAAATTGAAGTTTGAGGAACGATATTGTGATGGAGAGAAACAGATACTGGTGCACAAATAAATATACTAGTTCAAGTATGAAATGGTAAAAGGTAAAGATTCCTTCACTGTGCATTAGGAATATTGAAGAAAGTAAGAAAATTTTTAGGAGTCCTGGAAGAAGGTATTACAATGATGAAAAGATGTTATTGAACTTGTTTCAATATCATATCTTTTGGGGAGACCCCATGGCATTAACAGTAATTTGAGCCCTAGCATATTTTATCTCACTTATTCATAGCAAAATTCCCACTGAAATGAATAAAAAAATCTGTCCTCCATGGGTTTCCATGGCAATGCTCTCTCTTCTGGTTCATCTCTTATCTAACTGATTCAGTCTCCTTTCTACTTTTGTCATCCGTTTCCTGCTTTCTTTCTTTGCACAAGGTTCTTGTTTCCTCTTTACATCTCTATAATCTATTTAAATGAGATTTTAAAAATATTTTTGATGACAGATGCCTCCATAAGGTTGTATTTGGTCTTTTCATTTTCTACTTTATGTTGCATATAATGGACTATATGGTTTAGAGTGTATAAAGGTTTGTAATGTTTTATAAAGCACTATCTCAGTGCTTCCATTGATCCAAGGAACTGCTAGATGAGAAAACATTCTATAAAAATACAAGTTGGTATTTTCTTTGAATTAGAACCTTAGAAACTTGCCCAGAGCACTAAAATATTAAGTAACTCTCCTAGACTCAGATTCAGTATGTTTTAGAGACAAAGTTTGAACTCAGGTTTTCCTGGCTTCAGTTGGCTGATTTGGAGAAAAATAAATATTGCTTTGCAAATTTCAAAGATCAGTAGTAACTCATTTCTTAAAATAAAGCTTTCAAGTCACTCATTCTCATTGCATCAATAAGCTGGCGAAAACTCTTACCTTCATGAACCTTTTCAATGAAATTCAACATTCAGAGTCACTTTTCAGCAAAGGGAAAACAATTCTTCACCTATTCATATACATGCCTACATATAATAACTGCCAAATCTAATAGACTAGAAATCAAAAAAATTGTTGTTAGGAAATGACCAGTGCCCAGCTCAAATGATCCATGGAAATATGAGTTTTGAGCCAGACCAATGTAACACAAAGACCAAGGCCATATAAGGCAAACTAGAATGCTGGAGAAGTTACTAAAAATGAATTTCAAAGACAAGTCAGCCAAGCATTATAGGTTTTGAGGACAGAAAATCTTTTAAATGAAACTCAATAGGCCTGAGTGTCTGTAAATGACTAACAACACTGAGAAAATGTTTTTAAAACCTGTTCAGTGGATAGAAATTCAAAGCAATAGCAACACTCAATAATTGTTGTATGAAACATAGAAATTCCTATAAATACCTGAAAAACACAGCCTCTTGACTAACTTATAGAATTGAGCATTTCTGGTATCACAGAATTGCCAGAGGAGGAAAGGGCAACAACAACCATCTAATCTAAACCACAAGTGCTCAAAAATAGCCTCTACATGATAGCAAGATCACAAATTGGTTATCCACCCTTTTTTTCAAGACTTTTAATGAGAATACGGCACTTCCTGATGTTCTGCCATAATTCAAACTCTCTTCTCCCTACCTTACTGCCAGTTCCCTTATTCCTGGTCACCTCAACAGAGTTGGTGGTTGGTTTGAGTCCTTCAGTATTGAAGACCAAAATGACATAACTATGTTAGAGAAAAGTGACAATGTGTATGACTGTGACTTATCAGACCAATTTGAAATCACAGATTGGGCACAAAAAAGCTAAGTGAACATCTGGGCTTTTTAATTTGTGTATCTCATGCTTCTTTTGAGCTGCTTTAATTCTGCTTTGTTCTTGAACACAGAATCCATTTTGATAAGGGCATAACATGTTGGGAGGTCCTGTGCCAGTGTCTACCATGTAGCACAATCAATTCCAAAGTTCTTAGGAGATACCTCCAGACTGTCCTTGTACACAGTACACCCAATCCAATATCCATTTGAGATCTACCTGTACTTTTCTATGGGCTCTCTGGAATGTGTTTCCCATGAATATATTTCTTTCATATTAAGTGAAAACTTGCTTTTCATTTTTTTAAAGAAAGATTTTATTTATCTTGAGTTTTACAATTTTTCCCCCATTCTTGCTTCCCTCCCCCCCCCAACAGGGTATAGACCCAGTAGTGGTATTGCTGGGTCAAAGGGGAGGCACATATTTGTTGCCCTTTGGGCATAATCCCAAATTGCTCCCCAGAAAGGTTGAATGAATTCACAGCTCCACCATCAATGCATTAGTGTCCCAGAATTCCTGCATCCCTTCCAACATTGACCATTGTCCTTTCTGGTCATATTGGCCAGTCTGAGAGGTATAAGGTGGTATCTCAGAGATGCTTTAATTTGCATTTCTCAAATAAGCAAAGATTTGGAGCAATTTTTCATATGACTATGGATTGCTTTGATGTCCTCAGCTGTAAATTGCCTTTGCATATCCTTTGACCATTTAGCAATTGGGGAATGGCTTATTTTTTTGAAAAATTTAACTCAGTTCTCTGTATATTTTAGAAATGAGTCCATTGACAGAAATTGTAGTTGCAAAAATTATTTTCTGATTTACTACATTTCTTTTGATCTGGGTTACAATGTTTTTTGTTCTGTGCAAAAGCTTTTTTTAAATTTAAGGTAATCAAAATTATCTAGTTTGTCTTTAATGACGTTCTCTATCTCTTCCTTGGTCATAAACTGTTTCCCTTTCCATAGATATTACAGACAAACTACTCCTTGACCTATTAGTTTGCTTATAACATTGCTTTTTATGTCTAAATCCTGTATCCATTTGGATTTTATCTTGGTGTAGGTGTGAGGTGTTGGTGGAATCTAAGCTTCTTCCATAATGACTTCCAATTTTCCCAGCAGTTTTTATCAAAGAGAGAGTTTTTATGCTAATAACTGGATTCTTTGGGTTTATCAAACAGCAGATTACTCTAATAATTTCCTGATATTGCACCTAGTCTATTCTACTGATCCATGACTATTTCTTAGCCAATGCAAGACAGTTTTGAGAACTGATGCTTTATAATATAATTTTAGATCTGGTAAGGCTAAGCCACTTTCTTTTGCACTATATTTCATTGAATTTCTGGAAATTCTTGACTTTTTATTTCTCCATATATATTTACTTACAACTTTTTCTAACTCATCACATTAATTTTTTGGAATTTTGATTGGTAAGGCGCTAAACAAGTAGTTTAGTTTTAGTAGAATTGTCATTTTTATTATATTAGCTCAACCTCTCCATGAGCAGTTTGTTTGCCCAGGTATTTAAATCTGATTTTATTTGTGTGAGAAGAGTTTTGTAATTGTTTTCAAAAAGTATTTGAGTCTGCCTTGGCAGGTAGACTAACAGGTATTTTATTTTGTCTGAGGTTACTTTGAATGGGATTTCTCTTTCAAGTTCTTTCTGTTGTATCTTGCTAGTCATAGCTAAAGTTGCTAATTATTCCGAGTAGTCTTTTAAATGATTTATTGGGATTCTCTAGGTATATCATAATGTCATCTGCAAAGAGTGAGAGTTTTTTACTCCTCCTTCCCTATTCTAATTCCTTCAAATTCTTTTTCTTCTCTTATTCCTGAGACTAACATTTTTAATATGATATTGAATAGTAGTGGTCATAATGGGCATGTTTCACCCTTGATCTTATTTGGAATGCATCTAGACTATCCCCATTGCATATGATCACTGTTGATGGTTTCAGTTAGATACTACTTATTATTCTGAGAAACAATCCATTTATTACTACACTCTCTAGTGTTTTTAGTAGGAATGGGTTCTGTATTTTACCAAAAGCTTTTCAGCATCTATTTATATAATCATATAATTTAGGATAGGTATGTTATTGATATAATTAATTATACTAACAGTTTTGCTAATATTGAGTCAACTCTGCATTCCTAGGAGAAATCCTACTTGATCATGATGTATTATCCTAGTGATAACTTGTAATCATTTTGCTAAGATTTTATTTAAAATTTTTGCATATATATTCATCAGGGAGATAGGTCTATAATTTTCCTTCTCTATTTTAATTTCCTGGTTTAGGTAACAGCACCATATTGGTGTCATAGAAAGATTTAGGCAGAGTTCTGTCTTCACCTTTTTTCCCAACGCGTTTATATAGAATTGGAACCAATTGTTCCTTAAATGTTTGATAGAATTCACTTTTGAATTCATCTGGCCCTGGAGATTTTTTCTTAGGGAGTTCAATAATGGCTTGTTGAATTTCTTTTTCCAAGATAGTTATTTAAGTTTTTAATTTCCTCTTCATTTAATCTGGACAACTCATATTTTTGTAAATACTTGTCCTTTTCACTTGGGTTGTCAAATTTATTGACATAGAGTTGGGCAAAATAATTTCAAATTAATACTTTAATTTCTTCCTCATTGGTGGTGAGTTCACCTTTTTCATTTATGATACTAGTAATTTGGTTTTCTTCTTTCTTTGTTTTAATCAAATGGATCAGAGGTCTTTCAATTTTATTGTTTTTTTCATAAAACCAGCTCTTGGCTTTATTTATTAGTTCAATAGTTTTCTTGCTTTTGATTTCTCCTTTAATTTTTAGAATTTCTAATTTGGTATTTAATTAGGGATTTTTAGTTTGTACTTTCTCTAATTTTTAGTTGCATATTTAGTTCATTGATTTCTTTTTTTAAATTTATTCATATAAGAATTTAAAGATATAATATTTCCCCTGACAAATGCCTTGAGTGTATCACATAGGGTTTGGTATGTTGTATCATTATTGTCATTACCTAGGTTGAAATAATTAATTCTTTCGATAATTTGTTGGTTGATCCACACATTCTTTAAAATGAGGCTATTTAGTTTCCAATTAGTTCTGGGAATATGTCTCCCTTGTCCAGTATTGCATATGATTTTTATTGCATTATGATCTGAGAAAGATGTATTCATTATTTCTGCCTTTCTGCAACTGATCATTGGGTTTTTATGTCCTAGTACATGGTCAGTTTTTGTATAAGTGCCATGTGCTACAGAAAAAAAAAAGTATATCCCTTTCTATCCCTATTCAATTTCCTCCATAGGTCTAATATATTAAAGTTTTCTAGCCATCTATTTACCTCCTTAACTTCCTTCTAATTTATTTTGATTTGATTTATCTAAATCTGAGAGCAAGAGGTTGAGGTCTCTCACTAGTAGAGTTTTTTCTGTCTATGTCTTTCTGTAGTTCTTTCAACTTCTCCTCTAAAAATCTGGATATGGTCTCATTGGGTGCATACATATCTTGTATTGAAATTACTTTGTTGTCTATGGTACCTTTTAGGAGGCTATAGTTTCCTTCCTTATCTCTTTTAACACTAACTATTTTTTGCAGCTGCTTTGTCTGAGATAAGAATTGCTACCCCTGCTTCTTTCTCTCTCTCTCTCTCTCTCTCTCTCTCTCTCTCTCTATATATATATATATATATATATATATATATATATATATATATATGTGTGTGTGTGTGTGTGTGTGTGTGTGTGTGTGTGTATACACATATATATATACATATATATATATATGTATATATATGCTTCATATTGTAGGATTCTTGTTTGTAATCCACTCTGCTATTCACTTACATTTCAAGGGAGAGTCCATCCCATTCTCATTCAAAGTTATAATTACTAACTCTTTATTGCCCTCCATCTTCCTTCTGTTTGTGTTTTTTCCCCTCCCCCCCCCCTTTATCCATATTCCCCAGTGGTTTGTTTCTGAATACCACCACCTTCAATATGTTTACCCTCTTAAATCAACCCCCCCTCCCCTTTTTCCCCTTCCCCCCCTTCCCTTCATTCTGTTAGTTCCCCTTTTTCTCCCCCTCACTGTCCCCCCTCCCCTTTTCCCCTTTTAATGCTTGAAAGGTAAGATAAGTTTCTTAATTTGATTAAGTGTGTCTAAATTAAGTTTAAGCCAAGTTTGATGAGATGAAGATTCAGGTGGTTCTCTCCTCTTCTGTGCCTTCCCTCAATTATGATAGGTCTTTTGTACCTCTTGATGTAATGAGATTTACCCCATTAAGTCTTGATCCAGCTTCCTTTCTCCTTTCTGCCCCCTTTTTAAGGAAGTATTGTTCTTAAATCATTCTATCTGAGTCACATAGCTATCACTTTTGGCTATGTATATTCTCTCTAATAGAGTTGCAATTCTCAAGAGTTATGAAACTCTTTCTCCCAAGTGGGTATATAGCCAGTTTCATCTTATTGTATAGCAGGGTTTTTTTAACCTTTTCATGTGTCTCTTGAGCCTCCTGTTTGATGCCCACATTTTCTATTTAGCTCTAGTCTTTCCATTATGAAATCTTGGAAGTCTCCCATTTCATTAAATGTTCATCTTCCATTTCATTAAATGTTCATCTTTTCCCCTGGAAAAGCAGGCTCAGCTTTGCCAGGTAGTGGATTCTTGGCAGCATTCCAAGTTCCCTTGCTCTTCAGAATATCTCATTCCAGGCGCTTCAGTCCCTTAATGTCGCTGTGGCCAGATCCTGTGTAATTCTTACTGTGGCTCCATACCATATTAAATTATTTTTTTTTATTTCTGGCTGCTTGAAGGATTTTTTCTTTTATCTGATACTCCTAGAATTTGACCACAACATTCCTTGGTGTTTTCATTTTAGGATCTCTTTCCAGAGGGGATTGATGTATTCTTTCAATTACTATTTTGCAATCTGGTTCAGTGATATCAGGGCAATTTTCCATCATTAAATCCTGTAATATTAAGTCCAATAATTCTCAGATTCTCCCTTCTTGATCCATTCTCAAGGTCAGTGGTTTTACTGATGAGGTATTTTACATTTTTTCTATTTTTTTTTGATCTTTTGGTTTTGTTTAACACAATCTTGTTGTCTCATAAAGTCATTAGTTCCATCACTTCCAGTCTTTTTTTTAGAGGTGAAGATTTTTCTTCCTTTATCTTTTGCAACTTTTTTCCAGTTGGTCCATTCTATTTTTGAAGTAATTTTCTATTTGCCCAAATGTAGTTTTGAGAGAAACATTTCCTTTTTGCATTTGTCCATTTGAATATTTGAGAGAATCATTTTCTTTTTGCATTTGGCCTGTTGAAGATCTGAGAAAGTTATTCTCATTTTGTATTTGTCCAATTGTTTGGGTTTTTTTAGGTTTTTGCAAGGTAAATTGGGTTAAGTAGCTTGCCCAAGGCCACACAGTTAGGTAATTATTAAATGTCAGAGGCCAGATTTGAACTCAGGTCCTCCTGACTTCAGGGCCTGTGGTCTATCCATTGCACCACCTAGCCACCCCTGTTTTTCCAAGCATTTGTTTTCTTGTTGCAAGATGTTAATTTTCTCTTGCAACCTGTTAATTTTCTCTAGAGTTTCTTTTCCCAATTTTTTCCAATTGATTTTTAAACTCCGTACTGATTTGTTCAAGGATGTCTTTCTGGGCTGAAGACCAATTCATATTGTACTCAGCAGTGCTAGATCTCTCTGAGCTAGGATCTTTCTCTTCTAATTATTTCTAAGTATTTCTCTTGTTTTTTTTTCCATCTTGTGTTGGGATGGGGGGAGCTTGCTCTCAGAGGTTTACTTTTGAGGATCCTAGAGGATTTCTTCACTTGGTTCAATAATTCCAAGGGTCAGACAGTGAGGGGGTGCTGGCTGCTTTTTCTGGAGTGAGGTTCTCAGCAGCAGGGTCTGAGTTGACTTTGAAAACTGGACTGGGCCCTGGGGAAGAGAGTTAATCTCTTTCTCTTGAGTGAGCTCTGAAGCCCTGAGTGGGTGTGGTTGGGGGTTATTTATTGTTTCTTCTAGGCAAAGGGCTCTGCCAAAACTATGGAGCTCAAGTCCCTGGCCCAGCTTGTTGTTATCCAGACTCTGCTGGAACTCACCCTCCTGTAGCTCTTCTCCCCTTGGCCAAAGACTCTGCAGCTAAAGCTGAATCTTATACCTGCCACTCACCAAAGTCTCCACTGCTGAGGCTGACCCTCTGGCCTCCCCCAGCTGCCATCCCCAGTGCTGATCCTTTGCTTTCATCTCCTGGTTAACCCAGGGTCCCCTGAGACAGACCTTCTTGGTAGGTGATCTTCTCCTAGCTTCCCTTTCTAGGTTTTGTTGATCAAATTTCTATTAAGAGGTTTCTCTCATGTTATTTCTGAGGGGGAAAGAGAGAGCACTATCACAGTGTCTGTCTTCTCTCTGCCATCTTGGCTGGAAGTCTCTTTGCTTTTCATTTTAAAAGCTGGATGTCAGAACATCTGGTCAAGATGGGGTCTTAACAGATTTTGAAACAACAGAATCCACAAGAAAACAGAGGGGAACATCTTCTAGCAAGGTATGTCACAGAGGAAGCCTGGACATGCCCAGTGCAGAAAGCAGAGACCTGGAACAATGGTGGCAGGGTGAGATGGGAGACTATCCTGAGAAACTCAGCAATGGGATTGAGAGAGCCTTTGAAGTGTGCATGGCGGGTGGACCAGAGGAGCTCCAGCATGAGGACCAGGGGAGCTCCAGTACAGATGCCCAAGAAAACCATTTGGTCAGCATGGTTGGTCTGGACAGGCTTGAATTGTTAGTTCATGACATTCCCAGAGGAGACCCCATCATTCCTGTAGGAGGACCCAGTACAAACTCAGAAACAACCCAAGGTGTTCACACATTTCTCAAAGGCCTGGGTGTGGGTAGTGGACTTCCCTAGTTCTGGCTATGCATGGGAAACCTCTGGAGTTTCTAGCTCTGGTGGTCTAACCCAGCTCTGGGTTGCCTCATCAGATTAAGTCCCAGGCACATGTAGTAGGAACACTATATGTGAAGCTTCAGAGTAGATTATGAATTGATCTCCAGCCCTGAAAGACTTCTTAGAAGAGATCAGAAAGGAATTTAAAAATCAAATGGTAAAATTTCAAAAAGAAATACAAGAAAAATTTAATACCATGCAAGAGAAAATTAAAATCTTACAACAAAATATGACAGAAGAAAATAAATCCTTACATACACAATTGGAGAAAGTCAAAGAGGAAATAATCCATCAAAAACACAATTGGATAAATGGAAAAAGATAAGAATTCCTTTAAAAATAGAATTGACCAAATGGAAAAGAAGATGCAAAAGCTAAATGGAGAAAATGCCACCATACAACATAATTTGGGACTAGTGGAAGCTAATGATTTCATGAAATAATAATAATCTGCTAGATGAAAAATAAGAAAAAATAGAAGAAAATGTAAAGTACTTTGTTGGAAACAGATACAGGAGACACAATTTAAGGATCATAAGACTACTTGAAAATTTTGAGAGAGAGAGAGAGAGCCTGAACCCCATTCTTTAGGGCAAAATTAAGAACTGTCCTGTTATTCTAGAACCAGAGGGCAAAATAGTCTTTGGACAAAACCATTGACCACCTCCCAAATAGGATCCCAAAATGAAAACACCCAAGGTATATTGTGCCGAAAATTCAAAATTATCAGATCAAGGAGAAAATCCTGCAAATGGCCAGAAAGAATCAATTCAAATTTCAAGGAGTCACAAACAAGATTATGTAGGACCTGGCTGCATCAACATTAAAAGACTGAAGGGCCTGGAATATGATATTCCAGAGAGCAAGGGATTGGATAACAATAAGAATCAACTACTGTGCAAAACTAAGCCTTCTCTTTCAAGGAAAGAGATGGACATTTAACAAAGTAGATGGCTTTTCAATTTTCCTGATGTTGAAAAGAAAATATGATCTTCAAACAGAAGATTCAAGAGATACTTAAAAAAGTATCAGGGAAAAAGGGAAAAGCAAAAAAAAAGGCTACTATTCAATAAAATTAAACTGGTTACATCACTACCTGGGAGAAAGATTCTCATAATTCTTGAGACTTGTAACTCATTTAGAAGGGAATATTCTTAAACTGAAGGTGGACATTCATGACTTTGATGGAATGATCTTTTTAAACATTAAAAAATACTTTTAAAAAGGACATTAAGGGGCGGCTAGGTGGCATAGTGGATAAAGCGCTGGCCTTGGAGTCAGGAGTACCTGAATTCAAATCCAGTCTCAGACACTTAATAATTACCTAGCTATGTGGCCTTGGGCAAGCCACTTAACCCCATTTGCCTTACAAAAACCTAAAAAAAGGACATTAAAAAGGTATGGATTGTAAAGAGATGGGAAGAATAGAATTACATTACATGGGTAATATTATATTACATGGTAATTTATATTACATGATGAGGTGCATAGAACCTATTGCAATGGAAGGAAAGAAGGGAGAAGGTGTGAACCACCTGAATCTAACTTTCACTGGATTTGACTCAAACAGAAATTAACATTCATAGTCAGTTGAGTTTAGAAATTTATCTTACCTCTCAAATATTAGGGGGGAGGTAAGGAGGGGACTTATAGAAGGGAGAATAGGAAGAAGGGAGCAAAGGGAAAAGGAAAAGAAAAGGGGAAATGGTGGATAGAAGGGGGAAAACATTGATAGAGGTAGTATTCAGAAATAAAACACTGTAAGGAAGGGGAAAATTCAAATGAAGGGGAAATATCATGGTAGATAATGAAGAGTTAGCAATTATAACTGTGAATATGAAATGAATGAACTCTTCCATAAAACAGAAGTGGATAGCTTGAGTGGATTAAAAACCCAAATCCTACAGTATGCTGCTTTCAAGAATCACATTTGAAACAAAGAGATACACACAGAGTAAAGGTAAAAGACTGGAGCATAATATTTTATGCTTCAGCTGAAGTGCAAAAAGCAGGGATAGCAATCTTTATCTAATGCAAAGCAACTGCAAAAACAAATCTCATTAAAAGGGATAAGGAAGGAAACTACATCCACCTAAAAGATGCCATAGACAATGAAGTAATTTTAATCCTAAGCATGTATACACTAAGAAGTATAGCATCTAAATTCTTAGAGAAGAAACTGAATGAGTTCCAAGAAAACAGACAAGGAAACTCTACTGGTAGGGGGGACTTCCACCTCATTCTTTCAGAGTTAGATACATATATATGTATGTTTAACCATAAACTAAACAAGAAGAAAGATAAGGAAGTGAATAGAAGGTTAGAAATTTAGATATGACAGATCTCTGGAGAAAAATTGAATGGAGATGAAAAGGAATATACCTGTTTTGTGGTACACAAAACTGACAAAAACTTTAGAGCATAAAACCCTCCTAATCAAATGTAAAAATGCAGAAATATTGATTAAATCTTTTTCAGATCCTGATGCAATAAAAATCACATGCAATAAAGGGTCATGGAGAAATATGCCTAAAACTAATTGGAAACTAAATAACCTAATTTTAAAGAATGGGTGAATCAAACATTAAGTCATTGAAAGAATTAATAATGTCAAGACAATGACAATAATGAGACGATATATCCAAACTTCTATGATACAGCAAAAGCAGTAAGTAGAGTAAATAATATATCTATAAAAGCTTACTTGATTAAAATAGAGAATGAAAAGATCAATGACTGATGTAACTAAAAAATTAAAGAAAGAAGAAAATTTAAAATCCCTCATTAAGTACAAATTATAAAAGCTGAAAATTAAATTAATAAAATTAATTTTAATTAATTTTAAAAATAAAATTAATAAAATCAAAAGTAGTAAAACTGTTGAACTAATAAATAAAACCAAGCATAGGTTTTATGAAAATAAAAAAGTAAAACATATAAGCCTTTGGTTAATTTGATTTTTAAAAAGAAGAAAATCAAATTTACCAGTATCAAAAATGAAAAAAATGAGAATTCATCATTAATGAGGAAATAATAATCCACACTATTTTGTCCAACTGTCTTCCAATAAATTTGATAATCTAAGTGAAATGAATGTTCAATAAAATTTTAACTGCCCAGATTAAAAAAGAGGAAATTAAATATTTGAATAGCTCCATCTCACAAAAAGAAATTGAACAAACTGTCATTGAACTGCCTAAGAAAAAATCTCCAGGGCCAAATGGATTCACAAGTGAATTCTACGAAACATCCAAGGAGCAATTAGTTCCAATTCTATATAAACTATTTGAAAAAAATAGGTGAAGAAGGAGTTCTGCCAGATTCCTTCTATGATACCAATATGGTGCTGATACCTAAACTATGAAGAGTCAAACAGAGACAGAAAAGTATATTTCAATTTCCCTAATGAATATGGATGCAAAAATTTTAAATAGAATATTAAAAAACTGATTACAGAAGATTATCACTAGGATAATACACCACAATCAAGTGGGATTTATACCGGAGATGCTGGATTGGTTCAATATTTGGAAAACTATAATTGACTATATCAAGAACAAACCTCATAGAAATCTTATGATTATATCAATAGATGCTAAGAAAGTTTTCAATGAAAGACAACATCCTTTCCTATTTAAATCACTAGAAAACATAGGAATAAATGGAATGTTCCGTGAAATGATAAACAGTATCTATCTAAAACCATCAACAAGAATAATATGTAATGGGACAAGCTAGAAACCTTTGAAGCATAAGATCAGAGGTGAAACAAGGATGCCCATTATGACCATTATTATTCAATATTGTATTATAAATGTTAGCTTTAGCAATAAGAGAAGAAAAATAAATTGAAGGGATTAGAATCAGCAATGAAGAAATAAAACCCTCACTCTTTGCAGATGATATAATGGTATACCTAGAGTACCCAAGACAACCATCTGAAAAACTCTTAGAAATAATTAGCAACTTTAGTAAAGTCACAGGAAAAAAGTACCCACATAGATCCTCAGCATTCATACACACACACACACACACACACACACACACACACACACACACATATATATATATATATAAAACAAAATATGGCAGCAAGATATAGAAAGAGAAATCTCATTTAAAATAACTGTAGACAACATAAAATACTTGGGAATCTAGCAGCCAAGGCAGACTCAAAAACTATGAAAACAACTGTAATCCAAATAATTGAGCAAATGTCAATTGCTCATGGGTAGGTTAAACTGATGTAATAAAAATGGCAATTTTGCCTAAATTAAGTTACTTATTCAGTGCCATACCAAAGTTCCTAAAAATTGCTAGGTGAACTAGAAAAAATAGTAGTTAAATTCTTATGAAGAAACAAAAAGGAAAGAATATCAAGGCATTTAAAAAAAGCAAAGGAAGGCAATCTAGTCATGCTAAATCTAAAATTATATTATAAATCAACAGTCTTCAAAACTTTATCCTAGTTAAGAAATAGAATGGTGGATCATTGGAATAGATTAGCTGTCAAAGAAAAAGCAACAGCAAATGACTATAGTAGCCTATTGTTTGATAAACCCCCAAACTGCAGCTTCTGGGATAAGAACTCACTCTGATAAAAACTGCTAGGAAGCCTGGAAGATAGTATAGCAGGCATCTTTATCAAGGTAAGATCCAAACAGGTATAGGATTTATATATGGGCAATATCATAAGTCAATTAGGAGAACAAGGAATACCTGACATATCTATGGAAAGGGGAGCAGTTTATGACCAAAGAAAAGATGGAAAATATTATAAAAAGAAAACTGAATAATTTTGACTACATTAAATTAAAATGTCTTTGCACAAAGGACTCATTTCTAAGAGAACTGAGTCAAATTTATAAAAAAATAACAAAAACTAGTCATTTTTCAATTGAAAAATGATCAAAGAATATGGAAATGTAATTCTCAGATGAATAAATCTAAGCTATCTATAGTCATGAAAAATTACTCTAAATCATTATTAATTAGAAAAATGTAAATCACAGCATCTGTAAGGCCAACATGAGTAGAAAGGAACATCATCAATGTTAAAGGGTATGTGGGAAAAAAATGAGTTTCTAATGCATTGTTGTTGGAGTTGCGAACTGATCCAACCTTTCTGGTGAGCAATTTTGAATTATGCCCAAAGAACAATAAAAATGTTTCATGCCTTTTGATCCAGCAATTCCACTACTGGGTCTATATCCTGAAGAGATTATAAAAAGGCTGAAAATTTTACATACAAAAATATTCATAACAGTTTTTTTTGTAATAGCAAAGAATTGGAAATTGAGGGGATGCCCACCAACTGGAGAATGGCTGAACAAATTTTGATATATGCATGTGATGGAACTCTATTGTTCTATAAGAAATCATGGGGGAAAGCATTTCAGAAAAGCCTAGAAAGGCTTGCATGGATCAATACAGAGTGAAATGAACAAACCAAGAAGAACATTATAAACACTGCCAATAACAGGGGATGATGATCAACTATGATGGACTTGTTCATTGCAGTAGTACAACAATCAAAGACAATTTTAAAAGACTTAATGATGGCAAATAACATCCATATCCAGAGAAAGAACTGTGGAGTTAAAAATGAAGACCAAATCTTATTATCCTCAATTTTTAAAATATGTCTTCTGTATTATGTCTTTCTTTTTTACTCTAATATTTTCTTTCTTTTGTTTGGATTTGATTTTTCTCTCACAATATGATCATTATGGATCTATGTTTAGCATTGCTATAAATGTATAGCCCATATCAGACTGTATTTTGTTGAGGGAGGTGGAAGGGGAGGGAGGGAGGGAGAAAAAATGTAAAACTCATAACTTTGCAAAAAACTATGATTGATAAAAACTTACCATTGCATGTAGTAAGAAAAAAACAAAAAGCTGTGAATTGGTTTAACCTTTCTGGAAAGCAATTTGGAATTATGACCAAAGGGCAATAAATATGTGCATACCCTTTGACTCAGCATTACCTATAATGTGTCTATAACTTGAAGAGATCATGAAAAAGGGAAAAATATCACTTGTACAAAGTGGTGACAAAGAATTGGAAATTGAGTGAATGCCCATCAATTGGAGAATGGTTGAATGAAATGTGGTATATGTATGTTATGGAACACTATTGATCTATTAGAAATAGGAGGAATGCGATAAACAGGACCAGAACATTGTACACCCTAACAGCAACATGATGATGATGATCATCCTTAAACGGACTTGCTCATTCCTTCAGTGCAATAATCAGGGACAATTTTCGGGAATCTGTGATGGAGAATGCCATCTGTATTCAGAGACAGTGAAGTTTATTTATTATTTCTTATTTAATTCTCTATATATTTTAGAAATGACACATTTATCAGAGTCCCTAGTTTGAAGACTGTTTCACGGCTTTCTGCTTTCCTTCTAATTTTGCCAGCATTGATTTTAATAGTGCAAACCTTTTTAATTTAAATAATCAAAATCATTTATTTTGCTAATTTAATGTGCTCTAATTCTTATTTGCTCATAAATTTATCCCCTTTCCATAGATCTGACAGTGTATTTTGTGGTCTATTAATTTATCTATGATGTTGCACTTTATGTCTAAAGCCTGTGCCCACTTTGAGTTTAAGATGTAAATATATACCTAGTTTTTCCCATACTATTTTCCAGTTTTCTCAACAATTTTTATCAAATAGTGAGTTCTTATCACAGAAGTTGATTGTCTTTGGGTTTGTCAAATAGTAGATTGCTGTAGTAATTTACTGGTGTTTCTTTTGAACCTATCCTAATACATTGATTTATTACTCTATCTCTTAACCAACACCAGGCATTTTTGATGACTACTGCTTTATAGTTTAGTTTTAAATCTGATAGAGCTAGGCCACCTTCCTTTATATTTTTTTATCAGTACCCTTGCTATTGTTGCTCTTTTGTTGCTCCAGATGAATTTTGTTACTATTTTTCTTGCTCATTAAAGTAGTTATTTAATAGTATGGTTGGTATGGCAGTGTATAAGTAATTAATTTGGGTAGAATTGTCATTTTTCTTATATTAACTCAACCTAATCATGAACATCTGTCATTTTTCCAGTTATTTCAATCTGACTTTCTTTGGGAGAGATGTGTTTATAATTGTGTTCCTCCAATTTCTGGGATGCATATTTCCAAGCATTTAATGTTGTGTAGATTTATTTTAAGTGGAATTTCTCTTTCTTGCTCTTGCTCTTGGGCTTTGTTGTTCATATATAGAAATGCTGATGATTTACATGGGTTTATTTTATATCCTGCTCCTGTGCTGAATTTGTTGTTTTGAGTTTTTTAGCTTATTTTCTCAGGTATTTTAAAGTATACCATCATATCATATGCAAAGACTGAAATTTTTGCTTTCTCATTGCCAATTCTGATTCTTTCAATTTCTTTTTCTTCTCTTATTGCTACTGCTAACATTTTTAATACTATATTGAAAAGCAATAGTGATAATGGGCATCCTTGTTTCACCTCTGATCTTAGTGCCCTGAGTTTATTCCAATTGCAAATATTTGTTCATGATTTTAGATAGATATTATTTATTATTTTAAGGAAAATTCCATTTATTCCTAAACTTTCTAGTGTTTTTAATAGAAATGGATATTGTATTTTATCAAAGGCTATTTCAGTATCTCTGGCCTTGCTTTTTTAATGAGGACAAATATCATTGCATTTAACATTTTATAGGCCCCAAAATCAATTCAAAACATAAAAGCATCCATCTCTTGACTCCCAAAACACAGAAAAGATTTCCAAAGAGGATTTCCAACTAATTATAGGAGAAAGGTCAGACATTATTTTATCTTATCATTAAATATTTTCTAACTTTGTGAGTCATACTATAAATTCCAAGTCTCTGCACAGTCCCAGCATGGTGAAGGGGTGTGGGAGTGAGACACAAAATTGTGGTCTCAGTTTGCATAATGGATAATATATCAAGTTCATATTACTACTCTACCTAAGCACCTTATTATCTACCTTATTGTCCAACTAATTACATACCTCATATATACCTCTACTATAAGTAGCAAAATTAGGAATTGTATGATTGGTAGTTTCAAAAAATTTGTAAGATAAACTGTTGAGTCAAAAAATTAAAATGGTTATCTTTACTGAGAGTATTTCCCGAGTGTAACTTATAGGAGATGTTGGTGAGTTGCAATTCATCTCAATAGACTTGGAAATATTAATGGAGATCAAACATAATTTGAAGAAATGTCATACAAAAATGGCTGATATAATCTTAGGCTATATTAAGAAAGCTATGATATTCAGTGAAAGGGAGGCAAGAGTTTCTACTCTACTCTGGTTAAAACTCATCTAGAATATCCTTTTAGGTTCTGAATGTAGTTTGTACAAAAATTAACAAACTGAAACATTTACAGGAGGGGGCAAGGATAATAGTGATGGACCTTAAAACCAGATCATATAAAAACAATGAAAGAAAATGTGTGTGTGACATGGGAGAAGAGAAAGTTTTCTTCACAATTTAAAGGTCTTTCAATTTTGTCCTTGATGGACATAATTAGAAACAGAGGCAAAGATTCAGATTTAGATTCAATATGAGGGTATTGGAAGTGGAAAAGAATACATTAAGTTTACTTAAAATTATTTTCAGGAAAAAGGGAAATAACATTGTAAGTTGAACAACATTATAAGATGAACAACCTTGATGGAAGCAGTGCCTCTTTACAGTCCAGAGAGCTAGGACAACTGTATTTGACTGGTTAGGGATTATTATATACCTGACCAGAGGAAGAAAAACAAAAAAAATCTACACTTTATAAAAATTATCTCTTATATACCTCTTTCCCTTAATCCTAATTCCTCATCCTGAAAATAACTAAACTGCAAACATGTTTATCAATTATATGTATATACAATGCTAACATGGACTGTTTGCCACTCAGGGGATGGGGGATAGGAAGGGAGGGTGGAAAAAAATTTGAAACTAAAAAATAAACATGTGCACATAAATTAAAATAAATAAATAAAATTCTTAAAAAATCAAGGCCAGTTTCATCATTCTCCTTCTTTGGGGAAAAAGTGGTCTACTGAAAACAATACTGGTCTGTGAATCTGGGTGCGTAGTTTTAGTTCTTTGCTATCAAACCAACTAGATGTGTGGTCTGGAGCATTTCATTTCAGCAAAGAGCAAACCATATCTCACCTGCTCAAAAAGATGACCCAATTTCTTCATCTGTAAAATTAGGTGGTTATAAAGGTTATCTGTCATCCATCTAAATTCCAATTTGGCTGAGAATGGGTGCTGAAACTGGAATAGAGAGGTTTGAATTAGAATCTTTGCCTCAAAACTTAGAAGCTCTGAGATCATGGTCAAGTCATTTATTTAACTTCTAAACTTGGACTGCCTAACTCAAGGGGTTGCTATAAGGACTATTCCTTGTAATATGTTACTATTGTTTTCTAATCTCACTGCCATTTCTTATTCTGATCTGGTCTTTTCCTACCTTACTAAACATATAGAAATGGATTTCCATTGCGCCATCTCCAATGATTTCCTGACTTGGTCCTTCCTGACTTGGTCCGGTTTGCCTGCAGGGGAAGGAGAGTATTTTCATCTCATCTACTTTCTTGAGCTCCCCAGTCCTAAGATGATTCCATCCTAAAGTAAAATCCTTATGGATGTTGATATCTTACCTGAAATCATTCCTCAATGATTAACAAACTCCATCTCAGTCATATTCTTCTCATTTTCATGATTCTGAAACCTGAGACATTATTTAAGCCCTATTCTCTATACCCCACTGCAAACCCACTTTTCCCCATCCTAAACTATACACCCCTTCCTCTGTGTTCTCTGGAACATCTACTTCATAGATTAAAAATTTGCTTTTATTCAAAAATTTTCCCTTTCCATACTATTCTATTTTTAAACTCTCACAGAATCTTAGTTTCTTTTTGATTACACAGCACTCCTGGCATCCATTTCCAACACTGGTAATATTTTTACTCATTTCTCCTGACTCATTGACATGGTAGGGGAATTGGAATACTCCTTGTGTTTTATTGCCATTTCTAAACATTCCCCCTATCACCATTAATCAATGACTTTCCCTTTCAGGCTTCCACTATGTATATTAGCTAATCAAAACAGCTCTTTGACATAAATGAAAATGACAAAATGATATGGATGACTTTTTTGATTTATACATAATTTTGATTTAAGTTAGAAGGAATTATGTTTTTTAGTCAAGTTGGCAAATGCCTTCAATGAGGATGAACATAGCACCAATGTCATTACTATATTAATTGCAAATTCTTCACCTGGAAAAGGTACCATGTCAAAACGAAAGTGGATGAAGTGTTGGTGCATGATCTTTTGTTTGCTGATAATTGTGCACTCAATGCAGAAAGAGAGGCAATAAAGTATGGTTTGATCCTTTACTGTTTGTGCTACTTTTGACCTAGCTAGAATACATAGATGCTCCATCAGTCAGACCCACACCTTCATATGTGGAACCAGTGGTTACAGCCAATGGAAAAGTTTTGAATACTGCAGATAAGTGAACTTCTCATGCCAGTCAACTTTCCAGTGATAAGCACATTGATGATGACATTGACACATGCACTGCCAGAGCCATCTTGAAGCTTTTGTGAAGCTCTGAATGAAAGTGTGAGAGAAGTATTACACCTATGACCACACTCGAGGTCTACAGAGACATTGTGCTGACCTCATTCTTGTGTACCTGTGAAACCTGGACATTGTATCAGTACCATACCAAGTCTTTCAACCTAATCACCTGTACAATTAGTCTACATAGGGATACTTCTGGATGGAGCCATGATGGCAGCATGAAACTAGAAATTTCAAGAAGTTTTTCTCGAAATAACTTTAAATGAAGCCTCTACACAGACCCTAAAGCTTCAGATCCCACAAGACATGAATAAAGCAAGAAATTCAACATACAGAGGAATTTCAGTAGAGGATTTTCTCACCTAAGTAAAAGAGAAGTATAGCCAAACATAAACATGGTAGCTAGAAAGCTAGCTTTTAACTACAGAGAAGCTCAGATTGAGAATCAAAAATCCAGCATTGCATCAGACCAGCAGTAAGGATCCCAACCCCAGTTCAGAAAACAAAGTTGGAGCCCTGGAAAAGCTGGTGCAAAAGATGTGTTGGGCTACTCTAAGCAGGTTACATAGCACTGCATAGACAATGCCATAGGTAAATGAAAAGCCAGAGCTACCCTAAAGGAGGGAACAAACTGCTCAATAGACAACACAATAGACAAGCAATAAACCAGGCACCAGAGCCCAGTCCCAGCACAATAAGCTTGGAACTATACTCCCTGTGCCCCAGGATCAGAGTTCAGCTACCAAAAAGGGCAAAACTACAAAAAAGCACTAACCATTGATACCTACTGTTCTGATAGGAATGATAAAAATGCCAGGTCAGAAGAGGAAAGCAGTGACAAAACATTTACAATGTGGAGCCTCTAAGGAAGTTATGAACTGACCTCACATCCAAAAAAGACCTCTTGAAAGAACTCAAAAGATTTAAAAAATAAAGAAGAAATAAAGAAAAATGGAGAAAAGATATGAGAGCTGTGCAGGAGAATTATGAAAAGAGAAAAGTAAAACTGACCAAGTGGAAAATGATTTAACTCACTTTTTTGTCTTAATCCTGTACTCTGTTTAACCTTATTTTGGAGTATAAGAGTGTCATAATATTTTTCAATCTTCCCAGCAGTATTTGTTGTATATTGAGTTCTTACCCACAGAAGTCCCTATCTTTGAATTTACCAAAAAAGACTGCTCTAGTCATTTATTACTATTTCTTTCATATCTGATCTAATTCACTGGATCATTACTCTATTTCTTAACCAGTACCTGGTAATTTTGATGACTACTGACTACCACTTTATTACCTTGTTTTAGATCTGGTACAATTAGGCCACCTTCCATTGCATTTAGTTTTCATCAATTCCCTCTATATTTTTGATCTTTTGGTGTCCAAAAGAATTTTTGTTAGTATTTTTCTAGTACTGTATAATAGATTTTGGTAGATAGTCAAGGCAACAGAAATTAAATAAGCAATTTAATTTGTGTAAAAATTGTCATTTTTATTTTATTAGCATGGCCTAACCATAAGTAATTCATATTTTTCCAGTTATTTAGATCAGAATTTATTTGCTTGCAAAAGTTGTTTTTTTCCTAAATTGTGTACAAGTAATTTCTGGATTTGTCTTGGGAGATATATTCCCAAGTATTTTATGTTGTCTACAATTACTTTAAATAGAATTTCTTTTCGATCTCTTGCTCTTGGGCTTTATTGCTCATACATAGAAATGCAAGTGATACATGGGTTTGTTTCATATTCTATTTTGCTAAAGTCTTTAATTCGTTCACGTCATTTTTAATTGATTTTCCAGGATTCCCTAAGTTTGTTGTCATATCATCTGCAAAGAGTGAAAATTTTGCTTCCTCATTGCCAATTCTAATTCCTTCAATTTCTTTTTCTTCTTTTATTGTGAAAGCTAACATTTATAATACAGAATTGAATAGTAGTGATAATAATTGACACCCTTCTTTCACTCCTAATCTTATTGGAATCCTCCTAGTTTATCTCCTTTATACTTTAGTGTATTGAATAAGAATGAGTTTTGTATTTTGTCAAAGATTTTTTTCAGCATTTATTGAGATAACATATGATTTCTGTTGCTTTTATTAAGAACATGGTCAATTATGTTGATTGCTTGTCTCATAGTGAACTATCCCTGCCTACAATATTTAATCCTACCTGACTATGGTGTATTATCCGAGAAATAAATTTTTTGTAATCTCTTTACTAAGATTTTATTTAAAATGTTTGCATCAATGTC
The DNA here is from genome assembly GCF_037893015.1 of Macrotis lagotis. NCBI lineage: Eukaryota > Metazoa > Chordata > Mammalia > Peramelemorphia > Peramelidae > Macrotis > Macrotis lagotis. Next base: position 258,264,976 of record NC_133658.1, on the reverse strand, counting down.
CATTTTAGGAAGATTATTCCATAATTTTCTTTTTTTCTTTTGTTTTATTTTGCAAGGCAGTGGAGATAAAGCACATAGTTAGGTAAGTATTTTGTATTCAAGATCGAATTTGAACTCAGGTACTCCTGAATCTAGAGCTGGTACTCAATCCACTGCGACACCTAGCTGCCCCTGCTCTATAATTTTCTTTTGTCTATTTTGGCTCTTCCTTATTTAGGTAACAGTACAATAGTAATATCATACAAGAAATTTGACAAAACTTCTCCTATTTTTATATACAGAATTGGAGTTAATTGCTCATTAAATGTTTGGTAGAATTCAGTTGTAAATCCAACTGGGTCAAGAGATTTTTTTTCTTAGGGAGTTTATTGATGGTCTCTTCATTTTTTTCCTGAAATGGGATTCATTAAGTATTTTATTTCCTCTTCTCTTTAATCTTAGTAGCCTGTATACATATATATTATATATAAATATAGATAGATAGATAGATAGATTTATAGACATGCATATATTTTGGTTTTTACAAGACAATGGGTTTAAGTGACTTGCCCAATATCATACAGCTAGGTAATTATTTAGTGTCTGAGATCAGATTTGAACTCAGGTCCTCCTGACACCATGGTTCTCCATCCACTGTGCCACCTAGTTGTCCTGGTGGTTTTGTAAATATTCATCCATTTCATTTAGATAAACAAATTTGTGCAAAAAGTTATGCAAAATAGCTCCAAATCATTACTTTATCCTCCTCATTGGTGGTGAGTTCACTCTTTTCATTTTTGATAATGATAATTTTATTTTCTTCCTTTTTTAATCAAATTAACCAAGGTTTCATATAATTTATTTTTTTCATAAAATCAGTTCAGTTATATATCTATAGCTTTCTAACTCTCAATTTTATTAATTTCTCAAAAAATATATCTTGGTAGATATGGGTACAAGAAAGATTTAAAACAATTAAGACATGGAAAGAATTATTATACCAGGAGCAGGTGAGGCATTAGAAGAAAATTTCGCCACATTCAGAGGCATAAGGACCTATTATAATAGAGGGAAAGAAGGGAGGGTATGACACTGATTAAATCTTACTTTCAACAAATTTGACCCAATTAGGGAATGATATACATTCCCATTTGTTTTGGTTTGTTTAGGTTTTTGCAAGGCAAATGGGGTTAAGTGGTTTGCCCAAGGCCACACAGCTAGGTAATTATTAAGTGTCTGAGACCAGATTTGAACCCAGGTACTCCTGACTCCAAGGCTGGTGCTTTATCCACTATGCCACCTAGCTGCCCCCCATTTGGTTTTAAAAATTTATCCTAGACTTCTGGCCAAGATGGTGGAGAGAAGACAGTCTCCTGATCTTTCCCTATCTATGATATGAGACTAACCTCTTAACAGAAACCCAACCCACAAAACCCAGGAAAAAAGCCAAGAGAAAGAACATCTACCTTAGGATTTGTCTTCTGCAGCTTCGGGTGAGTTCAGGTCAGTGAGACTGGCCTCAGAGGGCAGATCAGCCAGATTAGCCTCTGAATTGGAGCCAGGGAGCCTGAGGGCCTGAGAGCAGGATCTCCTTGATCAGCTGTGGGGCTAGACTGTGAAGGCTTGAGTCAAATAGGGAACAGAGGCACTGTTGTTGGCACTGACCCTCTGGAGCTTGCCGACATGGCTAGGGGGAGAGTTCTGGTGCAGGAGAGCTGCAGACACCATCCCATCCCTGGGCTCCTCAGGTCTGAGGAACTCTAAGTCCAAGCCTCCATTGCTGCTGAGGCCTCTTCCCAGAACAAACAAAATCACAGACTACTTCTGCCTGAGGCACAAGTGTGTGAGCAGAAGAAACAGCCCAGATTACAATTGGGCTAGGAATGACCTCACCCCAAGGGTAAAGCCCACCATTGATTGAAGGCAAAAGGATTCAATAGCTTCAACCCCTACCTTCAAGCTAAGGGAGAAAGACTCAGTCAAGGTCACAAACACTTCAGAGAAAGCAACCAGCACCTCCTACTGGCCAGCCAGAGAAATTGCACTCAATGAGTAAAGCCTCTCGAGATCTCAGCACCAAACACCTGTGAACCAGGCCCTACCCAACTCAAGGTCTTAGCAAAATAAAGAAAGGTCAGTGGAAAAGTGGATGCATAGTAAAATTCTTGGAAGGAAAAGACCTTAACTCAGGGAGTCCTAGAACCTCTGAGGAGAATATGATCTGGTCTTCAGCACAGAAAAACTCCCTTGAAGAAATAAGGAAGGAGTTTAAAAATTAACTAGAAAATTTGGGAGAGACAATTAATACCTTGCAATAAGTAAACAAATCCTTAGAAAATGCAATTTGTCAAATACAAAATGAGAATAAATCTCTCAGATCCTCAATTGGACAAATACAAAATGAGAATAATTCTCTCGGATCCTCAATTGGGCAAATGGAAAGCTCTTTCAAAAGTAGAATTGATCAATTGGAAAAGGATTTACAAAAGCTTAAATTGAAAAAAACTCCTCCCTTAAAAAAAAGAATGGAGTCTGCAGAAGCTAATGACTTCATGAGACAGCAAGAGCCTGTTAAACAAAATCAAAAAATAGAAAAAGTAGAAGAAAATGTAAAATACCTCATTAGCAAAACCACTGACTTCGAGAATAGATCGAGAAGGGGCAACATGAGAATTATTGGACTTCCTGAAAACAATAAAGGAAAAAAAAGCCTGGACTTAATATTACATGATAGTGATAGAAAATTTCCCTGATACCATGGAATCAGAGGGCAAAGTAGTTATTGAAAGAATACATCAATACCGTCCAGAAAGAACATCCTAAAATGAAAACACCAAGGAATGTTGTGGCTAAATTCCAGAACTTTCAGATAAAAGAGAAAATCCTGCAAGCAGTCAGAAAGAAACAATTTAAATATCAAGGAGGCACAGTAAGGATTATGCAGGACCTGGCTGCATCAACATTAAGGGACCAAAGGGCCGGCAAGGAGATATTTCAAAGAGCAAAGGAGCTTAGAATGCAGCCAAGAATCCACTATCCCACAAAAATGAGCCTTCTCTTCCAGGAAAAACGATGGACATTTAACAAAATGGAAGAATTACAAAAATTCCTGATGAAAAAAATCAGACCTAAATAGAAAATTTGGACACCAAACAGGAGGTTCAAGAGACACATGAAAAGGTTAAAAAAAGTAAGCAGTAAAAGAAAAAAAACACTGCTATCTAGTAAATTGACACTGGCTATATCCCAGCATGAGGGAAAAGATTCTCACAACTCTTGAGAATTGTAACTCTAACAGAGAGAATATACCTAGACAGAAGTGATGGACACTCATGACTTATCCATGAAATTGCTATCCAATGGGATGGAACTGGCTATAACCCCACTTGGGAGAAAGACTCTAATAAATCTCAAGAAATTTAACTCGATTAGATAGAATGTACTTACCTAGAAGTGCTGGATACTCAGGATTTTCTATGACTCATATGATTTTAAATGTTTTTAAAATTATTTTAAATTTAGAATGATTTTAAAAACACTACCTCCTTAAAAAGGGGGACAGGAAGGTGATGGCAGGAGTGAGGGGATTGAATGGGATAACTATCATTATACTAAGAGGTACAAAATGCCTATGGTAATAGAGGGGAAGAAGTGAGGAGAGGAGAAACACCTGAATCTTCTTGTCATCAGACTTGAATTAAAGTCAATTTATACACATACTCAGCTAACTTAAAAAACATCTAACCTTTCAAGTATTAAAAGGGGGAAAAGGGAAGGAGAGACAGAGAAAGGGAGGGGAAGGGGGTAAAAGGGGAACTAAAAAAAGAAAGGGAAGGGAAAAGGTAAAAAGGGAAAGGGTAAAGAAAGGGGAGGGGTGATATAAGAGGTCAAACACACTGAAGGGGGTGGTATTCAGAAACAAAATACTGGAGAATACAGATAAAGGAGGGAAAAGGGAAAATACAAACAGAGGGAAGATAGCATGGGGGACAATAAAGAATTAGTAATCATGACTTTGAATGTGAATGGGATGAACTCTTTTTAAAATGTAAGCAAATAGCAGAGTAGATTAAAAACCAGAATCTTACAATATGCTGCCTACAAGCAACTCATTTGAAGCAGAGATACATATAGAGTAAAGGTAAAAGGTTGGAGCAAAATATATTTTGCTTCAGCTGAAGTGAAAAAAGCAGCGGTAGCAATTCTTATCTCAGACAGAGCAAAAACAAAAATAGATGGTGTTAAAAGAGATAAGGAAACTTTATCCTCCTAAAAGGTACCATAGATAATAAAGTGATTTCAATACTGAATGTATATGTACCCAATGGGATAGCATCCAAATTCTTAGAGGAGAAGCTGAAAGAACTACAGGAAGACATAGAGAGCAAAACTTTACTAGTAGGAGACCTCAACCTCCCACTCTCAGACCTAGATAAATTGAATCATAAAATAAACAAGAAAGAAGTTAAGAAGGTAAATAGATTGTTAGAAAAATTAGATATGGTAGACTTATGGAGGAAACTGAATATACATATTTCTCTGCAGTACATGGAACTTATACAAAACTTATACAAAAATTGACCATGTACTAGGACATAAAAACCTAATGATCAACTGCAGAAAGGCAGAAATAGTGAATACATCTTTCTCAGATCACAGTGCAATAATAGTTATATGCCATATTGGGCCAAGGAGATACAGACCCCGAACCAATTGGAAACTGAATATCCTCAATTTAAAAATGAGTGCACCAAAAAAAAATCATAGAAAGATTTAATCATTTTATCCTAGATAAAGACAATAATGAAACAACATGCCAAAACCTATGGGATTCACTCAAAGCAGCTGTCAGGGGATATATTATATCCTTAAATGCTCACATGTGTTGTGTCATATGTATTCCAGGCTAAGAGCTATGAAGGGTTAACACAGAAATAGTTATGTGTTTTAACCAGCAAGATGTACTTCAGAGCTTAGATAAGGGAGTAGCTGCATGTCTGAGCTAACAAGGTGTATTCCCAGGCTCAGATAGATAGCGCATTCTGAGATAATTACCTTCTGCACTCTGTTTATCAAATCACTGTTTGGTTCTCAAAACAATCACCTAAGACATACACAAGGATATACATGTGAAAAAAATGCTTGCTAACATGCTTATGTAATTGGTTATGTAAATGTAGAGTATAAAAGTATGTATCCTGTAATCAATAAATGAACCAGCTTATGCATCGTATTGATGTCAGCCTGAGTTCCCTCCCCTGGATTCAACATATGGTGACCCCGATGTGATGGAAGTGAGTTGAATGGGGAGAAGACATCCCGGTATGAGTTGGTAGGGAAGTGCTGGACAACCCCTCACTCAGCACTAGAAGAAAAGCGGACATGGCCATGGCTGACCTGTGAGTCAGGGAATTCGGGATGGGAATGTCTGCATCAGCCATGGAGCGCATCACTCAATACCTTAAAGGACTTATCGAAAAAATATGACCTGCCTGTTAAGAGATCAGAAATTTCCTGGGTATTTCACTGGGGAAGAGATAAGGGCATAATTACTAAGACTGAAGAACTCTTCTCTTTGGAAAAATGGGATAAACTGGGAAAAAGCTTATGGGAAGCAGTCCAAACTAAGAACAAGGAAGCCCAGAGACTGGCAGAACTGTATGGCACACTGTGCAGAATTGTCTATGATGACATTGAAAGTTTGTGGGCTTGCCCCACTGTGACTGATACTGAAAGGACTGCTATTGGAGGAAGTTCGGATGTGCCTCCTCTAGCAGAAAAAGGGTTAATTAATCCCCGCCTACACCTGGCCGGGAAGAGGGCAGGTGGGTGGGCAGCCCCAGAGCCTTCCCGCTGCCACCTTTGTGCCTCGCAGGCTTTTCAGATCAGGGGCCCAGGGCCGCCTGCACTCCACAGCCTGGGCGGGAGTGGACAAAGGGGAGGAAAGCCGATCCTGTTCTCCCCCTCCACCCTCTGGAAGTTGGGCATTGGGCCTGCTTCGTGTGGCTTCTAGTCCTGCAGAGCTCTGTTAGTCAGCCTGCCATGCCTCCATTCCCTCCCTCTGCTGCATCCTGCTCATCTCAGCCAAGGCTTTGGTGAAAACCTTCAACCTGCCCCTGACACAGACGAGAATGATTGTAGCCTCCTGCCCTGACTGCAGTACAATGACTCTCCTGCTTAATGAGGACTTGACTGGGCAACTGCCGTGAATCATCCCTAGGCTAGCAGAGGAGGGAGGAGGATTTAACCCCCTCCCACCCCGCTTCATGTCTGCATCTCATTCACGTCGGTCTGCCTGGCATGACTGCCGCTGACAGGGCTCATCAGGATGTTAAGAACTACTTAGCCTTGTCTTTAAAAGAAAAGGGGGAGGTTGGGGGGTCACCGCATAACATAGTGAGCAAAGTGATTTATGTTTTGAACTGGCTTAACCCTAAGCACTCTATCTCAGATAACAAGCCTCTTTACTTTCACTTTTCAAAGAACGAGGCACACTTTGCCGATGTTGACATTTCTGTCTCTGTTTTTGATCCTAAGACTGCCCAATGGAACAATTCCTATCGGTTACTAACCTGGGGACAAGGGTATGCGTGTGTTGTTTCAGGTTCATAGAAACCACAGTGGGTTCATGCAAAATGGGTAAAACCTCACCTGAAAAATGATACTTCTGCTTCGCTTGCATCCTGCCTGCGATGGCTCTTGTGCCTTATCTGATTCCTAAGTATCTACAACATCAAATGTATATCTCCCTGAAATCAGCTGGTGATCCTTTCAAGACATGCTTCATAGGGATCCCCCTGGACCCAGAGGACATCAAACAGAGACTGAAAGGGTACTATGGACAGTTAAAGGGAATATGTAGGAGTTTTCAGCAGTATAGTTCTTGTGCATGTATGTGTGATAAGCAGCGAAATTATACCTGGCCATCCCTGAAAAATAGTTGTAGATTAAGAGCTATATTGAAGGCTTTGAATAAACCGACTACACAGGAACCACAGGAAATAAATCTCTTGTGGAGTGTTCCCCCTGGAATAAAAGAGAATATCACTCATCTCCCATATTGTAGTCTTGTGAATTCCCCACAACTTTATAATGTTACAGGAGTTTTATATTTGGAGGTTTAGAGTATTTTAAAGAAAACGCGCCTTGTGATTCCCCTAAGTGGGAATGATTCACTAATGTATCAGGGAATTTTCATTATTGGAATTTATCAAAAACAGATTGGGGGCCCCTTGAAGTACAAATTGAGGTAGCAAAGTCATTACCCTCTGGAGTATTCTTGATATGTGAAGACAAGGCATACAGCTCTATCCCATGGCGTCCTATAGGAGGACTTTGTTACCTAGGCCAATTAGCACTAGTGTCCTCACCATACCTTAATTTCTCCAGAAGCCCTAAGAAAACAAGAAGCATTCCTCTGGCATCCAACTGTAATAAAAATGTTAATTTTCTATCAGTATCAGAAACAGTAGCTACACCCTTTTTCACACCAGGGGTAATGGCATCTATTAATTATAATACCATGAAAAAACTTGCATGTTGGGCAAAAGCTCAGGCTGACATTACGTCCATGGCTTTAATGGATATAATTACAGAAGTACAGAGCATTCGCAAGGCTACTCTACAAAATAAAGCTGCAATAGATTTCTTGCTTTTATTACATAATCATGGTTGTGAGGAATTTGAAGGCATGTGTTGCTTTAATATTTCAGATAATAGTGCTTCACTCTATGCTAAAATCAAAAAATTACAAGAAAATCTTGATAAAATAACTGTACATGAAGATTTCTTTAAGGATTGGTTAAAATCTTTAGGATCACCTGCTTGGCTTTTTGCAATTGTAAAACCTGTAATTGTAATTTGCTTTATACTTGTTATATTCTTGTTGTTTGGACCATGCATCCTTTTGTGTTGTCAGAGATCTCGAGAAAACATGCTCTCCCAGGCCTTTAAACGAAAAAGGGGAGATGTTGTGTCATATGTATTCCAGGCTAAGAGCTATGAAGGGTTAACACAGAAATAGTTATGTACTTTAACCAGGAGCATGTACTTCAGAGCTTAGATAAGGGAGTAGCTGCATGTCTGAGCTAACAAGGTGTATTCCCAGGCTCAGATAGATAGTGCATTCTGAGATAATTACCTTCTGCACTCTGTTTATCAAATCACTGTTTGGTTCTCAAAACAATCTGCACTCTGTTTATCAAAACACTGTTTGGTTCTCAAAACAATCACCTAAGACATACACAAGGATATGCATGTGAAAAAAATGCTTGCTAACACACTTATGTAATTGGTTATGTAAATGTAGAGTATAAAAGTATGTATCCTGTAATCAATAAACGAACCAGCTTATGCATCATATTGATGTCGGCCTGAGTTCCCTCCCCCGGACTCAACACCCATGAATAAATTAGAGAAACAGGAAATCAATGAATTAAATCTGCAACTAAAAAATTAGATAAAGAACAAATTTAAAATTCCCAATTAAATACCAAATTAGAAATTCTAAATTTAAAGGAGAAATTGAATTAATAAGTAAAACTAAAAGCTGGTTTTATGAAAAAAACAATAAAATTGATAAAATTCTATTTGATTTGATTTAAAAAAAGAAGAAAACCAAATTGTGAGTATCATAAATGAAAAAGGTGAACTCACCACCAATGATGAGGAAATTAAAATAATAATTTGAACTCTATGTCAATAAATTTGGTAATCTAAGTGAAATGGATAAATATTTACAAAAATATAAGTATCCCAAGTAAAATGAAGAGGAGAATAAAGACCTAAACAACCCTATCTCAGAAAAAGAAATTCAACAAACAATTATTGAACTCCCTGAGAAAAAATCTCTGGGGCCTGATGGATTCACAAGTGAATTCTACCAAACATTTAAGGAATAATTGTTTCCAATTCTATATAAACTCTTCAGAAAAATAGGGAAAGATGGAACTCTGCCTAAGTCTTTCTATGAACCCAATATGGTGCTGATACCTAAACAAGGAAGAGTTAAAACAGAGAAAGAAAATTATAGACCTATCTCCCTAATGAATATAGATGCAAAAATTTTAAATAAAATCTTAGCAAAACAATTGCAACAAGTTATCACTAGGATAATAGGTTATGATCAAGTAGGATTTATCCCAGGAATGCAGGGTTGGTTCAATATTAGGAAAACTGTTAGTATAATCAATTACATAAACCACACACCTCTCAGAAATTATATGATCATATCAGTAGATACTGAAAAAGCTTTTGACAAAATACAATACCCATTCCTATTAAAAAAAACACTAGTGAGTGTAGGAATAAATGGACTGTTCCTTAAAATAATTAGCAGTATCTATCAGAAACCATCAACAAGTATTATATTCAATAGGGAGAGGCTAGAGGCATTACCAATAAGATCAGGGGTGAAACCAGGGTACCCATTATCAACAGTAGTATTCAATATTGTATTAGAAATGTTAGCTTAAGCAATTGAAGGAATTAGAATTCAGAAGGAAGAGACAAAATTGTCATTCTTTGCAGATGACATGGTGGTATACCTAGAGAATCCTAAGAAATCATCCAAAAAACTACTGGAAACAATTAGCAATTTTAGCAACGTTGCAGGTTATAAAATATGCCCTCATACATCCTCAACTTTTCTATATATGTTTAGCAAGATACAGCAGGAAGAGCTAGAAAGAGAAATCCCATTCAAAATAACCTCAGACAATATAAAATACCTGGGAGTCTATTTGCCAAGCAGATTCAGAAAATTTTTGAAAACAATTATAAAACACTACCCACACAAATTAAATCAGATTTAAATAACTGGGCAAATAACTGTCATGGAT